>NC_050454.1:67550144-67850144 GCF_903995425.1 Onychomys torridus
CAACGCAGACCATCTCATGGAGGAGGGTGGAGATGGAGACTTTTTTAGATGGTTGCTGGACTCTCCTTTCCTTCAGGGCCTTACACTGGAATTGTTACTGGATGTTGATGCAGAAAGAAAGACGGAACTTTCTGGTGAGGGGTTGGTTAATTTTAGGTTTTTCGAGGTAATTCCTTTCTTGTAAAACCACTCAGAACCAGGTGTGCATGGGATCCCCTCGCCTGCTCTCTGTATGAGGCTGGTGGTTGCCAAGGCTCCTGGCCACATGCCCCCAGGACCAGTGACCTCACTCTCCACCTGCTGGTGTTGAGTTGACACTCACTTTGTTCCTTGTACCTGGGTAAAGTTTCTGGTGACTTCTCCAGGGAGCAGGGTCTCAGTGTCTTTCTTCTTAGAGATGGCAGCTTTTCCTCCGGGGAATCTTTGAATGTGTCGGACTGACTGTCAGGACCAGCATTTGCCTTCTGACTCAGTACTGAAGATTCCACACACTTCTCCACGGGGCTCTTTCCTTCTTCCAGCTGCCCGTCACTGTCACCAGTTCCTTCTCTTTCAACATCAGACTGTTGTGCAACATCCATTATCCCACAGGCTTTTCCACCCTGCCGTGGCCCCCTGTATTTCCTGTTGGTTGTGAAAACAGCGCTATTGGGTTGCTGCCCTCCCTTGCCCCTGTCCCTGGAATTGCTGGCTTTTCTCAAAGCTATCTTGGAGTCGCAGAAGTTCCATGTCTGCCTCAGAGAACCCAGGAAGCCCCTGGGCCATATTTCAAAAGGCTTTTCAGGAAATTCTGTGCATGTTTTGAAACTCTGCCTGATTCTATGGGATTACAGGGTTTATAAACTGCATTCCACACATCTCCCTTGGTATGCTCGCATACTTGTGAAATGTCAGAGGGGCTGCGTCTCTTCTCCCACATATTAAACATGGATGAAAACTCTAGGAGAGAGGAATGAAGGTGTTCAATCTGATTTCTCTTTTAAGCCCTCCTAAGGCTATCTGACTATTAATGTGGGTTTCCATTATCATTTGTAATAGAGCCCAGATACAACTGTAGTTCTTCTTGTTGGTTGTTTTATTTAAAAAGGTGGAGTTTTTGTTTGTTTGTTTGTTTGTTTTTAATTTAACAACAGAGAAGATTTATTTGGTGTTTAATTTACTTCGGACACCGAATTCCACTCCTCCTATGGTTTCAATTATTCATCCTTCATTTTATCTACATTGTAAGGGTAAATGTCCTGGGGATGAAATGAGAGGGATCTCTTTGTGTTTGTGAGTTTGTAATTCATCACTCCATAATAACTGGAAACCTTTGGGTAAGGCAGTCAAGATCTTGCTGGCTCGTTGGAGTTCCCTGGTGCCGTCTTGAGCACAGACAGCATCCTTCATCCTTATCTGTGGTCAGAAGTAGGTAAGAGAGAGAGAGAGACAGAGACCAGTGTGCTGTGCAGGGACATATGGAGTTGGTGTTTTGTTTTGTTTTGTTTGTTTTCGTCCTTTGAAGCTAACTGGTGATAAGGAGCCAAGTGATTTTCTGTCTCAGAAAACTGTCTCCCGGAAGAAACTTTTGCAATGGCTTTAGAGTTGTTGTTCTTGGTTCAGACATTCAACCAACCCCTTCAACCTGTTCCTTCCCCACCACACAGCATTCTGTCTCTGGAGGTGTTCTGAAGCATTCAGAGCATTTCACCTGTGATAAAGAAGCCACATGTCCCCAAAAGATAAGACCTGACGAGAAAGGTGACAGGGCAGTGTCTTCAGGCTTGAGTATCGTATGCTCCCCTCTGAGAGGAAGAACAGTCTTGACGCCCTCCCATGTTGACCTAAGTGGTTTTTTGCTTTGTTTGTTTAAGTGTTATGAGCACATGGATCCAAAACTAGGCTCAATAAATGTATGACCTTGCATAATGAAAATACCCAAACTAATTTACATGCTAATATTACAAAGACTAAGGAGCTCCAGCATATTCCGATGAGGACATTGGCATAAGCAATGGAGCCAGTGCTGAAGGGGAGCTGGATTGCCGTCTGTCCTCTGTATAGTCAGTCCTCCCTGTTAGTCCTCCTGTGAGGCCCACTGTGGTGACTGGACTCACCCACCACTTAGGTTTTATCCTCCGGTTAGCTTTTAAACCAGAGTGCATCCAGAGAGATGTTTTTGAAAAAATGTTATTGCACATGAGAGCATTTGTGTATGTGGTGTGTGTGTGAGAGAGAGGGTGGGGGTGGGGTTCACATCTCAGCGGGCACGCGGCAGTCAGAGGATGTTGTGGAGTAATTTCTCCCCTTTAACTTTTCCATGCATTTCAACACTCAAACCCAGATCACCAGGCTTGCCTGGCAAGCACCATTACCATTTGGACCATCTCACTGGCCCCAGAGGGATTGTTAAATTACGTATTACAAGGTCTGGTTTGGGAGTTTCTGACTCCAGTCTGGAGCTAGGCCTGGGAATGTGCACTTTCAAGTGTTTGGGCCGGGCTGATGTGCTGGGGTGAGGAATACACTTGGGGCTGTGTGCACCATTGAGATTAGCAGGGGACTCTTGTGGGCGCATCACTGATGTTTTAAGTCTGTCTTGGCCTCTCCTCATGAGATGGTAATGACAATAAAGTTCTGACTCTGAGAGAGTAGCTGGTCTTGTTCAGAAGCCATGTACAGAAGACTAAGACTCTGGCTTAGTATTTGACCACACTCCTCATTCAGCCCTGCACGGGACAGGCTGCCTCCAGGCTGCCGGGGATCAGTTCATCTTGGAGATGACTGCTTAGTGGTCTTCAGGAACTGTGGAAGAGGCCAGAGGTCTTCCATTCATTAGATCCTGTGTCTAAGGCCTCTCTGTAGATACAAATTGTATAGTTTTCTATCAGTGCTGAAGACTCCCCCAAAGCCAGGTGTTTGGCTCTCCCTAAGACACATGAAGGATGCAACCCTGCACAATGGGTCTTTAAGGCAAGGCCCAGCCTCGGCTCTCCTGCCCTCCCTGGCCGATCTGCCTCCCTCTGCTTACTCAGGTCTATCTGTCACCATGGCTGGTCTGGCTTTCTGAGTTTTACCTTGGCACACCCCTTCTATGTCTCCATCGCCCACTCGACTTCTCTGTGAAATCTATCACCTCATTCTGACTTACAGCAATGCCTTGTGCTGGCTGCCACGGTCTCCAGCTCTCCACTCTGGGCCCCTTTTGTTCACTTACATGTGAGGGCGACTCACCGTGTAAGAAACTTGTTTGGCTATGGAACTTTTTGTTCCTATCTATTCATGCCCTGTGGAATGTGTTGCACTGTGTAATGTGAACACACACCAAGAATTACTGCTGTCTGTGACCGAGCACCTGCCCTGTCTGTTCTTGTCCCTGGTTTCTTGGTTTATGTAATTTGTCACATGGCCATGTCCAGCCAACTGAAGATGCATAACCTCATACATAAAACACTTCCCTGAGTGGCTTCCCAGTCTTAAAAGTCCTCGGTCTCCTTAACTGAACTCTTGTGTCAAAAGCCGTGCAGTCCAGCATTGTCTTGCTCTCTCCAATCTCATTTCACTCAGAAGGGTTGTAGTTATTTATTTTGTGTGTTTGCCCATTGCCTGTTTCTGTCTAGTTCCGCATCCAAAATGGCAGCATTATTGTCTGGCTGACAGTACTCTTGGTCAGAGAGAGGCATCCAGCAAGAATCTGTGGAATGAATGTGTGTCTGTCTCCCAGGCTCCATTCTGAGTTCAGAGAGAGAATGGGGCCTCAGCTTACATTTGAAATCTGAGAGTGCTTAAGACTGGAGCCGTGGGCTCCAGTACCTGCCATTACACGAATGCGTAATTCAGAGGTGCTTCTGTAGAATTAGGCTTGAAGGGTCTTAATTTCAGTCAGTCTCATTGGCTCTGTTTTGACTGGAAATCCTGTTAGCCTGTTTTTAAAAACACATCCGCCCTGGGTGCCTTTGAACAGCGGAGACCTCTTGGCAAGCAGGCATTTCTTCCCCATCAGGAAATCTCATCAACATGATAGTAGGTTTATACATCAAGAGAATAAAATCCTCCTAGAAAATTCGCTGTCCTCTGGGTTGGCTTTGGTTATAAGTGGTTAAGTCCACCCAGCAATAGCTCAACCATACCCGATACATTGGGCCAGGGCCTGGTGACAGATTGCACAAGAAATAATCAAACTACAAATGAGCCTGGGAAGGACTTGCCTTCGTGACAGTCCAGAGCAAAATTCAAGAGATGGATAAAAGACTGGCTTTGGGTGTGGGAGTTTTGGTTTCAAAGGGCTGAGTGGTAAGCGGAAGCCCTCATTAACCCTGAAAGGATGGATCTTGCCTTGTATCATTTAATCTGGCTCCTTCTAAATTCTACCTTGTGTAGAGTATCTGGAAAGATTACAGGCTGGTGGGCTCACTCTTGATGATCCTAACAGTGTGTTCTACATACTTCCATCCGGAATAATCTGGTGTTGATGTCTTCTTATTACAACTGGAGTGTCCCACGTCCCAACTGCTTAGGACCAGAGCTGTTTTTGGTTTTGGAATCTTTGCATGTATGAATGAAGTATTCTGGGTGTGGGACACAGGTCAGTGTTTCACCTACACATTATAGACACAGCCTGAGGGTGATTTGACACCTCCTCTCGGTGCACTACAGCTGGCCACAGGAAGCCACAGGTGGAATTTTGTGCTTGTGGCATCATTGTGGTCATCAAGAGGTTAGAGAATTCGGGGGGCTTTCGAATTTCCAGCTGATGCTCAGCCGGAATTCAGAGTGAAGGCAGTGTGGTTTCTCCTCCAGAAGCGGCCTGTCCTGTTCCTGCTCATCTCCGAGTTCTTCATTACACAGTGTTCTCACCCCAGCCTTTCAGGTGTCCACACCTCAACCGTGACATGATTAGGGGGCTCCAGAGAGACGGCTCAGCTGGGGGCAGAGGCCAGGAAGCGGGCTCTGTCTGTGTCTTCTGCACCCCGGGACTGCTTCTGACCTCACACTTCGATGTGTCTCCTTTCAGAGGCGTGAACATGTACGCTATGTTGACCGGGACCCTGCCTTTCACAGTGGAGCCTTTCAGCCTGAGGGCTCTGTACCAGAAGATGGTGGACAAAGAAATGAACCCCCTCCCCACCCAGCTCTCCACAGGTAATGTACCTGCTGTTCTGGATTCAGGCTTGGGATACCCGTGCTTGGATAGGTTTGGCCTTGTTCTGGAAGTGGTTGTTTGAGGTGATTTCCTTCCCCATGTCTAACAACAGAGGTTGCTGGCCTTCCCACCCCTAAGGAGCCAGCCCCATCTGATGCAAGTGCATTCTCCATTGCCCTGGTAATTTCGAAGCTCTAATTCCCTCCTCCTGTCTTTGGTACAAAACACATGTTTTAAGAGGGCCTGGCAGTCTTTACAAGAGAAGTAGCTGCAGGCTTGCCATTTTTCAGTGTTGCCTTGGAAAGGAACATTTTCTTTAGTCAGTTTGCTGTAAAGAAATATTGGTTTCATTCAAGTATCGAGTCTGTGATTTGTTTTATTATGTGAATGAGGCTGTTCGAAAACATTCAGGTATATGCAGATTCGATTACTTCATTACGATAAATCAGAGCTGTGTTTGAGAACTCTCAACTTTAGCTGCTTCATATTGCAGGAAAAGGCTTGAATGAGATTTGGCTTCAGACCCAGTAAATTAATAGGATCTGATCTTTTGTTTGGCTCACAATTCACATCAAGTTCCTGGCCTAGTCTTGGCTCGGAGGGGCCATTTAATTGTTCTGTTAGAATAAATCTAGGTTCACTGAAATAAGGCTTTTGACAAAGAAAGGATAATTATTTAATTTTCCCCTTCCCGAGACATGGCTAAATAGAGCATTTTATTTTGCCACTGTTTTTCCCTTGGGTTTCTAAGCGTCTGGAAAACTGACCTGAGGTATACTCTCGTCAATGGATCCTACTTGAAATGAGTTCCTGGGCATAATGATCCAATCCAGCTTCACTTTCACCTTTCAAGTAACGTATCATCCCTGGAGGTTGAGTGCTGGGGAGGCACTGTGTCCTTGGAAGAGAGGTTACAGCACTGACTATTTCTGCACTGGGAGCCCTCCCTCACGGAGTTGGGAAACTCTGAAGGAATTGCCACACTGAGGCTTCTGGGCATGCCAAAGTGTTGGGAGGTGCTGTAAATCACCGTGGGAAGCATTCATTCATCCATCCATTTATTCATCATTTCAAAGCCATTCTCTTAGTCCATGACAACCAATCACATGGCCAGGTGTGTTCTAGAGCTGGAAAGAGAGTGGATGAGTCACATTTAGCCTCTACTCCTGTAGAGGGTATACATACATCTGTGGAAGAGGCAAATATAGACATAGACATAGATCTGTATATGTGTACATACACACACACATACACTCAGATAAATAAACATGTGAGATAGTTGGTTGGTAGTGTTGGTGCTTTAAGTGAAGTAGCATCCTGACACGCAGGTGCATTACAGGGACCTCTCTCCTTCCCTGGGCAGCCATTGTCACCCCTCTCTTCCCCTCTGTGGACCCCTGTCCTTTCTTCATCGCGCCTCATCTTTGGAAATGAAGGAATTACAGAGGTGGAGACTGTGCACAAATCCCCTGACTCGCTACAGTTGTGTTAAGATCCATTTTAGTGGTTAGATACATCAGAACTCTTTCACTGCCGAGTTGTATTCCCAAGTATGGGCATACCACAGTTTGTTTAACCATTCACCCGTTGAAGGACCACTGGGTCGTTTGGGACTGCTATTGAATAAAGCTGCTGTGAGCACTCACCTCCAGACATTCGTGTGAATGTGGTTTCTATAAGACAACGGCTAAGAACAAAATTGTTGGGTTGAAATATTAGCAGTCAGTCCCAATTCTCAGTGGCTTACTACCACAAGGGCTTACTTCCTGTGCTTTGTATGAATTAGAAGTCGGATCGAGGATAGAAGAGTTCTGAGCCCAAGTGGGATCTCAAACCCATTGCTGGTCCATGCAGAGAAGTTCACGTGAAGATGGAGGTCCCCGCCCAGCCGTAAAGGCCCCCATGCTTTCTGTATCTAAGCATGGCGCATGGCCTCAGTCAGGCAATAGGGATGGAGCAATGCCACCCCACCATGGGTACCTGAAGGTGAAAAGGCAGAGGTATACGTGGACAGCACTAGTGTGAGCCATACACAGGCTGCAGGAGAAGCAGGCCATGGCAACAAGCCAGGTCCACCTTTGTTCGCCTACGATATCATCTGTTATATCCAGAAATACTAGTTTACCAGTAACAAGAGAAGCTACCCTTTCACGGAGCAGAAGAATGGGGTTCTTTTTCTTGTTACTGCCTTTTCACTCAGTCAGGCAAGGTGAATGCCATTGTTCCCAATTTACCAATGGGGAAACTGAGTCTCAGAGTGACTAAGTTGGCTTGATTGAAAACCCTGATTTTCCTTGGTACTATGCTGTTTTTCCCCTTTCCTTATTTTTAAAACATGCTGGTCCATCCCCTATGTCACCCCACCTCCCTCCCCCCACCCCGACATGTGCTCATATGTGTGCAGCACCCGCAGAGGCCAGAGATGGTGTCTGATCCCCTGGAGCTGGAGTAATGAGCTGCCTAACATTGGTGCTGGGAACCAAACTTGGGTCCTCTGCAAGAGCAGCACTCCCTTTTAACTACTGAGCCATCCCTCTGGCCTCCTTTTCTTATTTAACTCAGGATCTGCCCCCTCCACCGCCTGTGAACTTGCAAGTCTTATCTCTTGTCCTCAGGTCTTGTGTTTTGAGTGATGTCATTGCAAATTGAAAATGCACCACTGTTACCATCTATCAGGAGCACATATCTTCATTAATTTGACATTCTGTCAGACCTATGTGCAGTGATTACATCAATTATATCTTATTCCATTTAGATTAAATTCCAAGTTTTATTTATTTATTTTCATTTTAGCAAATTTCAGTTGGAAAAAGTTACAGCACTCCTGTCCTTATGAACCTAGGAAATGTGCAAAGAATGCCTCCTCGTTCCCATTATAGAGTTGGAAACCTTCAGCTCTGGGGCCTTTCCAACTTTCTTCTAGTTGGTTTCCGCTTTCTGCAAGTTGGCTCTTGCGTATCACAGAGTTAGCGAATGCCTTTCGCGGCTGAGAGGTTTTTCCAACAGTTTGCTCTTTCATCACGGTGCCAGAGCCATAGCATTTATAATACATTGCAAACAGACACTTCAGTGCCGAGGGTTTTGTCCCATGGTTACACCAAGAGAGAAGCTGAGGAAGAAACATTGGCATTGCTGAAGGTTGGGACCCGTTAAGATTTCCAAGAAGGCTTAACCATCCCTTGTCAAGGGATTCTTCACTGAGAGGTCATGAGAAGGGGGCCTCCCTCGAGGATGGGCCTCTGCTTGCATCCGGCTGTCTGCTGTGATGTCAGGTGGCTCTGTCTGTTGCCTGCAGCCCTTGCTCTTGGCAGTGTCCAGTGCTCACATAGGCTGGTTCAGACTTGAGAGCTGAGTGCTCTTGAAAGAAAGGGTGTTGGCCCCACAGCGGTGCCTACCTCCCATCATGTGCAGGTGACGGAGCCCCCATTTGGCTGACTTCAGCTCTCTCAGCTCCAGTAGAGAGCCCGAGTCACCTTGCAGGAGGGGAGGGTGGCCTGTGACCAGGCTGGATTCTACTTTCTGGTTTGATGGGGAATGTGTAGTCTCTCTTGGCCCCGGAGATGCGGCTATTTTCAAGATCCAAGGACAAACTTGGAAGCACTCTGAGGATGTTCACGAAGTCTTTTTGGGGTAATGATGTGATGTCTATGACGTCCAGAGGTGTATGGCTATCAGCAGAGACTTGAACGAAAATCACTTGTACTCATCAGCAGTTTGTGAAGGTTTAGAGCACTTGATGGTGACCATAGAGCAGAAACACAATCCGGGTATCCTTAGCTCTTCTGGTTAATTATCCTTCACAGCTCAGCTCTGGCTGTGAATGGATGGCCGGCTTTTAGGGGTGAGCATCAGATATCTCAGAAGGCACCCTGACTCAGTACCTCCTCCCACTCCTGATTTAGTTCATCAAACCTACCCCTTGGCCCTGGAACAATGGTGCAAGTGGTGGGTTGGGGATGTGGCTCAGTGAGTAAGAGAGGCTTGCTGTTCAGGCAGGAGTATTGGAGTTCAAATCCCCAGATCCCACATTAGAAAGCCTGGCTTAGTTGTGCAAGTGCCTGTAACCCCACTGTGTGGAGGGCAGAGACAGGATTTGTTGGGTCTTGATGGCCTCCAAGTTCAGTGAAGAGACCCTGTTGTGAAGGATGATGGAGCAGGACACCTGGTGCCATCCCCTGGCATCTGTGCCTGCCCTCGTGTGGGTGCACACGTCATACAACAACAACACCCAAACCAAAAAAAAAAAAAAATCCTCAAGTGACTCCTGTAGTGTTGGGGTCCAGAGAGGAGGGAAATATTCCTTCAAACCAGGAACCTCTTTTTTTGGGAGATTTTAGGAAAAATTTATTTGGAGACTTAGCTATAAAACTGACAATGTTGAGGATAAAGACATGTCTCAACACTGTCGTGTGTGGACTCTCACTGTGTGTGTGTTTGTGTGTGTGTGTGTGTGTGTGTGTGTACTTTCTCGCTCTGTGTGGACTCTGTGTGTGTGTGTTCTCTCTCTCTGGACTCTCACTCTGTGTGTGTGTGTGTGTGTGTGTGTGTGTGTGTGTGTGTGTACTCTCTCTTTCTCTCTGGACTCTCTCTGTGTGTGTGTGTGTGTGTGTGTGTGTGTGTGTGTGTGTGTGTGTGTGTGTACTTTCTCTGTGTGGACTCTCACTCTGTGTGTGTATGTTTGTGTGTGTGTGTGGACTTTCTCTGTTTGAATTCTCACTCTGTGTATGTGTGGACTCTGTGTGAAGACTCTGTCACTGAACAGTTCTGTACCTGAGACCTTCCAAAATATAGCTGTGACTCTGTGTGAAGACTCTGTCACTGAACAGTTCTGTACCTGAGACCTTCCAAAATATAGCTGTGCACACTGTACAGTTGTATCTCCTAATGTGATCTTAAAGGATGCAGACATCCAGCTTCCTGTCTCTAGTGTTTGGATAGATCACAGGTGTTCCAAAAGTGTTTGTTTAATGAAAGGAGACCCAGGGTATTAAAACAAATTACTTGTGCCTGGGATGGAAGTAAGAGGGGCTGTGAGGCTTTTACAGTTTTGACAATGGTTTTTACGTCCTTCCTTACACTTGTGGTTTGATGTGGCTGGTGTTACTATACCAGGTCTTTAGGCTGAAAATAAGAGCAAATACTATTGGCATACACTCAGCTCAGGTATCCTCTTCCTTTTAAGGGACAGCATCAGATGGGCATGGTTTTGCTATGTTCTGCTTGCTAGAACCTGTGACAGAAGCATGCAGATTTCTTGATGTGGTGTCAGCCTGAAACACTTGGCTTGCTGAGCATGGGTTCAGGTAGCCTGGGCACTGTATAATAATCTCACAGAGTTCAGGGGAAGTGTGAGAGGCAGTGGAGAATAGCTTAAAAAGAACAAGACTGAACTGCTGGTAATGCACATGTGTAACCCAAGCTACTAGGGAGGCTGAGATGGGGCCTGGGCTACTTTGTGAGAGCCTATCTCAAAATAAAAAGTCAGGTAGGGCTAAAGACATAGCTAAGTGATGTTTCTCTGGCATGTATGATGCCTCAGGCTTAATCCCTGGGACATTAAACAAATCAATCAATCAGAAAGCACCTCATTGACCTTATGCGATCTGGTGCCCGTGGTAAGGGTCAAACTCAAGGGTCTGATTCAGACTCATTCATTTTTCTTCTTACTGATTGCTCACTCACCACCATGATATTGGCCATATTTTCCATTTCTACTCTTTTATCCTCTATGTGTAAGTAGTTTTTCTCTGTGGCTGATCTCTGGGTGACTACAAGAGCCCATAGATTGTTCCAGAAATGCATGGTCTGGGGAGAGCAAACCGATTCTTGCCGTCTCCGGTACCAAGTATACTCCTTGGACCAATCCCTTAAGCTCTTTGGATATATAGCAGCTCTTTAAAAGATGAGTGTGGAGAAAATGGAATTTAAAATTCCAGGTGTCCGAAGGTGGGGACTGAACTCGTGATCTGTGAATTATCAAAACAAAATCCTGCCGGAGACCCCAAGAGCGGAGGCTCAGAGGGGCTAAGGAGGCGGGAGACGAATGTCTGCAGCTACAGTGTCTGCACCTGTGTTCCTTCTATAACGTGTGCTCTTCCCTGACTGTCTCACAGGGGCCATCAACTTCCTGCGCTCTCTCCTGGAACCAGATCCCGTGAAGAGGCCAAATATTCAGCAAGCCCTGGCGAATCGCTGGCTAAATGAGAATTACACCGGGAAAGTGCCCTGTAACGTCACCTATCCCAACAGGTAAGCCAGTACTTCAGATGGACACCCTCTCCAGTGAGATGCGCCTGCCCTGTGAGCCCTCCATAGCTCCGGACCCACCTCTGCGGCCACTCACCTGCAGACAGGCCCATCTCACTGGGCAAGAAGATGCAACCAGGGCTGTCCTATGCGTTGTTCATGCCAAGTGGGTCCTGTGGAGCCTGTTGGAGGAATGGAAGCTGAACTATAGGACACATCCCTCACCAAGCCTTGTTCTGATGGGTACATATTCCCTAAGGGACACTTCTGGTCATTTACAGCGTCCATTTAAATGAACTGTGTCCTGTGTGTGTGTGTGTGTGTGTGTGTGTGTGTGTGAGAGAGAGAGAGAGAGAGAGAGAGAGAGAGAGAGAGAGAGAGAGAGAGAGAGAGAGAGATCTACCCGTATCCCATGGAACCGAGTCTTTCAAATCACCCTTTAGACCTATCTTCTGCTGCTTGAGTCTTGATGTGTCTTTCAGCTCCAAATCCCTCGCTTGAAAGTCACGGGAATGGGCACACCCAAGGTCAGATCATTTACTTCAGCGGCCATATTGTGGGCTTGCTGTGGAGGCCTTACCTCCCAGTTTCCATGAGAATGCACCCCGAGGGAGGGAGGGAGGGTTGCAGGTGGGTGCACTGAGAGTCAGTCCCCCTGGCCTGTCTCCGCTAGGGTGCAGACAACAGATTGGAAGGCCAGCACAAGCAGCATTGCCCAGTACTCCTGGACTCAGTTCTCATACTCTTAGCCACTCTGAGTGAGGGACAAGGACCCTCCCTTCGGCTCCTTCAGTACATATGGAGACCGCCTGACTCCAGCCTTCTGACATAACCCATTTCCCTCCTTTTTTTAAAAACTCTTGAGAGCCCTACTAATTCTTCCAAACTTGGATGAGGGCCAGAGAACTACGGACAAAGAGACAGGGGAGGGATATTCTCTGTGGCCGTATTTTTGAAAATCTTTAAGTCTTGGTCCGAGAAGGTCTAGAAATATCCACCAAGCCTCGTGAAGGCTGAAGCGCTGAGTCCCTTAAACAAGGTGGGCAACAGGGCTCTCACTTGGGACAGACTTGCTGGAAGCACCTGGGTGGGCATTCTCAGGATCTGCATCCGGGCCACTTGACCAAATTTACTCTTGCCCTGGGCATAGAGGAGGTGACTTTATCAGCCGCCATGTAGAACTCTAGCATTTGGCTCATGGATGGTAATTTAGGCAAAGTCTGGGTTACCAAGGCTGTCAAGGGAACCTGGAAACAGACACTGTTTCCCAATACCTGCTCCTTTGGGCCAGGCACAGAAACAGACACCCGAAAAATTATCCCCCTGTGAGCCTGCAGACAAGCTGAGGGCCATGCCTTGTAACTGTAGAGCAGCATGCAGGCTGCTTTCTGGTAAAGAAGTGGTTTCAATGGCGACAAACGAGTCATTAACTAATGTAATCACTGTCTAAATGAGCATAACGCATCCACACATCACAGTGGCTGTCGAGGGCTGTGGAGCCAGCACCAGAAACAGAGAGCGCCTCCCTTTAGCTGCCTCCTCAGTGACGAAGACTTAGAATGTGGCTTAGAGTTTTGTAGCCTCTCCACAGGGGACAGGAGGCAGGCTTGGGTGTGGTAAACATAGATTCAGTTCCTTGTACTGGTTTAGCCAGCTTGGGGTGTGTGTGTGTGTGTGTGTGTGTGTGTGTGTGTGTGTGTGTGTGTGTAAATGTATGTGAGGGTGTGTGTGCATTGTGAGGGTGTGAATGTGAGGGTGTGTGTGTGTGTGAGAGAGAGAGAGACAGACAGACAGAGAACAACTAGCTAATAAATGGTAAAAGTGGTAAAGGTCTTGTTTAAAGAAAATAGAAGCTTGGTGTATTCCGTTATCTAAGGCCTGTAGCTTATTGTAGACAAAAGACAAAACAGGATTCTGTTTCTAAGATAGGAGACCAGAATTCTAAAATATTGGGGGAGGTATGTGTTATTTATAGTTTTTATTTTGAAAAAGTGTTAATCTTTGAGGCAAAAAAATATATACTTCTGGTAATTTTTTTTCTGGTTTTACCATTCCTTAAATAAAAGGAGAAGTAATATACAGCCAAAGACACTGTGTGTGTGTGTGTGTGTGTGTGTGTGTGTGTGTGTGTGTGTATACACACATATATGTATATACACACACACACACATATACACACACATACATGCATACATACATACATGCATACATACATACATGCATATATATTGTAAACTGTCTTTTCTAGCTTCCAGTACTGCTGTCTTTGGTTTAATTAGTTTGAATGTTGCCAGGGTTTCTTTCCCTTTGGGAAAGTAAAGAAAGCCCCCTAGTTTCACACTATTCTTCTGAACAACTTTCTCCTGTGAAGTCATTTGGCCTCCAAGCTGACCTCCAAAGGGTAGGACGGACAATGTCGTAAAAAATATTTTACAGTAAATACTTATCCCAGCCGGTCAACAGGTGTTGGCTGGCTGCCTAGCCAGCCTTCCTGGTGTGGACACAGACATTCTGACAGAGAGGCCTGCTTCCTCTTCCTGTCGTCTCCCTGTGGGACCTGGACAGCCCACACCCTCATTCAATTCTGTAGATGGTCCAGAATGGGACCAAAATGGTACCAAGGCAACTTAATATGAATTTACTTAACTCAAATCATAATTTGCATTCTAGAACATTTGCTTTCCTCCCATCCCGTTCCTCTTTTTCCTCTCTGCTCTCTGTACAGGATCTTCTTATATGATCCAGGTTAGCCTGATGCTCACTATGCAGCCCAGGCAAGCTAGAAGCTTATAGCAGACCTCATGTGTCAACCTCCTGGGTTATGGTATTGCAGGTGTTCCAGTCGCTATATCAGCCAATAATGTAAAGATTCAATAACATATATCAGAACCAAATATATACATTCCCGTAAAGGGTTAAGACATATATGACTCTTAGTCAAAAGCCTGCATTCCGGGGGGTCTCCTGGCTTTCAAGACAACAGATATAAAGGGCTGAGATGGAGTGTCTGCCCCTGTCAATGCCCTTCCACTTACTCCATCCCTCCCTTTCTTCCTGCTCGGGTGGCACACTGCACCTTCCCACACAGTCTGGGGCAGCATACAGGGAGTGTGGGGTCATAGCAACGTGGCCATGATTTGACTGGCCATGAGTGAGGGTCTCACTCGGGTTTGCTCTCGTTGGAGAGACCAAGAGTTTTCGTACAACTGTCTCTCACGTGTTCGTTTTTCAGTTTGGTTTGGTTTTGTGACAAGTCTGTGTAACCCAGCTTGGAAACCTCCTGGCTTGAGTCTCTCCAATAGCTGGAATGACAAGCCTGTGCTACCGTGTTTGGCTGTCATTTGGTTTTAAGGGTACACACTGAAGTGCTTAGAAATGACATAGCATGCTATCTACAATGTGAAATATTTAACAACCCCAAATGGAGCAAGCATGGCGAAGTATACCCAGGTGGTGGTGCACCCACGCTAACCACAGGTGTCCCTCTGTATCAGTGGGATAATTCTTATGATTGCACCCAAAAAAGACACTAAAAATATGTAGACACCTGGTGTAGTGACACACGTCTTTAATCCCAGCATGTAGGCAGAGGCAGGCAATCTCTGTGAGTTTGAGGCCAGCCTGGTCTACATGGTGAGTTCCAGGCCAGCCTGATCTACATAGTGAGTTCTAGGCCAGCCTGATCTATATGGTGAGTTCTAGGCCAGCCTGGTCTACATGGTGAGTTCTAGGACAGCCTGGTCTACATGATGTGTTCTAGGACAGCCTGGTCTACATGGTGAGTTCTAGGACAGTCAGGGCTACATGGTGAGCTGCTTTCAAACACTCCCCACCCCCAAATCTACAGACACTCAAGTCTCCTATATGAAATGGCATAGTTTGCATGTGAACCATACACATTCTTCCATATACTTTAAACACCTCTGAGTGATTTATAATAGTTGTTATACTGTATTGCTTAGGGAATAGTGGCAATAAAAAGCCTTTACATTTAGTATCAATATAGTATTTTCCCCTGATTAATTGAATCCTCTGGGGAACCCACAGGTATACAGGTGCATTATATAGGAAACCTACCACCTTTATACATACACATGAAATTTTTTCAAAATAAAAAGTCCAGTGGGATTGGAGATGTAGCTCATTTGAGACAGTGCCTGCATCGTGTGAACAAAGCCCTGGGTTCTGTCTCAGCACCAAACGAAGCAGGCACAGCAGTGTGTGTGCCTCCAATCAGAGAACTCAGGACACCTAGTCGCTGGAGGGTCTGGTACCCAAGGTCATTCTCTCAGCTCCTCAGCCTGGGCTGCATGTAACCCTCCCTAATGTGATTGAGCGCACTCAGTTGTTCTGAGGCCCTGTGTGGGCGGGCCCTCCTGTCCGCCATGTTGGTGAGCCACTCTGTGAAGGTGGAGAGGTGACTGGGTCTCTGTGTCTACCTCTCACAGGATTTCTCTAGAAGACCTGAGCCCCAGTGTGGTGCTGCACATGACTGAAAAGCTGGGCTACAAGAACAGCGACGTCATCAACACGGTGCTCTCCAATCGCGCCTGCCACATCTTGGCCATCTACTTCCTGTTAAACAAGAAACTCGAGCGCTATTTGTCAGGGGTGAGTGGGAACCTGGAGAAGTTTCTTCTGTCTAGTGTTGTGCAGATACTGACACTTGATCCATGCTGTTATTTTAGCTTAACACGTGAGGCCGAGTCTCTGGAAGGCGGTGTATAAAATACTCACAAAAAGCAGTTTCTTAGACGGCGCTCCTGATCTGTGTTCCAGATTCTTCTAACAGTTAGCCCTAGTAGACCCCTGAGGGGCTTGAGCTTTGTCTGTCTTCTGTTCTCAGTTGTCTGTCTGTATCCTGTCACCTGTTAGCTCTTCGGGTTCTCGGCTTTAGAGGAACTGGTTAAAAGTTGTGGAGCTGTGCCTGCATCTATAAAGTGTGGGGTGTGGAAAAGCCACTGGGCAGCCCTCTCTCAGATGGTCTGTGTCTGCAGGATTCAGCCAACCACAGATCAAAAATATTTCAAATATGTGTTAGTGCTGAGCATGTGCAGACTTCTTTCTTATTACCCCCTAAACAATAGTTGCATAGCATGTGCATTGTATTAGGTATTGTAAATAATTCAGAGATTTAAAGTGTGTGGGAGATGTGCATAGTTTATAAGCAAGTATTGTATGGTTTCCTATAAATGATGTGCACAAATTGGGATTTGCAAGAGGCCCCGGAACCAGGTGCTAAGAGGAAAAAAAAATACATATATATATATGTTTTTACTTCTCTTGAAAATAAGAACACAAGAGGCTTCACTGGGTTGACTGACAGCTTCACACAGGCCAGGTGTTAAAAAGTCCAAGTGACAGGGTGACAAGTTGGCTTAACAGTTAAGAGCACTGTTGCTCTTGCAGAGGACCTTGGTTCGATTCCCAGCACCTACAAAATGACTCATAGCCATATGTAACTCCCTCTTCTGGCCTTATCTGACACAAGGCACAAGCGTGATGCACATACATATAGGCAAAACACTCATACACCTTAAAAAAAATCTAAAAGTAAATAAATAAAAGAAAGGCCTAGTGTGCCTTGTACCACATGGGAAGGACAGTTTGGATGCCCACTTTATGGGTAGATGGTAGTACGCCGGTGTTATGCCACCTTTATCATCCTGGCCATAGTAGTTCAGATGTCAGTCATCTCCAATGGACAATCTTTTGAAAAGAATTCTGTAAGACAATGTATGGAGTCTATGCAAAACTGTTCCACATGAATGCAGAAGGGTAGGTGAGTACCAACCAGCTCTAACAGGAGGTCAGCCAGAGAAGCCCAAGGTTGACAGAAGCCAATCTGAGATTTGATTGAACCCCCCCCCCCTCTTTTTTTTTTTTTTTTTTTTTTTTTTTTTGCTTTTTCGAGATAGGGTTTCTCTGTAGTTTTGGAGCCTATCCTGGACTAGCTCTGTAGACCAGGCTGGCCTCGAACTCACAGAGATCCACCTGCCTCTGCCTCCCGAGTGCTGGGATTACAGGCATGCGCCACCACCGCCTGGCTGAACCCTCTCAAAGACACCTGGGTCCGGTGTCTCTTAAAGACACCTTGGTCATGTGTATATGGCACCTTGAGATCTGGTGGTGGGTCTCTGTTAGGAAGACAGAGCCTAGATGGTAAATCAGAGACTTTTAGAGATAGTTCAGTGCTGTTTAAAGTCACGCAATGGCCTAATGGATCACAAAATCCCACCAAGCAATAGGTTTAGAAACATTTTAAAGTTTCTGTCTTAGAGCAAAAGATGAAAATTCATCTGCAGCTGGAGAAACGCATCCCCCTGAGAGAGCAGAAATGACCAAAATAGTGTCCATGAGGCATGAGGGTCCCGTTGAAGCTCTTGTTAGCAGATAAGCTGCGAGGTAGTTAGATAACATGTATATGAAGAAGCTTGACCGGAGGTCAGCCAAACATCTGGATGGAAGTGCAGGTGTTCCCAAGCTGATTCAGCTTATATTTTGCTTCCAAGAAAATACACCCAGAGTTCTTTTGGTGTGTGTGTGTGTGTGTGTGTGTGTGTGTGTGTGTGTTGAAAAGTAAAGACATGTGAAAAGAAACACTAAAATGCTTTTCCAAACAAGAAGAATGATCACGAGAAAATAAATGTTTTGTACTTCTGGTGGGGACCCATCTTGAGCTCTGAGGCTATGAGATGGTACGTACCTCTGTGGTGGCCTTCAGTCACAGGACAAAGGCATCAGGTGACGTGTTATCTTGGTCTTATTCTGGTGCTGCAATGAAATACTCAGACGGAAAGCAACTTGGGGAAGGAAAGGTTTATTTGGTTTATACTTCCACATAGCAATCCGTCATCAAGGGTAGTCAGGATGAGAGCTGTAGCTGGGGACCAATGGAGGATTGTCGCTAGTGGCTTGTATTCTAGCTAGTTAGCTTTATTACACAGCCCAGAACCACCAGCACAGCGGAGGTACTGCCCACAGTGTGCTGGGCCCTCTGCATCAATTAATAATCAAGACAGTCCTTAGCAGACATGCCACAGAGAAACCTGGCACACAGTTACTCAGCTGAAACTCTGTTTTCCAAGTGCTTCTAGGCTGTGCCAAGTTGACAGTTAACACTGACATGGAAAGACAGCATCTGCAATCATAGTAAAGTTTTAATATGTAATATATATTATGTAATATGTAATATACATTGTAACATATATTACTCTGTGTGTGTGTGTGTGTGTGTGTGTGTGTGTGTGTGTGTGTGTGTGTGCGCGTGTGTGTGTGTATGTATGTATGTCTTCTGTTACTATAACAAAATACCCAAGGGGCTGGATACTCATTTTAAAAAAGGCCTACTTGAGCCGATAGCTTTGGAAAGTGACAGTTGAGATCACGCCTCTGAGGACCATCCCCATCCTCTGTCACAACTTGCCAGAGAAGGGAAATAACTTCAGGCAGAATGGCCAAGTGAGGATGGAGCCTCACTTTGTAACAGCCACTTCCTTGGTAACTGACATGCTGCATGAGACAGTATCAGTCGCTTCCATGAACGATGCCCCCGATGACCTAATTATCTTGTGCCAGTCCCCTTTGTTGTGAAGTTCCTACCACTTCCTAACACTGCCACATGAGGAACCAAGCTCCAGAAGGTGAGCTTCCGGGAGCCCCACGCAAACCACGGAGATATGGTCTCTTATTTCAGAGTGGGAAGGGAGGGCTAAGATGATCTCCGTCCCACGCAGTGGCTTTCTGCTCTCATCAGAAGACCCTAAGAGACAGGCGGGATTTGAGGCTGTTTTTCAATTCTCTTCTGTAAGAGACTGCATCTCCAAATCTCTTTCTCATCATATCCTTTTAAATTCCTACTTGGCTGTATATTTTACGATGTAGATGATGTATTAGTGCAGTGGTACATGATAAATTATCAACATGAGTATTCTTATAGATGCCTCTGTACAACTTTTTCATTCAGGCTCCAGGTAATATCATTTGGAGACCATGTCAGAGGCTGAAAGTTAATCTTTCAAATGGTTCAAGAGGAGGGTGTGCGCACTCTGATTTTTTTTTTTTAAGCTGAGGATCGAACCCAGGGCCTTGTGCTTGCTAGGCAAGCGCTCTACCACTGAGCTAAATCCCCAACCCTGATTTTGTTTTTTAAATGACAAATGCTGTTCAGGATTTGAGAGTGTCTTGATGGGGCTGATGTATAGGGAAGTTCTTTGTTTTGTTTAGGTGTTCTAGGTCTTTGTGTTTCTCAAAGTTAGATGGAGGGCTGCTTGTTCCAGAAGCAGTGTCCCATGGCTACTTCCACATTTACACGGAGCAGGCTTGGTCATTCACGCTCTTGATTGTGTGGCATAGCTCAGGTCACGCAGGAGGGACACAGTGTCAGGAACTCTTAGGCTGTGTCTTGTTTGGCCCAGGCTCCTTGCCTCCTGCTGTCTTTTCTTCTTCAACTTTGTCCAGCATCAGTTTCAAGTGTTGCAAAGCTGAATGTGGTTCTGTCCCCTGGGAAGCATTCCCTGGAAACCCAGACCTTGCAGCTCTGACTGGAGAAGTGTTTGGATTTATTGAGTAATGACACTTAACTCTTCAATCGTAAGACGGACCAGGGCTGAGAATCCAAGCTGTAGGCAAGTGGAGTGGACTGATCTCCGCCTACGGCTGCATCTGGTCCACTCAGTAACACCCAGATGTGGCTCAGTGAATTGCCCCATGGGCACTGTCATAGTTAATCTTGGCCAATCACTAACAACCCATGTGTGATTTTGAAATCCGGTGAGCTCGGATGCCCACCTCCCCCTGTGTGTCCGCCTTCCTTTCTCTTCCACTTAGAATCAAGAGACAGCAGTGCAAGCCTCCTCCTCCACTAGCTTCCTCCGTGGCTTGCTGTGGCCTTCCTTTGTGTGCTTTGTTTTCCTTTGTTTGAGGCTGGGTCTCCTGTCCCAGGCTAGCCTCACACTTTCTATATAGTCAAAGGCGACTTTGAACCCCGATCCTTCAGCACCCACTCTCCTGGGATTGCAGGAGTATGCCACCATGTCTGGTTTTGTTTATGCTGTAGATCGAACTCGGAGCTCATGGGTGCTAGGCAAGCAGTCTACCAGCTGAGCTACATTCCCGCCCCTGTTTACAATGAGCAAGGGAGCATGCCGCTTCCTACTCAGTGTGCTAAGTAGGTTGTTCTTCCAGCTTAATTATTTGGTTTCCGCTTTCTCCTCCTACAGTAAACACTAGGCAGATGAAAGACGCAAGATCCAGTAGAGAGCAGACTGGCCCAGGGCTGCCTGACTCCGGGCCCCGGCTTTCCTCGGGCTCAGTGCTGGGATGCGGCCCTGCACTGCAGCTTGCTGGTGTGCTGGCCTGGCCGTTCTTTGACTTTTTCTGAGCTGAGCACTGGTTGAAAAATTCATGACTGTGTCATGGATGTTTCCGTGTCCCAAGACTTAAGCTGTGCTTTTTATTTCTTCCTCTGGTAGAAATCTGACATCCAAGACAGCATCTGCTACAAGACCCAGCTCTACCAGATAGAGAAGTGCAGAGCCGCCAAGGAGCCCTACGAGGTGAGTGGGCCTGAAACAGTTACCACTGGACACAGAAACACTGAAGGACACACCCCCTCACAGCGGAGCTCCAGAGCCGTGGAGAACTGGTTTACAGTCTAGCCGACCTTGCTCGGCCTCCAAACCACAGGCCTTATGTGCCACATATCACCAGGAACATTTAAACACCTGTGTGCTCAGTCCGTACCCCAGACCATTGACATTCAGTCTTGGGAGACAAGATGCTGTTTTGTTTTGTTCTTTCCTAGTCTGCTCAATGAAATTTGTTAAATGTCTTTTATCTTTAAATTTTCATTCTATATATTAATTATACATAGTGTTGCTTTACATAGGGACATTTCATGCAAGTCCATAAGCTACTTTAAATATATACCCTTCCTTCCTCCCTCCCTCCCTCTCTCCCTCCCTCCCCCTCCTTCATCTCCCTGCTCTGGAATTAGTCCTCTGTTCCCCTAGACAGCTTTGCTTCTATATTCATGGCATATACATATGTGGTTTTGTGTTTCTATAAGATCTAGGGACCACACATGAGAGAAAAATGATATTTGTTTTTTGGGGCTGGCTTAATTCACTTAAAATGACTTTTCCCAGTTTTATCCATTTTCCTGCAAAGGACACAACTTTGTTATTCTTTCTTGCTGAAAAAACACAAAACCAAGCCAAACCCTTTGTGTGTGTAGGACATAGACTACACCTTCCCTTCCCATCCCTCAGACACCAAGGTTTGTTCCATGGCTTGGCTATTGTGAGCAAAGCTGCTATAACGATGAAGCATGGACATCTCTGTGATGTGCTGACCTGTTCTGAAAGCCCCATCTAGATGGGTCCCCTTAGCACTCACAGTTGGAAACAAAAACTGGGGTACTCAAAAAGGGCTGAGAAGGAAGAAGTAAGGTAAAGGGCAGGGAAAATTCTGGATGGAAGTGAGTTTTTCCAGTCAGCTGTCCTCAGGGTCTTGAGGTGACCTGCATTGTACCAGAGAGCCAAACACTACAGTTCATGGACACAGTCACAACTAATGTTCTGGGGCCGCTTAGATGGTTGCAAACTTGGACCCAAAGCGCACATTGACTTCCAGACCCCGCACAAGGAGTACAGGGCTTCCTGCCCACCAGGGTTGCTCTTTTAACTCAGTTTTGCTCCAAGGAGCCATACCCGTTCCTTGTAGAGAATTTGTCAGAACTCCTCGGGACCTGTCGCTGGAACTTTGTGGAAAACCCAGGAATTCTTTTACTGAAGGAGAGATCAGAAAGGTCTCTACTTCAGACTGAGGTCTCCCGGCCACGTGAGAGGCTCACCGGCTGCTAGGGAGGCTTCCTGCTGGGGTTCACTTGACCCAGCTGTCTCGGGATTTGATCACTTGAGGCCTGAGCGGGAATGTTACAGGAGCTCAACAACACTGAAGACAGACAGAGCCTGAGGGCACGGGAGAAAAAAGCCAGAGGAGCTGGGAGATCCGGGAGGGAGGGATGCTTGGTAGGCCTTGGGATCAGGGAAGATGATATGGTCAAAACTCAGCAGAGCTGGGCAGTTGTCCAGGTGACTGAAATATCTCCAGTCACATCATGTCACTTCCCTTCTTGAAGCCTTTGGAGGCTCCACACCATGTGGCCACCTGTGCGGGAGTCAGGTGCTGTTTGCTTGGGCCCCAGGTCTTGGCCTCACACCCAACTGAAGCCTAGCCTTCTTGCTTTGTGCCCACTCCTCTGGGCCTTGGGGTTTGTTTATCACTCTGCCTGCCAGGGTTGTGCCTACTCTGTTACTCCTTCCTGGGTCTTCTCCCTCAGTGCCCATGTATCTTCAGATCTGGAGGCTTGGCCAGCTCCTCATGGACCCAAGGCATTTCCTGACATCTGCCACTAGGTCCCCATTCTCTCTAAGGCAGCTGCCGTATAGTGGCCTACATACAGGGCTGGTCTCAGCACTTTCTCATTTGTTTAAGGGGATCACCCAATGAATGAATGACTCTCCCATGAGTTCCACAAGATCAAGGACCATGTTAACCTCCAAGGAGCCTGCATGGTCCCTGGCATGGTGGAAGTACCGTGATACCAGTAAATTATTTGCTAAGTGAACAAATGAAAGAATAAAATGGACCTTGTCCTAGGTCAGAACATGGATTGAACTGAGGCAACTGAAGAGGTTAGAGTGTTCCAAGTTCTAGCTCTTAGTTCAGTGCCTCCAGCATCATAGACAAGTGGCCTTGTTGCCAGATAGTTGGAAAAGGCTTCTCGCTACCATGTGCACTGAGACTTGCCACCTTGCTGGAGTCTGGAACATGCAGAATTCATTTCTATGTTTGCATTTGATTTTAAAAAAGGTGCGGGTGCCCCGAGCGTCCTCTGTGCCTCATCGCCTGTGCTCTGTCTTCTTGTCTGCTCTCTCACACCCCGCCTTCTGTGGCTGTGCCTCTAAGTGCCAGAACCCTGATGGGAAAGAGCCCCATCTCTCATTCTCTGACCGTTATTTCCACTTGGCCCGAAAACCCACGGCGGACGTTTTAAACGTCTGCTGAAACATTGAACAGTTAGGATTTAAATAGGAGCACTAATGGGCCAACTGCATTGCAGTTTCCTATGATTCACTTGTTTCTCCAATGTGCAGTGTTACTTCTGCTAATTGAATTACAGGCTATGACGAGATTGCTCAACTTGTCTCTGCTGGAACCTAGAGAGTGGAGTGGGGCTGGGTAGAAAAAGTTCTAGGAAGGTTTTAGATGGCCCAGACTTCCCTGGTGCAGCAACTTGGGAGGTCCACTGGCTGGCATGAGAAGAGAGGGGACACAAGACAGGGGTGAAGGGGAGGGCAGGGAATTGAGTGTAAGGTTGCATTTCCTCGGGGATTTGGCTGGAGGGCCACAAGCTCCAAGGATGTCATGGTGTGGGTGGCCTCCTTTATCTCCTCATTTCTCTTCTTTTCTGTACTAGAGGACAAATAAGCTTAATTGAGTTTTCAAAACTTCCCTTTGGGGATCACAGTGCTAGAATGTTAAGAATTATTCTGCCTTTCCCTGTGCAAAGAAAGAGACTATTTTGTAAATTTGGAACATATAACTAATTGGGTATGGTGGCGCAAGCCTTTAATCCCAGCACTTGGGAGGCAGAGGCAGGGGGATCTCTGTAAATTGGAGACTAGCCTGGTCTACATGTGAGTTTCAGGACAGTCAGGATGACTATGTAGAAGGACCCAGTCTCAAAAAGGGAGTGGGGGAGTACCTCAATTATAAACACCAATGCGTGGTGTCCAGAGAACCCTGAGGCCCACTGGGGCAGAGACAGGCTGGTCATCATTTTTAAAATGGCTATTGAAAATGACTTCAGATGGGCTAGGTGTAATGGAGCGTGCTTTTTTTAATCACAGTACTCAGGAGGTAGTGACCTATAGAGCTCTGTGAGTTCAAAGCTCACAGTGAGAACCCAAAAAAATGTGGTGCAATGCCATCTTTGTTGAAATCTCCTAAAAAATGATGTCGATTCATAAAATGTAGGCTAGAAGCAAGAGATCTTTCCAGACAAGACCTTGGTCATGGAGCAACAGGGAACTGGCTTCTTCTGACCTGGCTGTTGTAAAAAATATCACTCAGGCCTGTACTCTACTGTCTCTCAGTTCTAGAGGTCCTGGTGACTTAGGCTGGTTCTTCCTGAGGGGCAGCAGAAGGAAGCTGCTCGAAGCCTTCATCTAGGCTTCTGATGGTGGCTGCTGGGCTTCCTTCTCATGCCATTGTAGGTGCATTCCTGTGTCCAGACTCCCCTCTTGTAACGACACCAATCACACTGCAGAAGGGTTGTCCTGACCACCTCATTTTAATTAAGCTATCACTATGAAGACCCGACTCCAAACAAGGTTATATTCTGTGGTCCCAGAGGTTAAAACTCCAACCTAGAAAGTTTGAGATATTGCTAACCTATTGGGACTGTCAGTTTAAAGGTAAATATTCAGATGTGCAGCTTATGACTTATTTAAACATCTATATGACTTGGGGCTGGGAGATGGCCCAGTAGTTACTGTTCTGGCAGAGGACCCTGGTGCTGTTTCCAGCACTGCATGGAGTCACACAACACCCTGTAACCCCAGTTTCAGAGTATCTGAAGCTGTTTTCTGTCCTCCACGAGCACCTGCATATATACGGTGCGCGTGCACATACACACACACACACACACACACACACACACACACACACACACTATGGCCAAGGAGCTATTTGCAATTGATACCTGCTATCAAAGGAAAATCCGTTTTCTCCAATGGAGTCTTACTGGGTATATCAATCACATTCCAGGGCAGGGTTGGCCAACACAAAATAAACAGCATGTTTTTTTGTAAGCTGCTATTATTATTATTATTATTTTTTTTGTTTTGTTTTGTTTGGGCATTTTTTTTTTTTTTTGTCTTATTGGGGTTTTGTTTTGGATTTTTGGCTTTTGTTGTTTTTGTTTATGTTGTTTTTGAGAGGAAGACAGAAAGAACCTAAAGTCAGATGGGGAGGATCTGGGAGAAACTGGGAGAGAGGAAAGCAGGATCAAACTATATCATATAGATTTTTTTTAAAAAAATAAAAAAATAAAGCGTGGAGCCGGGTCAAGTGGTTTGCACTGTAGGAAATTAGCGGGGTAACTACACTCGGTACAGAGAGGTTGGGAGGAGAGCCACGGGTAAAGGCACTTGCTACCTGAGGACTGGGGTCTGCTCCCTAGAACCCACTTGGTGAAAGAGAAGATGCAGCCCCTACAGGGTGCCGTCTGTCCTCCATATGCACACCATGGTGGCCCCCATACACATAATTTGTTGACTAATTAATTAAAATTAAAAGTTTCAGAGAGTTTGGGCTGGGAAGAAAATCTGAGGAGAAACTCTCAGGTGCTGATGGGGTCTAGTTCCTGATGTAGGTGCTATTTCCATGGATGTCTTCACTGTTGGAAAAACGTGTCGAATTGCTCTCATTTGTCAGGAGAGCACACCTTCTGAGTCTTAGCATTTAATAACTTCACCTAGAAGATCTGCCCTACATGTAGATTAGGACATCTGCTCCCTCCTTACACTGCAATTCAGTGCCCATAAAATATATAATTATACATAATAGAATATAGAATAATATATTATATATACTGAAGTGATTAATTTTCCATCAGAGGAGTAGGCAGAGACTTGGGGTGGGGTTTTGGGAATAAGTAATAGCTGTAGCTTCTTGAATTGATGAAAATTGGTGTCTTCACAGGCCTCCCTGGATACCTGGACAAGAGACTTTGAATTCCATGCTGTGCAGGTAAGAGCTTGGGGGTTTCTGATGGATTAGCCAGACCTTCTCTCTCACTTGCATACACACATGAAAACAGAAATATGGTAGAAAGATAGATTGATAGACAGACAGATAACCGTCTTTCAAATTCTTGCGTGTGTGGTTTATGTGCCTGTGTGTGAAACTAACTATGGAGGCAGGAGAGTGCATTGGGTGTGCCTCTTCTAACACTTTGTACTTCATTCTTTTGAGGCAGGGTCTCCCCCTGAGTCTGTAACTGTGTTTTCAGCTAGGCTGAAAACCTCAGAAGTCCTCTTTTCTCAGCCCCCCAAAGTGCCAGGGTTACAGCTATGCCCAAGACCACGCTGGCTTTCTGCGTTGAGTGCTGACATCCAAACGCAGGTCCTCGTGGTTGGGTAGCAAGCACAGGGCAGCTCTCCAACTCTTCCTGTTCTACTCAGCTGACTGGGTGAGACACAGCACACTGAGGAAGACCATCCGCACTTAGTGTCTGCTGATGAGGTGCTTAAAGATGCTAACACCCTCTACTCAGTAGCATGTACACTGGAGTTAACTGCACACCAGATCACGTGGCCTAGCCAAGTTGACACATGGAACGAACCACCATGTGATCCTGAGTACCAGCCAGTGTCTGTCCTGGACCCACCCCTGCAGCCCTCTTTTCTTACCCTGAATTGAGGTGTGCAGAATCCTGCCAAGAGTTGATCAGTTTCTCCTCAGATAGACTAGTGCTTGCAGTGTTGAGCTGACTGTGTTTTCACTGTCTTGCATTTCTCTTTCTTCTGCATGAGACACAGCGTTTGCAGCAGCCCAGGGGTCCTGGCTCTGTGGTCTGATTTATGAATTAACTCTTCTTTTTATAAACTCACTTGTAGATTTTGTTGTTGTTTTGTGTTGTTTTGTTTTCTGTGTTTGCCAAATCTGGCTTTCTCTAATATGAGAAGTGTCGAGGAACCAGTACCAGCTGTCTAATGATATCTGGGAACACTGGCCATCCAGGGTGGGAGAGGTGGCTGGCTCTGATTCTCTAAGCAGCTGGATGAAGCTCCTTAGTGATCAGCCAAGCTCCCAGTCAGCTGAACTTGATGGAATTCACCCACCGATGGAAGATCTCCAAGTGCCCTCAGCCTCCAGGGCTCTTCCTGTGCCATAGTTACCCTCTGTGTGGGAGAGAAGTCAGCTCCCCAGGGGGGCAGTCCTTCCTCCAGCTTGGGATGACAGGAGGTGCAGAGTCCCAGGCCTTGTTAAATCGGAGCGTTTGCCAGTCTGAATACGACGCAGATGCAGGATGGATTCTTACTTGTGCTGCAGAGCTGGGAAGGACCACATTTGTAGTTAACAGATGGGGATGCACTTCCCTAGAGATGGCAGGGAGTTGCCTGTGGTCACAGCAAGTTGCAGAGAGCCAGGAATAGAGTTCACTGCTAAGCTACCACCATGGTGGTTGTTCTTTGGTGACTGCCTTGCCTCTAGAGAATCAGGAAGGGAGACTCTGAATGGGACCAGCTCTCTGGAGCTCAGGACTTAGAGGCTGAGGACTGGGCCTTTCCCTCAGGTTGGCTGCTGGAGCAGACACACACTGTCTCTAAACGCTCAGTGGATCTGTTTCTTCCATTGAATGGTACAGGATATTAAGGAGCTTAATGCAAATCATCCTTTCTGAGCCCACATTAAAAATTTTGTAACTGTTTGTATGTGTATCTAGTGGGTAGAATTGGTGGCTAGAGGTCAGTCTGTCTGTCTGTCTTTGTCTCTCTCTGGCTGTTTCTCTCTTTCTCTCTCTATCTCTCTCACACACACACAAAGACAATCACACACACACAAAGGTTCTTGACCACCTCATGTGACCTTCTCTGGTCTGAATTGTTGTCAAACTGTCCTGTGGGTTATAAGGAAAAAATGCTAGGGGTGAAGATTGTGAATTTCCTCACCAGTCCTGTAGGCCTCACAGATGCTAGGGAACCCTCACTGAGGAGAATCAGGGAACCAGGACCCTGCCAGCCTCAGAACTGGTAGGTGGGACACATGCCCTCGGAAGGAAGAGTGTAGTCTGTCTCTCTGAAGATTATTTTCTGTTATATAAGGCATTGTTAGCATCCAGCTCCTTAGGGGATTTCCTTTAGAGAAAATAGGTTAAACAAATGAAAAGGTCTAACTGGGTGATCATTGGCACGTGTTTGAGGCAGTGGTTAAATAAACATCTCTTCTTTGGACATCTACACTTACACATGTACTGGCCAAAGGTTCATCCCATTCAAGGAGTTTTCAGGGGTGAGTTCTTGACAGCTCCCTGGAAATAGTTTCAATGAAATCTCTGTGGAGATGCATGTTCTGATGGTTTGCACACTGGGGCACAAGTCCAGTAAAGATGGCCTTAGCAGGAATACCTGGAAGGTTTGGGCCAGCAAGCAATTCCCCACTTCTCCATATCCCTCCCCGATCAAGGGGAAACTTGGTCTTCCAGGCCAGCCTTGGATTCCTCTGCAGCAGACACTCACAGCTCACATACTTCCTGCTACTAAGTTCAGTCTGCCTGGGGAGACCAGCCCCAGAACTTTTATAACCTGAGACTTAAACTATCAAGAACCTCCAAAGGGGCTGGAAAGGAGCTACAATAGACCCCTCCAGCTGCAGGCAGACCTCTATGCATGGGGCTGCATTGCAGCCTGAAGGAGCCTTTGCTGGTCTTTTTAATTCTAAAATGGGGTGAATGCAGTTTGATCCTTTCTATGGAGTTGTGTTTTAAAGGGAACCTCGTGTGTGTTTCTTCCTGCTCTGATATTAACACAGATAGAAATGGTGACTTTGTATAAGAACAGAGATTAAAAAAGAAAATGAACAAAAGAAGTTTTTCCAGACTTTTCAGGACAGACCCATCATATCTTCCGTGTGTGTGTGTGTGTGTGTGTGTGTGTGTGTGTGTGTGTGTGTATGTCTATATGTGCTTCTGTGTGTTTGTCTGTCTATCTGTCTCTGTGGATTTATCTATCTGTCTCTCTGTGTGTCTGTGTATGTATCTAGCTGTGTGTCTGTGTCTATGTGTACATCTGTGGTGTGAGTGAGTGTTTGTGTATGCTGATGCACATGCTTGTGTCTGTGTATGTCTGTCTGTCTCTGTGTGTTTGCTATAAAATCTTGTTCTCTTTTGCTTTAGAAAAAGTAGAAAGTGGACTGTTTGTGTTTCATGAAACAGAGAAGCAGAGAGCCCTGGAAACTGTGGTTTTTCTCCTGCTGACCTTCCCATGATCACCTAGAACACACCTCATAGTATCCTGGATGTCTTAGTGCATTTTCTATTGTTATAACAGAATGCCTGAGACCAGATCATTTATGAACAACAGAAGTTTATTTTGTACATTTCCGAGGACTTGAGGCTAGCATCTGGGGAGGGAAGGCCTTCTTGCGCCTCACGATGTGATGGAAGGTTCCATGTGTTGGGAAGCACAGCTGAGAGGCAGAAGTGCAGCTGAGGTCTTCCTTTTATTAGGAGTACTTCCTGCATGTCCCCCAGCTGCCACCTCCTGACCCTACCCCCGGCCATGTGGAGTCCACAGTCCACAGGACTGACCTGAGGGCTTGGAGATCTGTTTTCAGCCTGTTGCTGGGGTAAATCCCTGGGCCAGCCCAGGCTGTTTCCTCATCACGGCTGCCTGTGACCTTGCTAATGGCAGTGGCCGCTGTGGAAGGAGCCTGTAGGAACTGGGCAGGCCTCTCCACCCATCTCACATCCCCTTCACTGGGTAAGGGTTAGCTCTTCCAGAAGCTACAGCCCCCGGGAGTGGCCCTTGGGGACCCAGCACCCCACTTCCCGTTTCTCCGCTGTTGTTCTTTCCCGTTAGTGACCCTGGCATAATGCGCTCTCTGTGACGGTGCTGGCATCCTTGTTGGGTAGGGCACTTTGTGGAAGTGCAAAGAGATGCTTCCTCACAAGCCTTTCAGCACACAAATGAAAAATTGATGAGCTCCCTCGAAGTGCAGGTCCTCTTCAACTTGAAGGCAAAAAAATGTGGAAAGCTGCCTTTTCCCCTTAGCCGGGTGAGGTCAGGGATGCCTTGCCTGTGTTTAGCGGTAAACATCAGTACAGTCGTCAGGGCCAGAGACATGATTTCTCCCTCTGCAGCTGCTTAGTGGCCTCACCGTTCCCAGAAACTTGAACTCAATTAATTTTAATTCAGTTCAGTTTCCACTGACCCTTTCTCCCTCTAAATAGCTGCTTACAATGCTGCTTCTGAGTACCTGGCTTGATGCCAGAGGCTGTGGGGTCAAAGACAAATCAGTCATGTCCACTCCCATTAGCAGGATTATGATCGGATTCTGTAAAGATTAAATCTACAGCTAAAAAAATGGCAGCATATCTACGAGGTTTAGATCTATGTGTAAATGCTCCCAATGTTAGATGAGAGAAAAGTTACAAACCTAATAGAACTTCTCAGGGCTCTGTGGAGTTTAGACTAAACACACTGGGTCTGAGGTTAACAAGAGCAGTTGTTTCTCTGTTGGCGAAGAGTTCATTGCAGTTGGGATCTGAGGGTACCACTTGATGATGGATGGATGGATGGATGGATGGATGGATGGATGGATGGATGGAGGATGGATGGATGGATGGATGCATAGATGGATGGATGATGGATGGATGGATGGATGGATGGATGGATGGATGGGTTTGGTGTTTTTAGACAAGGTCTGTGTTGGGCTTTTTCATTGTTGTGCTGTCTGCCTGAGAAAAACAACTTCTAGGACAAATTATTTTGCTTCTGATTTCAGCAGTTTCAGGCTGTAGGGGTAAGGGCATAGCAGAGCTGTTTATATCATGGCAGATGGGGAACAAATGGAGCGGTAGGAAGAGGCCAAGACAAAATGTAGCTGCCAGTCACACACTGTCAGTGACCTCTCTCTCAATCAAGCCCCGCCTCCCTAAGTGTCACCTCTTTCCTAACATTCTGTTCAAAGTTTGAAGCCATCAACAGATGCATAGATAGGATCAGTGATCTTGTGAGCTAAGAGCCCCAGGAATTGCCCTAATAGACACCCCCAGGAGCAGGCTTTTTAAAGCTCCTACATGTTGCTCAATCTATACAAGTTGAAGGTCAAGATTAACTACAGCCAGGTCTCACTGTGTAGGTCAGGCTGGCCTTGAACTTGAAATCCTCCTTGATTAACCTCAGAATAATGAAATTACAGGTCTGCACCCACATGCCCAACTAGGGCAGTAGTTCAGATGCACACAGTAGTTCTTTAGAATTCCGGGTTGTTTGCTCCTTAGTTCCTTCAGATTCTTCCAGGATACCTGATCACACAGGGTGGCCTTGACCACTCTAGAACATGTCGACACAGTGCAGTACAAGTGAGCTAGCGAGAATCCACACTTATTTGCTCCCAGGCAGAGGGAGCTGGCCCGCTGGAGCATGGGCTAGACCTCAGTCCCTCCCCCCTCCCCTTAATTCACAAACTGCAAAGTATACAACATGTAAGAGCTGGGGTTCCCTTCTTCTATTTGGGTGACTTTTCAGAGAAGAATCCTAAAGTATATTCCTGCGGGTGTCTGAATATGTGTGTTCACTTTTGATTTGAAGGATAAAAAGCCCAAAGAACAAGAAAAAAGGGGTGATTTTCTCCATCGTCCATTTTCCAAGAAGTTGGACAAGAGCCTGCCCCCCCACAAACAGCCCTCAGCCTCACTCATCACCCAAATTCAGAACACCAAAGCCCTGCTCAAAGACCGGAAGACTTCAAAAGCAGGCTTTCCTGACAAAGGTGGGTCAGCTCATTGGGGATGGCTGTGAAGGCTCAGGACAGAGGTGATTATGCCTTTTGGAAGGTACCATTCGCACATCTAAGGCAATGGCACTTGGGAGCCTAACAGTAGGGTGTTGACCACCTGTGCAGGATTTGAGAAGACAGAGGGGGCACATAGTATAGTGGTAATAGAGAATAGGGCACACAGTTCTGCAGGAGAGGGTATTGAGATGTGGCAGCAAGTCGCCGGGGTGTGCAGGACTGTGGGAGAAGGGTTGGGGTACATAGAACTGTAGAGGCAGAAATTAGGGTAGAACGTGTTGTTGGAGCAGAGGCTGGGGTGTGTGGTACTGAGGGAGCAGAGGCTGGGGTGTGTAGTACTGAGGGAGCAGAGGCTGGGGTATGTGCTACTGTGTGAGCAGAGATCAGGTAGATAATTGTGGTATAAAGAGTCTGGGGATTCATGGCATGTAAGGCAGAGATTTGGTTGCATGGTACTGTGGGACCAGTCTCAAGTGTATGAGGTGTCACAGGAGATGAGGGCACAGGACTAGATGAAGAGGTGCAGGATGAGAAGTTGGTACGCACCATGTTCTGGAGCCACAATGAGTACATGAGATTGCAGGGGTTGGTAGGATAGGTAGAGAGGAGCAGGCGCAGGAGGTGGGGGGCAAAAGCAAGTGCTGGTCATGGTCTTATTGGAGCTTTTCTTAGAAACATGGCCCCATGAGGCATTCAAGCGTGACTGCTGTGCCTGGATTCTAGAGTGATGGTAGGATTCTCAGACCCAAGTTCAAGTCCCAGCTCTACTGTTTGCTGGGAGCCAAAGGTCTTCATTGAGTCCCTCAGTGCCATAGGCACTGGCTGTTAGACCTACACATTGGATCCAATGTGTCCTGATTCAGAATCCACTCCATCATCGATCACTGACACATGTGAGGCTCCTTCCAGGATGGCCCAGGTTTGACATGCATGTGAGGACTCCCACCCCCACCCCCACCCCCCGCTACCGTGAGGGAAACACGGAAGCTGGGGGTGTCCTAACATGGGATCTTGAGACAGGAGTATTCCCATTATTACAGTCTGGTCACAGAGGTTTTATTATTCATTTACAGAGGTTGCAGCATCTGAGCCCCAGGGAGGGGTGTGGCCATCTGAGGTCAACTCAGGCTTGTTGCTTTGCTTAAAGAGCCTCCGGGGTGGCAGCTTATCCCTTCATTGCCCAGTGCAGCCTGTTTTGGTGCACTAACGCCGCAGACCTCAGAGAGGAAGCCATGCTCCTGAGCCAGCCGGAGCACTGACAATATTAGCCATTAATAAAATCTTACTTCTTTCTGCTGTCACATCTCAGGCATCTGCTGCCGGAGGAGATTTATTTCCATGTCTGAGTATTTATTTATGTGGGCAAGGGAGATTCTCAGTGCCCTGAGTTGCTCCTGAAATCACCCCCCACTGGGCAGCAGCTTGCTCCTGCAGCTGGGCTATGAGGAAGCCCATAAAATGTTACACAGTGAAAAGAGCCCAGGACAGAGCTTATTCTGCATGAACTTGGCTTTATTCCCCCCACATGTCAAGCCTCTTGGGAGGTTTTCTCTCTCTTTCCTGGTACAGTTCACAAACCTGGATTCTGGTCTATGCCAACTCAGGATGGAAAGTCTGGGCACTGGTTGGTTGCCTTTGCCTCATATTTCTGTTTGAAGTTGACTCGGCTGTGTTGAGTTCAAAGCCACAAGGGAGGCTTGAAATGGGAGAGATATCCACAGCCTGGATGAACCTGTAAGCTTTTGCACTAAGGGAATGAGCCAGGCTTCAAAGTCTGGATACTGTATGAGGCTATTTACATTCCTAGAGTGGCCAAGTTCATGGATCTACAGGTAGAATGGGAATTGCCAGAGTGTAGGGAGACAAGGAGAGTGCACCAGCATGTAAGGGCAGCATTATTTCTACAGGATGAAATAACTGTAAGGCAGCGTTATTTCTACAGGATGAAATAACTGTAAGGCAGCGTTATTTCTATAGGATGAAATAACTGTAAGGCAGCATTATTTCTATAGGATGAAATAACTGTAAGGCAGCATTATTTCTATAGGATGAAATAACTGTAAGGCAGCGTTATTTCTATAGGATGAAATAGCTGTGTAAGGTAGCATTATTTCTATAGGATGAAATAACTGTAAGGCAGCGTTATTTCTATAGGATGAAATAACTGTGTAAGGCAGCATTATTTCTGTAGGATGAAATAGCTGTGTAAGGTAGCATTATTTCTATAGGATGAAATAACTGTAAGGCAGCGTTATTTCTACAGGATGAAGTAACTGTGCAAGGCAGCATTATTTCTATAGGATGAAATAGCTGTGTAAGGCAGCATTATTTCTATAGGATGAAATAACTGTGTAAGGCAGCATTATTTCTGTAGGATGAAATAACTGTGTAAGGCAGCATTATTTCTATAGGATGAAATAGCTGTGTAAGGCAGCATTATTTCTATAGGATGAAATAACTGTAAGGCAGCATTATTTCTATAGGATGAAATAACTGTAAGGCAGCATTATTTCTATAGGATGAAATAGCTATGTAAGGCAGCATTATTTCTGTAGGATGAAATAACTGTGTAAGGCAGCATTATTTCTATAGGATGAAATAGCTGTGTAAGGCAGCATTATTTCTATAGGATGAAATAACTGTAAGGCAGCATTATTTCTATAGGATGAAATAACTGTAAGGCAGCATTATTTCTATAGGATGAAATAGCTATGTAAGGCAGCATTATTTCTATAGGATGAAATAACTGTGTAAGGCAGCGTTATTTCTATAGGATGAAATAACTGTGTAAGGCAGCGTTATTTCTATAGGATGAAATAACTGTAAGGCAGCATTATTTCTATAGGATGAAATAGCTGTGTAAGGCAGCATTATTTCTATAGGATGAAATAACTGTGTAAGGCAGCGTTATTTCTATAGGATGAAATAACTGTGTAAGGCAGCGTTATTTCTATAGGATGAAATAGCTGTGTAAGGCAGTGTTATTTCTATAGGATGAAATAACTGTGTAAGGTAGCATTATTTCTATAGGATGAAATAGCTGTGTAAGGCAGCATTATTTCTATAGGATGAAATAACTGTGTAAGGCAGCATTATTTCTATAGGATGAAATAGCTGTGTAAGGCAGCATTATTTCTATAGGATGAAATAACTGTGTAAGGTAGCGTTATTTCTATAGGATGAAATAGCTGTGTACACTTTGCCCAACTATAGACAGAAAGACACTAAGTTGATCAACTTTCTGTCACAGTTTTTTTTGTTTGTTTGTTTTTTACTATGATGAACTTAACAAGAAAGTTGAGGGACATAATCCTTCTGAGGTCAGCAGTCAAGAGACCAGATGAGTGTGGGATCAGTAAGTCCGATTCTGTGGACCTCCGAGCTTTAATGGGTGTTCTGTTGAGCAGGTAAACCTCTTTGTCAAAGGCCTCTTGGTAGGGTCAGGACTTTGCAGTTATCAATGGTGGATATTAGGGCTTCTGGTGCAGCCTCTTGTCTCCTACAGCCTAGAAGGACTTCTGGGGCTCCTGCTGGGGCCTCAGGAGCTTTGGTTGGCGCTTCCTCTAACTGTCCCCGGTCATTGGTTTCATGCTTCCTCCTGCCCTGTAGCAGGTTGCTATCTCAGTTAAGCTGGGGGACAGCACAGGCAGGATGGCTGTGGGAGGCTCTTTCTGAATCTCTTTTCACGGTCTTGCTTTCTTGGTGTGTAGATTCCTTCGGCTGCCGCAATCTTTTCCGCAAAACCTCCGATTCCAATTGTGTGGCTTCCTCTTCCATGGAATTTATCCCTGTCCCACCTCCCAGGACACCCAGGATTGTAAAGAAACTAGAGCCCCACCAGCCAGGGCCAGGAAGTGTCAGCATCCCCCCCAAGGAAGAGCCACTGCTGCTGGATATGGTACGCTCCTTTGAGTCTGTGGATCGTGAGGACCACATAGAACTGCTATCCCCTTCCCACCACTATAGGATCCTGAACTCGCCTGTGAGCTTGGCTCGGAGAAATTCTGGTGAGAGGACCCTCTCCCCGGGGCTGTTGTCTGGAAGCACATCACCTCTCCAAACCCCACTGCATCCCACGCTGGTCTCTTTCAGTCATGAAGCTAAAAGCAGCTCCCCGAAAGAGGAGGGTGTGTGTTCCCCTCCTCCGGTTCCCAGCAATGGCCTCACACAGCCTCTGGGGAGCCCCAACTGTGTGAAAAGCAGGGGAAGGTTCCCCATGATGGGCATTGGGCAGATGCTGAGGAAGCGGCACCAGAGCCTGCAGCCTTCCTCAGAGAGGTCCCTGGAGGCCAGCATGTCCCCGCTGCAGCCCACCGCCCCCTCCAGCCTCTCCTTTGACATGGCCGATGGTGTAAAAGGCCAGTGTTAACCTGGGATGACAAGATTCTGAGTCTCTGTGAGGACAGCAATGGAACAGAGCTCCACACATCCATCAGGGCATGAGCAGTCAACCTCACAAGAACATCCTTTATTCCTTCTACACAATGTTCCCAGCTCAGATCAGCTGCAATCCACGGACTCAAAGCCCACACACCAAGCCTCACGTAGGAACCCTATGAGATGCTGAGAATCTGGAGCTCCACTGGTTGCAGGAGCCATCCATTCCAGTCTGAGACCCTCTTTCCTACAACCCCTCTCCAGTCCTCCCCAGTATCCCCCGGCTGGGCTCAGAGCTGAAAACCACACCTCCATCTGCGGGACCACTCGGATTTCCAGATTGGTACCCAGCCTCCCTTCCCTCCTCTGCTCCATGTGTGCCTCTCACAGACTGCTCTGTTCAGTGGCCAGTCACTGTCTCTCAGGGACCATGCCACTGCAAGGACGTTCACACAGCCTAGGGATTCCTCCAGAGGGAAGCAGCCCTTTGTACCCTACCGGTGAGTCCCTGTGGGAGAGCAGAATTGGTGAGGCACAGTGCCAGACCCCAGGAACCCCAGAGGAAGATGGGATAGAGCCTCAGACAAAGATGGGACCCAACCGTGAGAGCCCAGGTAGAAGATGAAGACGGAAAACACTCATTCCCATGCACTGTTTTCACAAATGGTCTTTTCTGTCTTTATTTTTCCTTTTTTTTTTTAAATTGAAACTTGCTAAGATTGAATGAACTTGTCCAAAGAAATCTTTCTTTATATGATGCTATTAAATTGAAGTAACTCTTTTTTTTTCTTTCTTTTCTTTTTTCTTTGAGTTAGGGTCTCATTAAGTAGCCCAGGTTGACTTCAAACTCATCACTCTCCTGCCTCAGCTTCCAGAGTGCTGGGATTGCAAGTGTATACCCTTTTGTCTGGCTCAAAATAACAATTTTTAAAAGCCTAGGTGGTCAGATGGGAAGTACTTCTACCAAATTCATGTTTCTCTTCGAGGCTGTAGCTGGCTAAAAAAGCTGGTCTGGGTGGCAATGGTAATAGCATTAGACCCTGGTGGCCTGAGTGAGGGACAGCAGCCTCGCCATCCTGTGTTTATATTGTGGCAGCCGCTGAAGGCATAGACCATAACTCCAGAAGTTTCTGAAGAAAGAGAGAAGGGATTTTTAAGGCAGAATTGAGATCCAAGAAGGAGGCATTTGCTGTACATTTTTCTGCTGCGGTTGGAGCTTAGCTGTGCTGGGGGCTGGGAACAGACTTGCCCACTAGGAACATGTTTGTGGACAGTTTCATCCCCAAAGAAAGCAGTGTCATCCACGTCATAGTCTGCACCTCCCTCTCCAGGACTGAACCAAAGATGCATTTCTGGTTTTGTGACTGTGACACCCCTTGCGTCTTTTGTGAAATCTGGTGTTGTCTGATCATGTCCAGCTGGCACTTGATGGGAGACTGGCTCTGTATGGATCCTGGACCCTGGTACTTAGCAGGGGACTGACTGCTCAGGCATGAGCAGCTTTGTAAGGAGGGGAAGAATCGGTACAAGTTGGGTCACAGTTGGTTTAGGAGATGAGTTATGGAAGAGCCCAGAATCTTCGATCTTTGACTATTTCAGATGTAATCAGAGACCACGCCTGTAGCCATGAAGTCAGGTTCTTTATCTTGGTCCATTGATTCTGAAGTGGGCTAATTTCATTAAAATCACAAAGCCAGCCTTTGCCAGTGAGGGATGAAACAGCATCACCATCTCTCATTTACCAATGGCGGCATCCTTCGGCCTCTCAACAGCTCTGACTGGGCAAGAAGAGAACACACATTTGGCCGATCCTGGAAGCAAGATGCTCTAGTCTTGGCTGAACTTGAAAAGACCTGGGCTGCTTAGTTCTGGGGAGGGACTCACCCCTCCCTAGGGCCCGGTAGAAGGAGGCCAGTCTCCTCCCAGCAGCCTGTGCCGTTCTTCAGCATGGCTTCAGCTCAGCTTGCGGGACTTAACATTGAAAACAGAACTCTGTGTAAGCAGAGGGGAGAGAAGAATCACCTACAGACGCTGCATTGGCACAATGTGTTTGAGTTTTGAGGGGGAAAAAATCCTTTTTGAAAGATGACTGCCAACTGTAACCCTCTGGCTCTGCAAGTTGGTAGGATGTATAACTGGGTGCCCTGCCCCCCTTTTTGTAACCCCTTATGTCTTTTTCTGGCTGTATGCTTTCCTCACGTGTGTGTGTGTGTGTGTGTGTGTGTGTGTGTGTTAGCTCATGGAGAAAGTGTTTCCCATTCTTTGAATGCTTCCAGAATGGTGTCAGATGCACCACTAGCTGCCCGTGTTACCGCTGGTAACAGACTCGGAACTCAGGTGTGTATGAACCCAGCGGGAGGCAAAGGGGATCGAGGAGGGGAGACGAGCTGTGTTTGGGGGTGTGTATGCACCTGACAGACAACTCTGTGAAACCAAGGGGAAGAAGAACTGTTAAATTCTTGTTTTATTATATTTATATGGAAAACTTGACTATCCTTTCGTTAAGTATGGAGTGGCGTCTGTTTGACCTATGACCGTCCTTCACGAGTCTGCCTGTGATTTCAGTCAGCCTGTGGCTACTGATGGGAAGGACCGAACTGTCACTGTGTGAAGTCCAGGAGGAAGAGTCCATTTTAGTTGTACGGTTTGGTCATAAGTAAGGACTATATTTATGTCACCATTATTGAATATATGTACTTTTATAACGGCTGTGAAATACACTTTTTCCTCACTCTGGCTGCTTCTTTTTTTATTGATACATCTTAAAACATGGAGTGTGGGCTACAGAGTACCATTGTTTACTTAGAACTCTCGGCACAGATACCAGTAGGTATGGAGAGGGGGGGACTTGGGGGCATTTTCTATTCTAGCAGCCCCTGGTTAATGATTACAAAGGTTGATATGGCTGATGGGCTGAACAGCCACTCAAGATGATTCAGCATGTTTTTCACATTGACGGGTCAGCATTTCCCAGGGAGAATCACAGAAGGATGGCCAGGAATCCTACTTCTGGTCTCTGTCCTTTATTTAGGTCCCGAGTCAGGAAAAGAGGTGGATGTGGGATGGGATAGGTGTATGTTAGCTGTTTGGATTGTCCTGGTTACGACACCATTTGTAACTGTTCACAGAATGTTTTTCTGTCTGTAGGTGCCACCGTCCTTAAATCCTTGTGTCCCTTCCGCACAGGGACTGCAGGCTCAGAAGGTTGCATGGTTACAAGGCTGGCATGGCTTCTGTTCCTGCTGCACAGGCTCACTCTGAAGTTAGAGATCAAGGAGCAGTTGTGTGGTTTGGACATTTTATTGTAAGAATCTTCTTCTTCTTCTTCTTCTTCTTCTTCTTCTTCTTCTTCTTCTTCTTCTTCTTCTTCTCCTCCTCCTCCTCCTCCTCCTCCTCCTCCTTCTTCTTCTTCTCCTTCTTCTCCTTCTTCTCCTTCTTCTTCTCCTTCTCCTTCTTCAAGGTCTCATGTAGTCCAGGCTTGCCATGAAGTCATAATCCTCCTGCCTCAGCCTTCTGAGAACACATACATGTACTGCCACCATACCCAACTATCTCCTTCTGTCGTTTGTGGTTTTGTAGATTAAGTTCTTATCATATATAACTTAGATTGCCCTCCTGCCTCAACCTTCTGAGTGCTCAGATTACAGATATGCACCACCATACTGTTACCCCAATCTTCTTAAAGAGGATACCCCAGAGTTCCTAGGTGAGCTGCCATGTGCTTGGAGGAACATTGAGGGCAAATCAAGCTGTCATTGTAGAGGCACTTCCAAGGTCCCTGGGAAGAACGGTCTAAGCATTCTTAAGTCGTTCTCAACACGGTGTATTGGCTCAAGAACCTGCAGATTGTGAATCGTCGGACCTCTTCTGCTGCCCTCCACTGATTAGTGAAGCTCGGCAGACCACTTCCTTTTTGGACTCCCTTGTTTTCTTCTAAATCTGATGTAAATAGAAGCCCCTTGTTATCTGTTGGGGTTTGTGAGACTAAACCAATAGAAAGAACATGTACACAGAGACCTGTCACAAAGTGAGACAAATCCGGAAAGAATGCAAGACGGACTATTTTTTCTAGCAGGGTCTGAAAAGCCTCTTGGTTACTGTATTTGTTGTCCGTGTATGGTCCTCTGTGTGCCACAGACACACTGAGAATAATTCAGAGCAGAGCTGGGAGCTGGTTCAACTTAATGTCATCACTTTTCAATGGAAGGATTGTGTTTCCTGAGTGGTAAATGAGTGTATTATCTGTGGCAGCCCTTTGCTCAAGGGAGCTTCTCAGACATCTGGTTCCAAAGACAAACGGGGTACATGTTTGTACTTCTTTGCTACAGACGTGTTCTCAGGGCACTGTGTTCTGGGATTAATATCTGTAGGTACGCAGGGATGGTGGGGGAATGTGGCCCGGAGGCTTGGATCTGCCACTTACCTTCCACAGATACCCACATCCGAGTTGGTACACATTCAATGGGCTATCTGAGGGAATCCCATCCGGGAGTGTAGACCAGCTAGACGAGGAGGACACTGGGACCAACTGGAGTTAATTAGCTTATGATGGAAGGTGGCACATGACTGAGAGAACACCACCAGGAAACAGATTTACCAGTGAAGACATAAACGGGGCTGGCTTCCAGGCCGGAGCTCCGTGCATTCCCTGCTTCGAAGATGGCCTATGTTGAAAGCAAAGGCATTAACTAATATTAAAGTCTATAACTTACATTTGTGCTTCATACAATAACAAAACTCTATTTTTGTAGATGTCACACCACAGACAGCTGATATAGGGGCAGATGGCAGTCTTGTTCTGGGAACAAAGTTGTCATCCAGAATTGAGCAGAGGTTTACGGGGGTCCTCCCCTCTAGCAGCCCATGCATAGGAGACTTCGGACTTTGCTTGCATAACTTAGCACACCCCAAATCCTAATGGTCTCTTCACTAAAGATTTGTCTCCCACACAGATTTTAGCAAAACTCAAAGATCACCACAGAAGATGGATGAATTATTTTAAGAGGCAGAGGTTGGGGAGGATGGGCCCAAACTGATGTCTTCTCAGCATGACTGAACCACTTACTGGGGAGCACGGCTGACTCATACCACAAAATTCTGCTAAGTGACTTTGGACAGCTATCCCATGGGGAATTCCTACCACGGTTGTTTACCTCTCATCGTATAGTGATTGGGACCTTGGGGAAGGTCCTCATGAGGATTTGCAAAAGTCTTGGGAGTCTCATGACCCTACCTTCTCCTTCCAGGAGGGAATGTTGACAGGCTCGATCTCATGAAGGTCCTCGGCAGATCATCACAGCCGATCTGCTTCAAGATGGCAGTGATCATGTCCACCCTGGAAGAAACAGTTACCTCATGGTCCCTACGCTGAATTTGGTGGTATACACACCAGCACGTAGAGATGAAAGCAGGGACAACTGCAAGCATGAGGCCAGCCTGGGCTACAGAGTGAGGAGGCTCCACTGATAAACAAATATCACTGAAATCGGACAGGCCTCACTCCACTGTTAGACAATAATGACAGCTACCAGCAAGCGAGGGATTTATCTTCTCTTTGTGTCCATATGTGCAGGAGCACATGTGTGTGCGTGCAGGCCAGAGGGTGACCTAGACTGTCACTCTTCAGCTGCTAACCACCCTGTATTTTGAGACAGGATTGCTCACTGGAACTTTCCTAGTAGCTAGGCTGACTTCAGAGCCCCGGGAGCTCCTTGTTAGTGGGTTCCCAGTACTGGGATTGCAAGCATGTGCCAGCAAGGCCAGGTTTTTGTTTTTTGTTTCTGTTGTTTTCAAGATGGGTTCTGGGACATCCAACCAAGGTCTTTATGCTTATAAGGTAAGCAATTTATCAAAGGAGCTGTCAGCCCGGCTCAACTGTTATTTTTTTCTAAAGAAAGGGACCACATTGGTAAATTCTAATCTCATTTGTGAAGAGCACTTTAGGGTAATTTGTGTCCTCTTCAAATTCCTATGTTGAAGCCTCTAGTACCTCCGAATGTGACACCTTGAGAGACAAATTAAAATGAGGTCGTTAGGGTGAGATCTGATCTACTCCCAGCAGGGACAGCACAGGAGAAAGATCATGTGAGGACAGGGGAGAAGAAAGCAGCTGTCTGTGGCGAGGAGCCCGGCCTTGGAGCACTGCCTTGGAGCACCTCAGGCCAGGCCTGTGGGACAATAGATGCTGTTGTGGAAACCACCCAGTCCAGGGTGGGGTGTGTTTGTTGGCTTGTTTTTAATGGGTGTCCTACAGACCAACATAGGGAGAGGGCCAAAGAGGAATGCTTAAATAATAATTTTCTACAAACCTTGTGACTTTCGTCCCATCTGCTGCACTCATTTACTCTTTCCCTTACCGTGAAATGACTTCCAGAAAGTTCCCTGGTTTGGGAATAAAACTTCTACCTTTTCCATGTGTTCCCTGTGTACTCAGCTAATTAAAAAAAAAAAATCCCCCTTAAACAGCGATCTGCCAACTTTTCCTACAAAGGACCACACAGGCAATATTTTCAGTTTATTTTTGTTTGGTTTGGTTTGGCTTTTAAACAACAACAACAACAACAACAACAAACTAACTAACTAACAAAAATACCCATTTAATTGTTGTTTTCACAAGGATCTAAAACATTCAATCCATTTTATCTGGTGGATATACAAAACAGACCACAGCTGACTTCAGCCCTCAAGGTGTGGTTGGCTGAGCCTTGATTTTATTCTGTGAGGTGTCATGTTTTCCTTTTTCATTCTTTTTTTAAAAATTTTTCAAGATAGGGTTTCTCTGTGTAGCTCTGGCTATCCTGGAACTCCCTTTATAGACTAGTCTGGCTTCAAACTCACAGAGATCCGCCTGCCTCTACCTCCCGAGTGCTGGGATTAAAGGCGTGCGCCACCACCACAATCACCACCACCACCACCACCACTACTGCCTGGCAAGGTGTCATATTTTCTGTTTTCGTAGATATGTTCAAGGTCCAGAGAAAGAAGGAAGGAGAGAGAGAAAAGAAAAGGGGGCAGGGAGAGAGGAGGGAGACAGACAGACAGAAACAGAAAGACAGGCAGACAGAGACAGAGAGAGGGAGAGCGTTCCATTTGTGAAGCTTGGGCCAGTGGGTTTTGTATTCTCAGAAGGGTCAGTGTATGCTAACTTGTCAAGTGTTTGGAAAATGATTTAAACTAAAGGGAAGCAGAGGGAGGGAGAGACCCTGACTTTTCAAACTTTATCACCCTTTCTTGTTTTGATTTTGATATTAATCTACTTTTCATGACTATAATCAAGTGTCTAAGGCTGGGTAACCGTATAAAAAAAAGTTTATTTAGCTCAGGGTTCTGGTCCTAGATTGAGACAACTGTACTGGCAGCTGCAAAACATCACCTTCTGAGAGATGTGGAACAGATGTGTCTGCCCATCCTCTGGCCTCTCTTCCCTAGGGAGCCACTAGTATCCACGGTTGGGCTCCATCTTCAGGACCTGTGGAGCCTCCTTCAGCTCCCAGAGCTCTATAGTGGGATTATAGTGGGATTACATTCTCCTACTCTTTTTTTTTTTTTTTTTTTTTTTTTTTTTTCAGAGCTGAGGACCGAACCCAGGGCCTTGTGCAAGCGCTCTACCACTGAGTTAAATCCCCAACCCCACATTCTCCTACTCTTAACACCTCACAATGGGGATCAAACATCAATGTGTGAATCACTTAGGACACATACCCAGGCCATATGCAAACCACAGCAGATGGGCAGGGTCCTTTGCCATCATGAATGCAGTGATGCTTGGGTGCAGCCATGCAGATGCCAGTGGGCTGTTGCCACTGAGTTCCCCACACTGGCGATCTGTTCCTGGCTCTGTGGAGAGGGGAGCACCCCCCAGTCATCAAGCTACTTTCTATGTCAAGCCCTTTCCCATTTCTCTTTTGCAAAGGGCCCCCAGATACGGGCTCTTGTTTGCATATCAAAAAGGGGGTGCTTACTCAGAATCTAAGTGGAGGACTGATGTGGAGCTGAATGATACTCCTTGACTAACCACGACTGTTATTCATAACTGGATGATGCGGAGCCACGAGCTGGATAAGTATCCCTGCCACTGAAAGACAAATTGTGTCATCTGAGTCAGAGTTCCCAAACAGCCCATTCAAGTGTCCCTCCCACCCACAGCCACTTCAATTACGTGAGCCAGTCTCTTGCTCATCTTGGCCATCTCGGAGATGCTCGACAACCTTGGAACTGACCCATCTCTGGGCTCCAATCCTTGGAAGTGTGAAGTGACACCAGGAAACACAGATTCTCAGGATGAGCACAAAGCAGCTGCTTGGAGTGTAGTTTTAATAACTCACTGCTGATTTCTCAGCAAACTCGAATGTGTCCTGTATTCAGATTCAAAAATATCAGAGTGAATGTTCTCAGTGCGACTCTCGTGTCCTGTCTGCTTTGAGATGCTTCAGCAAATCATGGCTGGAAGCAGAAGACAAGCTGCGCTTCTCTTTAAGGCCAGGATGGAGAAATGATGCCTCAAAGAACACATGGATGGGTGGCAGCATCTGTCTCAAGACCAGTTCTGAAATCACTAACCCAGAAAAAGAGTCTAGAATTAAAAGGTACCCAGGGGCTTCTTTGGGAGGCCATGGTTTCTGGAGTCTATTCATTTCCTTTTGCAAAACTTTAGGCTTCCAAAATGATGGACTTGAGGATGAGCATGATAGGAAACTGACTTCTGGGGAGGGCTTAAAGGAAAAGGGTCTGTGGGCTGGATTTGCCCTGTCTTCCTCTTTGTAAGTTTGCACCGCAGTCTTGATATACTGAATGACAGTCATTAAGTTATGAAGAGCTTGGAATAACCTCTTACTTATTCTTGTAGGTATGTGCAGGGTCCAAACACATGATTATAGGTAGGTAGGTGTGCAGATGGAGGATGTACTAGTCACCTTTATCATCACCATAGCCAAATACCTGACCCAAAAAGAATATTGAAAGACTTAATGAAGTTTCGGCTCCGTTTTCATCATGGCAGAGAGAGTGTCATGGAGTAGAACAGAGCTGTTCACACCCCGGCAGAAGGGACATAGATAGAAAAGAGAACATCCGTGCTAGGCTGGCTCTCCCCTTCCTTTCCATCCATTCTTTCTGAGCCCCCAGCCCACAGGGTGATACCGCCCACATTCAGGCAGGGAAGGGAGGTCCACCTTGCTCAGGTAACCCTCTTCAGACATGCTGTCATAGACTCACCCAGACACGTGCCTCACCAGTTCCCTGGGTGATTCTAAATGCAGTCAGGTTGACAGTAAGTTTAACCATCGCAGATGGCGGGGTTAGTGAATGGATGGTTGGATGGATGGATGTGAAGACATGTAGAGGTAGAACCTTCACAGGGGTGATTAAGGTGAGTGCTTAAGATGGCCCTCATGGTCTCACTGATGTCCTAGTAAGAGAAATGGGGGCAGTCGGACGCTGGGAAGAGTTCAAGGACACGGTATGAAGGCAGCCATCTGAGAGCCAAGTCCTCAGAAGAAACCAAGCAGTGATACTTTGCTCTTGGACCTCAGTCTCCAGAACTCTAGGACGTAGGCCTATAACAGATCTTTCTTTGGACTACTGGCTTCCAAATAATGACATGGAGACTTCTTATTAAGTAGGAAAGCTTAGCCTTAGCTTAGGCTTGCTCCCAACTAGCTCTTAACACTTAAATCAACCCATTTAGTCTACATTCTGCCATGTGGCCCATTACCTCTCCTCCATACTGTACGTCCATCTTCCTCCGAATCTTGCTGGCGAATCCCCACCCCAGAGTTCCTATCTCTGCCCAGAAGTCCCGCCTATCCTCTCCTGCCTAGCTATTGGCTGTTTGGCTTTTTATTAAATTAATAAAATAAATTAATCAGAAGGTGTCTTAGGTGGGTGAGGAAGAGATACATCTTCGCACAGTGTGATCAATTATCCCGCAACACAGGCTTGTTGTTTAAACCACCCAGCGTGTGGTATTTCATCATGCCTGCTCTACACCAGTCAACCACTCACACATACCAGATACAGGGCAGTAAAGCTCACCCAAGGAAAACAGCCTGCTTATTCAAACCTGCTGTAGCAAGGTAGGTGGACACCAGGCCTTATTTGTGCTTGGCAGATTCACAGGCAGGCAGAGCGTGGGGGAAGCTGGTGAGAAAGAGGAAGGTTGTGGATGCTCTTTGGTTGGCAGTTGCTGACATGTGGAATGTGGAGGTGACCTGTCTAGATGTGCTGGCTAGTTTTATGTCAACTTGATGCAAGCTAGAGTTATCTGAAGGAAAGGAGCCTCGGTTGAGAAAATGCTTCCATGAGATCCAGTTGTAAGGCATTTTCTGGATTAGTGATTATTGTGAGAGGGCCCAGCCTATTGTGGGTCCCTGGGCTGGTGGTCCTGGGTTCTATAAGAAAGCAGGCTGAGCAAGCCACGAAGAGCAAGTAGCACCCCTCCACGGTCTCTACATCAGTTCCTGCCTCCAGGTTCCTGCCTGTTTGCATTCCTGTCCTGGCTTCCTTCAGTGATGGATAAAAATGTAGAAGTAAAAATCCAATAATCCCTTTCCTTCCCAACTTGTGTTTTGGTTATGGTGTTTTGTCTCAGCAACAATAACCCTAACTAAGACACGAGATGTAGGACATCTTTTGTGACTGGATTAAGGATCTGACTTCCTTCTGATTGGTTTGGAGTTGGAAGCAAAGTTAACACTTAGGGGAAGTATGAAGTCATTCAAAAAACCGTGGCCACGTGGACCCATTGCTATAAAAGTGTGGCTTCATGGGCCATTTACCCTAGAAGCTGAGGGTCTGAATTCTACTGTCATCTATAACCTAACCATTGCCTCATTGTATAATCAGTCTGTCATAGGTGGGCAGATGCCTCCTCATCCATGTTGCCCTGGCTGTACTAATTTCTTAGGTCTTTTATAGAAAATTACCATGAATTCTATGGCTTGAAAGGGAAACATGTTCATCTACAAATGTACAGAGGATGAAGTTGAGGTTCTAGCAAGGCCATGCTCTGAGCCTCTGAGCCTGGGTTCTCCCCTCTTTTCTCTGCTTTGGGTTGTTATCAGTAACCTCGGGTTTGTTTGGTCCATTCTCTACCTCTAGCTTCACATGACATCTTTCTATGTGTACAGGTCTCCACACAACTTTCTAGTAAGGATATTGGTAACTGGATTTTTAAAAAAGATTTATTTATTTTGTACACAGAAGAGGGCACCAGATCTCATTACAGATGGTTGTGAGCCACCATGTGGTTGCTGGGAATTGAACTCAGGACCTCTGGAACTGCAGTCGGTGCTCTTAACCTCTGAGCCATCTCTCCAGCCCCAGTACCTGGATTTAAGGCCCACCTTACTCCAGTATCCCCTCAACTCTTCCTGCAGTGACACTATTCCAGTAAGATTACTCTCTGAGGGATGTGAACACCATCCAACTGACTCTATAGGTTAAGGGCCCTTCTATTGTTATGGTGGCTAAAAGGCTCCCTAGGTCTGGATCTTGCATGGGACTTTAAGTCATGGTAGGGTGTTTAACTGTAAAGCAATGGTTATCAAACTGTGGGTCTTGACCCCTTTGGGGGTCAAACTACCCTTTTCACAGGCGTCACCTAAGACCATTGGAAAGCACAGATACTTACACTGCAATTCATAACAGTAGCAAAATTACAGTTATAAAGTATAACAAAAATAATTTTATGGTTGGGGTTCACCACAACACGAGGGCCGCATAAAAGGGTCTCAGCATTAGAAAGGTTCAGGATCACTTCTCTAAAATCAATATGTCCAGATCGATGACCATTAAGAGGTAACCTTTTGGATAGAAACTGTGAGGCCTTTACAGATCTGGGGAGAGAGACCTGCATCTAACTAAGTAGAGTGATAGGCAGGCTGTCTCCAAGGCATGTAGACCCTGGGGCCAGGCTGACCTCCAACACAGACATTTTCAAACAAACCAGAGAGACAGTTGGGACACCCAGAGGCATGAGAGCCGTGTGGAAGACTTCTGGAATCTTGATGTACTTTGTTATTATATTCCAACTCCAAGGCACACAGATCAGCATATCTCTGACCCCACACTCTTGAGTTTAAACAGAGAGTACTCTGTCATATCAGCTGTGCTTGTTAAATCCCAGGCAAAGTCCACACTCCAGTCAGGATGCCCCAAATTAGCGATCTCACAGCCCCCACTCCCAGCCCAGATCCTTCTGGGTTCCCTCTTATGATGAAGGGTATCACATATTCCATCTTGTCTGGATCCCAACCCAAGCACTAGCCTATCTCCCACATCCAGTCCATACATAATCCCCAACATGTCTGCCTCCTTCACTAGCTCAAATGCTCCAAAGATGAAGGTTTAACAAGGACCACACAAACCCAAGATGTGGGGATGTGATGCCCACTTTCTTTACAGTCGTGACATTTGGCATAGTGCAAGAGATGGCGCATCAAATTGGGGACCTCTGCAAAATAGGGGCTGAAGGTAACAGCCTAAGAGTGAGGAGTAAACAGTATATGTAGGTCAGTTAAACCAGGGGCAGGGCGAGTGCTCCAGAACACAAGCAATTGTACCGTGGCTGTGTGGTTGTGTTACTGTAGAATTGCCAGGTCTGAGTACTCAGTCTTGATCTTCATTGAAGAGCTGGAAGCAAGCTGTCTCCTTCTTAGGGAATACTTTCCACATCAAAACAACTTAAAAACAAACAAAGAGAATAAGAGGAGGAGGAGGAGGAAAATTACATTGAGTTCATCTTGGAAGACTAAGCACCTATTTTAATATTACCAGCATTTTTCAAATGCTTTTGTGGGATTTCATTTTGCCCCAGAATCCACTCTACCTGAGATCTTGAGTATCCCATTTAAAGGCTTGGTGGTCAGCCTGGGACTTTGCGAGGTGGTAGAACCTATAAGAGGAGGTGGGAGCTAGTGAGAGCTTCGGGTCATTGGAGGATTGCTTCGGAAGGAGCCTGAGGGTCCCAGGGCCTTTCTTCTTTCTCTTTCACTTCCTGGCCATGAGAAGAGTAGTTTTGTTGTGCCACATACTCCTAATGTGACAGGCCTCCACAGGCTCCAAACAACAGGGCCAGCTGGTCATAGACTGAAACCTCTTCAAACTGTGAGCCAAAATAAACCTTTGCTGTTCGTAGGTTGACCGTCCCAAGTGTGTGTGACAGGAACAGAACACTAACGCAAGTTTTTATTTTTGAATAATTTTAGATTTATAAAAAAGTTACAAAGATGATACAAATAATTCTTCAATGCCTCTCATCCTGTATTCTCACCTGCTGCACATCTCTTACAACTGGTGTGCATTTGTCCAAACCCAGGCACTGGCATTGAGGCCTATCTGTGAACAAAATTCCAAGCATTTCTTCCGCCCCAGGACCCACTCTATTGCAGTTAGCTGTTGTGTTTTTCCCACATGTTGTGGTCTGTGACAACTGTTTCATCTTGTGCTGTTTTCATGACCTGGAGAGTGTCGGGTGGCCGGGAGACTGGCTGGGGTCCTGCTGGGTATCTCTCACCTGAGAGTGTGTTTTCCTCAAGGTCAGATGGAGCTACAGGGTTCTCTAAAGAATGCCCTAGATGATGCCTGCCTCTCAGCACATCCTATCAGGCTGTGCGTGATCATAGACCATCGGAAGAGGTCCCTCTTCCTAAAGTACAGTTCAGCTTTCTCTATGGTGAAGTCTTGCTTCCCACCTTCTCTACTCACTAAGTCTAGTCCACCCTCAAAGTAAAAAATGACAGGATGGAGCCCACTTCCTAGAGAGGGAGTTTTTACACACATTGCATGATATCCTCCTCTAAGGAAGATCGTTTCCTTCCCCTCATTATGTTATTTGCATAATCATGTACCTTCTATCCACATGGAGTCATGGGTTATGTATTTTACACTTTGGGCTGTAATCGAATCCTGCACTATCGGTTTTGTTGCCCAGCTTGTCCCAGCATTAGCTTTTGGAACCCTTCTGGCTGACTCTGGGTCTCTTTGCCATGCTCCCCTCCCATTGCTTTTAGAGCACTTCCTTGCCTCCTGGCACTGCCAGATGCACCAGGTTCATCTAGAATATTCCTTGCCCCAAACCTAGAATCAGCTGATTTTCTCAAGGAGCCCTAGTTCAGGTTATGCTCTTTTGACTGTTAGCAATGGTGGCAAACCTGATGCTCTTGTGAGTGGATTTAAAAAGCAGATTATCAGTCAAAAGTCATTTGGACACATATGTGCTGGAGCAGACCAGTAATCAGGCGCAGTACACAACCTCTTCCATCAGAAATTTATTACAGAAAGTGAGCTGCCAGCCAAAGCTTTTTTCCAGAGGAAAACCTGGCCAGCACTTACCTACCACCATAGTATTTGTGTATAAAAGAACCTGATCGGCTCAGCCTTTCTGTAGAGAACGATGTCCTTGATATTAAGGGCCCAATCCTCCTGTCTTTCTGTTTTGAATGGGTTTCCCCCTATGTCTTGCAATAAGGTTGAAGTGTTGCTTCAGGATTATAATAGAAACACCATGTTCCATGATCAGTTACTATTTTTCTCAAAAACATGTGTGTTCCAAACCCCCCACCCCGTCTGCCTCTCAAACCTCCCTTGAAAAATCAGAGCAAATGCCACAAGACTTCATAGTTTAAGTTCATGATTCAGAGTCCTTGGCAAAATTTCACAGCCGTCCCCACCCCCACCCCCGGTGGACAAAGTTTTCTTCCATCTGAACACAACACATCAGCCCCGGTGCTCACGGTGCGTGTCCAGCAGAACGACTCTGTCAACATTTGTCGGTGACGAAGCAGCCCCTTTGTGGTCCACGGCTGCCTTTTGTCTTTGCCATCTGCTCTTAGTCTTTTCTCCAACTGTTCCCTGTCACACCGCAAGTGTCCCATTTGTCTAGCGTTTTACTTTGTACAAAATTTGGGACTCTCTGATCTTGACATTCCTATCTTTTCCATAAAGTGTGAAGCTATGTGCTGTTCCAATCTCTGTCACACATTCCTGTCGAATTAAGTTTTTGATTTCCACAAGTCTCACAGGACACCCTTTTAGGGCACATTGAAGTCCACCTCGATGGATGGACAGAAAGTCATGGCACCAAGAGTTAGACATGTTGATTCTGTCCATAAAAGGGCTGCAAATCCCTAGGCAAAGGAGGCATATCAAGAAATTCCACGTGAAGCTTTCGTCCACCCTGCTCTCCCAAATGAGGTGAGCACTCCAGCTCTGCCCTCACCTGATCCAGCAGAACTCAGACTTGTATCACACCTAACTCTTCTCCTTCTCGTCCGACTTATAAAACCTTACTGAAAATATCAAAAGGAAACATCTTGAATCAAAGGCACTGCCCGAGTTTCTGAACATTGTTCAGTTCGTCTTGGACTAGATCCTTCTGTCTTACTTGTCTGTCAAGTCGCAAGGTGGGAGTACAGGCGTTGAGAAGTGTGCCCGGCTTGTGGTTCTGGAGGCTGGAAGTCCAGAGGCAAGCTGTGGGTAGGGTCGGCTCTTCCTGGGTGCTGGAGGGAGGCTCTCCTATTTCTGATGGCCTTGGACATCATTTGGCTTGTAGATGGCATTCTCCCTGTAGCTTCCCTTCTCCTTGGCTCTGGGTGTGTCTGTCTTTGGGTCTCCCTTTCTCTGTTTCCAAGGATATCAGTTATATTGGATCGGGTTCCACTTTAAACATCTTCATCTTAACTTGGAGATGTCTGTAATAGGACACGGTTTGGGTCAGCTTGGCTTCCCTGACAAAATGTCCTCGATGTAATGAAAATGTAAATAATGTAAAGAGTGGGACACTTTTGATCAGGGTTCTGGCATGGTGAGCTCTGGTGAGTGGCTTCCTAGTTGACTCCTCATATGGTAAATAGAGTGAGATTCCGAACCTTCCTCTTCTTATGAGAGCACTAATCCCACCACAAGGGGCCTCATCCTTCTCACATCATTGGAACCTGTTTCCTCCTGTATTAACCTTTTCATCACTGACAAATACCTAGTAACAAGTACCTCAGAGACCTCATAACAAGTACCCAAGAGAGAGAATTTAAAAGGAAGAGAGATTCATGTTGGCTTATGGTTTTAGAGGTGTTAGATCCTGGCTCTGTTGCTTTTGGTTTGAGGTAAAGGAGAGATCCTGTAATAGTGGGCACATGACAGAGCAAGGTAACTCATCACATCAGACAGGAAGCAGAGAGAAACAGAGAGATGCTGGGACAGAGTCCCCTGAAGACAACCCTCCACTCAGTGACCTCAACAGCTCATTCAGTTTTGAAGTCATTTATGGCTTAAGTTCATTGATGTAATTAGTGCCCTCATTATCCAATCACTCCTTGATAGGGTACCACCTGGAGACAAGTCCCCAACACATAACCTTCCAGGGGAAATATTTACATCCTGAGCATACCACCCCACAAAGGCCCCCACTTCCTAATATAGTCACTTTGAGTTTGAAAATATGAATTTTGGCAGGGAGAGACATGAGGCATTCAGTCTCTAGCCCCCATGAGGTAAGGTCTCATTCTAAGGTAGTGGGGGTTGGTATTCATATATATATATTATAGTGAAGGCACAATCCAACCACAGACCACCAGCTAGCTAGGTAATGAACTTCGTGTTCAAAATATGCCATAGACACTTTTACTCTAGAGAAACCATCTCTGCAGTTTGCGGGCAGGCTGTGGGAGAGCAGGATAGGGGTGCAGGAGTCTGAGGAGAGGTACCAGAGCCCCAGTGTCGCCCAGGCTCTAAGTCCTCTGTCAGCAGCTGATGGGGCTGGATTCCATCTCTGCTGACAGTATCAATGCTGAGGATAACTGATTTGCATCTATAATTTTCCAGGTCCTGGGGAAGTTGTTGGAAATCTTAAGATGATTTTGATCTTCGAGTGTACAAAGGAGAGTCATAGCTCTACATCATGAGAAACGTAGCAGGTGATGTCAGCAAAGTTAAATTTTTCCACAGTTGTTATAATAAAGGTGCATTTTGCAAACCCAGCAGAGTAGAAAAAGGGAGAAAATCATTGACTCCTAAACTTGTGACCTAACATATTTAGAGTATCTTCATGTAATTTTTCTTATGTATTTATAAATATCTTTGTTGCCTTTATATGATTTGTTCAGATACTTTTAATTTTTTTATTTAAAATATTTACTTACACTTTTATTTGTATTTTTATTTGTATGTGTGCATATGCACCTGTGTGTGTATGTATGTGTGTTTGCGTGTGCACACAGGCACCTGTGTACGTATAGGGGAGTGTGTGCCACAGCACACAAATGTTAGAGAACAATGTGCAGAAGTCACTTCTCTCCTTCCACCATGTGGGTTCCAGGGCTGTAATTCAGGTCATCAGGCTTGGAAGCAAGTGCCTTTAGCCACTGAGCCATCTCGTTGACCCAGATATTACTTACTTTTCAATTTTCATTTGATAGAACATTAGATTCACAGACAAGTTATAAAATGTGTATAAAATACCCTCACACCCTTCTTCCCACTTCTTCAGTGATGGTTCCCTTTGAAGTTGTTAAAATATGAATAACGTTTTTATGTGTGCAGAATTCACATTGTCCAGGTCAGCTATCTTCACACAGCATCTTCAGTGTGGGTGTGCCAGCGATGGCCTCTCTGAAACTAGAGTGCAGTGCTTAAGATTATGTGCTTTTTTACTTTATTTTATTTATATTTTTAAAGTGAGATAGGAATTCACATAACTCAGGCTGGCCTCGAACTCACAATATAGCCAAGGATAACCTTGAACTTCCAAACTTCATGCTTCTGTCTCCTGAGTGCTGAGATTGTTGGTGTGTGTTACTCTACCTAGTTTGCACAGTGCTGAAGATCACACCTGGGGCCTTGAACATGCTAGGCAAGCAGTCTACAGGGTGAGTCGTGGTCCCAGCTCAGGAATACGTTCATTCAAAATAACATTTATCTTTATCTTTTTTTTTTCCAGAGCTGAGGACCGAACCCAGGGCCTTGCACTTGCTAGACAAGCGCTCTACCACTGAATTAAATCCCCAACCCCTAACATTTATCTTTAAATAATATCTTTTTATTCTTTGAGAATTTCATACAACATTTTAAAAATCATATTCACTCCCAATTCTTCCCAACTTCTGGATCCACCCCTTAAAAGATTTATTTTTTATTTTGTATATGTATACATATATATATACACACATATATATATATGGCTATGTGGGAGTTAGTTACGGGCCGTTATGAGCTGCCTGACATGGGTGCTGGGATTCAAACCCTGCTCCTCTACAAATCACTCTTAACCACTGAGCTGGCTGCAAATCACTCTTAACCACTGAGCCGGCTGCTAAGCTCCGGATCTGTGCATTTTGGATATTTGTGTTTTCTTTTCTCTTTTTATGGCAATGCTTCTTTGTTGGTGCCAGCTTTACTGACTTAACAAAAGCCATACACATGGGAAAAAACATTTGGCACCAGGCACCAGACTCCACAAATATCATTTTATCTGGCATCATCCTGGTCCCTGAAGTTACCATGGCTTCCCCCAGGAGTGGCAGACCTATAAGAAGCAGGGAGGAGGTCTGAAATTGGTCACAATCACTGTTCCTGAGCTGTCCAATGTATTTTACTGGGTTTGCTCTGCACTCAAGGACTTTCTGAGTCCAGTGACAGGAACAGGGTACCATCTCGGGGGTCATTGACTTCCTGGAATGTGCTTGGCATCCATGTCTCCTTTTCAGCTTCTTGGAACAAGTTTTGAGACTTGGAAGTGCCAAGAAGCGAGGCCACCAGGGAGAATCAGAAGACAGAGCAGCGACTAGGGAATGAGGTTGGTTCTAACGAGGCTTGACTGCAGAGTGGCCCTCAGAGGACTTGGCCTTGGCATCAGGGAACCAAGACGGTTGGACTTCAGGACCTCACCAGCTGCCCTCGCTGTCCCAACTGTCCAAATCTCCAAATAGTGGCCCAGTAATCCCCACCCCACCCACAACCTGAAGCCCATAATCACGGGTGCCTCCAGCCAGTTTCCTGTGGTTCTCACATCAAAGCCCCTCCCCACACTGAATGGTTTAGAACATCACATGCTTTCTCTCCCATAGTCAGAGGCTAGAAACTTGGCCTCAAGGTGTTCAAAACCAAACCTCTTGAACACTCTGTCTGAGGTCTCCAATCATTTTGCAAGGGGTTGCTGTGTGCCATCAGCAACACCGGCTAGTAAGAGCCTATGGGGGTACTTGTTGCAAGGTCCAGACCTCCTGGAGTCTGTTTTCCATTCTGCAGCCCTTTTCAGAAGCCCCTGATGGGTCTGCTTTACCTGCATGAGCATGGAGGAAAACGTGCTGGTGGTTCAAACATGCAGGGTGATGCCCTTCCTATGGTGGAAAAGGCATTGTAGGTAGTGTGCTAGAGGGCATGAGGCCCTCTGGGTAAAATAACCCCTTGGTCCCAGTGCAACCAGGACTACCCTACTTTTAGCACCGAAAGTTTCTAAGACTACTGGTCACAGACACCTCAGCAAGACTCTGCTGCTGAGGAGGCAGCCTTCCTGGGCGCCCATCCTGCCTCTGGCATTTGGGTTAGTCTCATTGTACTTGCAGGGGTGATGGGGAAAGCAGGATGCTTGGTGTGGCTGCTACCAATGATCCCGGCACTGCTGTGGAGGGGCTCTGGGGTCTCCAGTGCCCCCAGGCTTTGCAGCCAGCCCCATTTCAATAACACAGACTGCTGACTGCAGTGAGTTTGTTGCCAGGAGTGTGGGTGGCGGGGCATCTCAGGCATTGCCCCCCTCTTCAGTGTGCTGGGGGGATTCCTGGAGGGCTTCACATTGGCACCACTCAGGAGGCCGTGATGAAAGGCAGCCACGGAGACATCACAACCTGCAGCTGGGAACAGGCATATGGAGCTGGCATCCTGCCTGTCCCTATCCTCGTGGTGCCAAATAGCTCCTGGATGTACACAAACGGCCTGTGTCTGGGGTCCTCCTTGTAGTCCATAAACCCTAGTGTTTATGTTTCAAAGGCTTGAAGCAATATATACCTCCGCAGTCAGGCGGCTTGGAGGTGTTTCTTATTCACAGGGTCCTGCAGTCCGGTTTAGAAGTTTGGGTGAACTTTTCCCACAGGTATGGGAGTGGGGTGGGGGAGGGGAGAGGGAGCAGAGGAGAGTTAAGACCCTCCTGAACTCACCCCATCTAGAAAGTGATCAGAGAATGCCTGAATACAAAATACAAAACAATATGTCCCCCCTTAGAACTGCTGCAGAGGGGCCGTGGGAACTGTCAGAGTCCCGGGGGGGGGGGGGTTGTTGACCCATCCATCCTTCAGCCTGTGCCTGACCTGTGAAGAGTTGTCATTTTCAGAGTTAGTACATGCATGGACCAGACACTAAAGTAATGTCTTAGTCTAGTTCTGCAGTGCAGGAGGTTCAGGTCTCAACAAATACTCGCTTCCTAACGGAGTCAAAGAAGTCCAGACAGGAAGGGAAAAAGGGAAATCCCTCCTGGTATGTGGGATAAAAATCTGTCCTTTGACAAGCACAGGGTAAGGGGTCTCGTGAACATTCCATCTGGCATTTCTGTTTTGAGACGATGTGACGCTATTTCAGAGGGGTCCAGCCTTTCGGCTGCACCTCCAAATGACTAATTTTTTTTCTGGTGAGGGGCGAAGAGCTGCCAGTGATGAAAATAAATGGATGTGAATTTAGATAAGTCATCACTGGTCTGGTTCAGGGCTGCATGGGACCTGGGGTTTGGAGCAGGTGTCTGAGCATGACCTGGGAGTCTGGGTGACATGGGGACTGGCTAACCCCTGACGGAACTCAATGCTGTAAGAGAAGCATGTGGCACACACATAAGGAAATGTCATGGTGGAGCCCATCACTTTGTGCAAAGAAGATGCCAATTTCAATTATAGTAAAAGGCAGATGATTTACACTGAAGGGAAACTAGAGGGTCTAGTGTAGGATTTTAAGAGGTAACTGGGTAAGGAAATGAGGACAGAAACCTCAGTGCTGGTTGTCGGTTATGATTCTCTGAATGAAGCCCAAGGGGAAGGGAAGGACGGCAGCCTCATGGATGGCCCTGGGTTGGGCTGTCATTGTTTTCCCAAATTCCCACAGCTGCAATGTTGTTGGTGTGACAATACTCTTCCACAATTATCAGTGTGGAGACCAGAACCTTTGCTCCTATTCTCAGAGAGGAACAGGACAAAAGTTCCCTCTCCTTCCCCACCAAGACAGGGTTTCTCTGTGTAAGTGCCCTGGCCATCCTGGAACTTACGCTGTAGATCAGGTTAGCCTGGAACTCACAGAGATCCGCCTGCCTCTGCCTCTGCCTCCTGAGTACTGGGATTAAAGGCATGCGCCACCACCGCCTGGCAAGGTCTCCTCATTTGGTGGTCCTTGAGGTCATAACCCCCAGACATTTAACCCCCTTTGAGGAGTGGTTCTGTTTCTGGCTCTCATTTCTGGGCTAACTAGTGACTTTGAACATCTGATACTTACTGGTTATTGGAAAGTTTCCAAAGCCTTTAGCCCACATGGAGAATTACTAATGAAGAAAGGGGGGGGGTCTGTCCTGAAGAAAGGAGATTGTTTTCAAGAGCTCCCCATCTCCCACCCCAGGAAGCGCCCTTTGTCTGCACCTCACTCCCAGCTTTCCCTCAGGGCTGTGGTGGTTTAAATAGGAATGGCCCCCATGGACTCATGTGTGTGAGTGCTGGGCCCACAGGGAGTGGCACCATGAGTAGGTGTGGCCTTGTTGGAGGAAGTGTGTCACTGTGGGGGTGGGCTCTGAGGTCTTATATGCTCAAGCTACACCCAGCGGTGCAGTCTCCTGCTGCCTGCAAATCAAGATGTAGAACTCTCAGCTCCACCAGCACCATACTTCTTACCATGATGATAGTGGACTCAACCTCTAAACTGTAAGTGAGCCCCAATTAAATGTTTTCTTTACAAGAGTTGCCATGGTCATGGTGTCCCTTCACAGCAATGAACCCTTAACTAAGACAAAGGCTGTGTCTTCATAGCCTCTTAGCCTTTCCCCAAGGTCCTTCTTGCTCACCCACACAGAGAGAACTCAGTCCTTACCCCACACCCCTTTCAGCTGGAATTACCCCTGAAGAAAAGGATAAATTGTTACTGTGGCCCTTGGCCACCATTTGTATTCTTGTTTAATTATTTTCTTTCATTTGGATTGAAGCAAATGGAATTTCCCAGTTGCGGCATTGTGGCCTTTTCTCCCGCATGGGAATCCCGGAAGGCTGTGGTTGTGGGCAGAGCAACACTCCTGTGAGTTTTCTCTGGAGGCTGAGAGGGAGAACCCTGCTCTGGCTTGAAGGGAAGTGCCACTTGTAGTAGCTGCGTCATAGGCTAAGTTTTCGTTCTTTTTAAAAATCACGACATGTATGTATGTATGTATGCATGCATGTATGGGAGGGGCCTGCATGCCACTGCGTGAATGTAGAGGTCAGAAGAGAGCTCTCGGGAGTGAGTCAGCTCTCTCCTTCCACCATGTAGGTTCCAGGGACTAAACTCAGATCTTCAGGCTCAGCAGCCAGTGCCTTTACCAGCTGAGCCGTCTCCCCAGCCCTCCAATTTTCCTTTGTACCCCTTTGTGACACTCAGTCTTTGCCAGCATGTGGGAGATAGCTTGGTCCAGCCATGACCTCCAAGTTCATCCTGGAGACAATTCCAATGGTCCTGGAGCAGAAGGATTGAAGAGCAAGTAAAGATGCTCAAGTCTGGTGGCTTACTAACTCCTCTGAAAACACACAGTAAGAAGCATGGGGCTCAGGAGTGGAGGAGGTAGCCAGACTCCCAACAGCATCCGCTACATGGAAAGACCATCCATCCTCTGAGCCCTAGGTGATACGATACTCTCACATGCTCTCTCCAGTGTCCCATTAGGTTAAACAGAAGCTTAGTCAGTCCTGTTTCCGGTGACGACTCCTCCTGGTGAGGCTTTGAGCCTCAGCCTAGGGCCTCTGCCCCCTGAACTTTGCCCTTAGAGTCAGAAGTCAGGTCAGCCTGTGGGTGCATTCCAGACCTCGCATCTTCCCAAGCCAAAACGGAACAATAGAGGAAAATTCGGGTTGGCAAGGTGGTGTAGTGAGTGAAAGTGCTTGCTACCAAGTCTGGTGAGATGGGTTCCGTTGCCAGGACCCACGTGGTGGAAGGAGAGAACCAACTCCTGTGACTTGTCACCTGATTTCCACAGGCACATATGTACCCTCAAAATAACTATGCAGCGTGAGGAAGAGTGGGCGGGACAGGCAGGCTACTGCATGTGGAGGTGAGACGCCGGGGAGAGGGAAGGGGAGAAGATTATGATTTGGCTCAAACTGGACAGCAAGATTCTCAGAGCCTCCCTGGGACCACTGCTTTCTGAGGCAGGCTTTCCTCACCTGCCGGAGCTGGTTCAGCATGGAAACCCACCCAGCTGGAGCACCTGCACCTGGACCCATGCCTGTGAGCGAACCACGCGGTGCGGATGGGCTGGGCTAACGGTGCTCAGGCCCCTTATTGGCCACTTTTCTTAACGTTGCAACACAATATCCCACAAAAGCCGCTTAAGGAAGGGCTTATTTCTGCTCACAGTTTAGATGCAGTGGTTCCCAGCCTTCCTATTGCTGAGACCCTCTAACACAGTTCCTCATGTGGTGCTGACCCCCCAACCGTAACATTATTTTGGCTGCTACTTCATAACTGCAATTTTGCTACTGTTACGAATTGTAATGTGAACGTCTGTATTTTCCGATAGTCTTTGGGGGGTCGCAAGCCACAGGTTGAGAACCACTGGTTTAGAGAGACTCGGGGAGGTAGGAATATGATGCTGTCTCCACTGTCAGGAAGCAGAGAGATGGGTGCTGTGTGTGGATCTCGGTTCACCTTTTTCCCTTGTCCGCAATCCAGGACCGCAGCCATGGGATGGTGCGGTCCATTTAGGGTGAGTCTTCCCACCTCCGCAGGACAGCCTGGAACCTTCCTCACAAACACACTGAGAGGCCTGTCTCCTAGGTGATTTGAGACCCCGTCGAGTTGACAATATTAATCATCACACCCTTTTCCAGCTATTCTTCTGGATAGCTTTTCCTCACGGGAGCTCACTGCAGGTCCTTCTTACAGCTCACCGGAAAGTCATACTTTTTCTGTGGCCCCACTTAGAAGCAGTCTCCACTGACTTTAGGGGTGTATTTTCAAGGCCTGGGCCAAGGAGCTCCAGAGCCACAAGTGGATGTTTACTTAAGTGTGGGATTCAGACTCCACTCCCCCCTCCCCAACTCAGACTCTGCAAGGTAGATCCTTGGGAATCCCCATTGTAAACAAGGTCCCTCCTCCCCCACGGGTGACTAGAGATCTCAGAGCTTAAGGACTGGCTGAGAAGCTCTACCAGTCAGCCTGGCCACAGGGTCAGGGACTTCCCATTTCCCGGAAGTCATGTGGTTACTCTCTGCACGGACAGGACACACAGAGGAGACTGGCCCCCAACTCTCAGGTCGTCTTGGTGAGAGGTGAGGCCCAAATACCTCTGTTCTTGCCTTGTTCTCAGGGGATGTTTTCCAAGACCTCCAGTGGATTGCTGAGATTTTCAATAGTGCTGGGGCCTACACAGACTGTCTTTGTGTCTGTGACAAAGGTTAGTGTTTATAAATTAGGCACAGTGAGAGGACAGAGTGGGAACTTTATGAACCGGCATCTGTCATGGAAAAAGTAAGAAAAACTTCGACATTTTCATAGTGTGGTTGATTTTGGGCAGCTGAACTAGACAAGGGGAGCTTGACTGTATTGTCGGTTCACTCTGTCTGTCTGTCTTCCTCTTCCATTCTTGCCTCCAGCCATTCACATTCTTTCTCTCCTCCTTCCTGCTTTTTCCCTCCATCCTTTCTTGCCCCCCATCCTCCCTCCTGGCTCACTAAAGCCTCTATACAATGCTGGCACTCTTCTAAACAATGAGGATGTGCAAATGAACAGCACAGCCGAACATCTTTGCCTTTGTGCACATTCCGACCAAGGAAGGAAGAAAGCATTTTCTGCGGAAGCGATGGCATTAAGAATTGATAGGCAGATACGCTCGCTCCCTAAGAATGAAACAGATGTCTATGTGAGCATTGCCATCCTTTGTTTAAAAATCTTTCCCCTTTCTCTGCAGTTGGGGAGCTGGCACAGAGGCTCCTTGCTACCCATGTGAGAAGCTGGTCCCAGTCCTTTGTAGGGGACAGGGTAGGTGCTGCTGCTGTTTCCCAAGTGAGTGTGGCCTGTTGGTGTTTTGAGGTCAAAATAGAAAACAGTACTAGTGAGAAGAGGCTTGTGGTCCATTCAGTATCAGGAGAGGGGTTTCCAAGGAGCAGAAGGCGACATTCAACCTTTAATCACAGTAATGCTTCACACCGGCCTCCAGCCTGTGTCCCATGGCTTATTTACTCTCTACACCCTATCTGGGTTCTGGCGGGAAGCAGACAACATCACACTGGGTTGTTCAGGGGCCCATCTTTGCTAAAAGGACTACTTACAAAGGTGTGGCCAAAGCTTGGAGTTAACAAGACAAAGGAGCTTTTATCTATTACCACCTTACCTGAGAGGAAAGAGAGAGAGTGACCCCACACCAAAGAGCGCAGTGCATGTCAAGGTCCCTCCCCTGGGACCCATGACATCTGTCTGATGGACACGGTCAACCCTAGCCACTCATCACAATAGGAAGTGGGGAAATAAATACCCAGAAAAGCAAGCGCGTCCCCCCCCCCCAAGGACACCAGTGCTTCCCGCTGAGGTCAGACGGAGGGAGGGAGGCTGGCTTTCACTGCACAGCTGGTCTCCCCAGGTGCAGAGCCCACAGGAGGAGGACACAGGCCAGATGGAAAGCTTTCAGCTTGTCCTTCTATCCTGGAATATTCCAGAGGACGCATGTCCAGCGGAAGGGGTCTGAAAGCCCAGGTTTTCAGGTGCTGCCCAGGGTTTTGTGTGTATCCTCCTGCAGCTCAGGAGGATGGCAGACCTCTCCTCCTGAAAATGTTCCAGCCCTAGAGTGCCCTTAAGAGAAGGCAGCCTATGGAGCTGCACTGGCTCTTTTGAATTGTTCATGCAGGCTGCCCTTCCCCAGCCCCTCATGGACTGTAAGCATGTGCTGTGTGTTTTTGGTCCACAGTGAGTGGACAACAGCCACACGGGTCTTGCTCTCCCACCCTCTGGAGCTGATAGACCTGGGACACAGCCAGAGCCTCAGTGGCAGCAACTGGTGGCCCCTGAGTCCCACCAAGGGAATAAAGTAATTATTTTGAATTCACAGAAGTGAAGCCCTCTCAGGACCGTGTGTAGCCAGACATCTCCTCAAAGACGTAAAAGTGAGACCTCTCTCTGCCTCCCATGGCAGTCTGCTGCAGATCTGATAAACAGGCACTCAGGGAAAGGAGTGAAAACAGGCAGGAGTGAAAACAGGCAGGCCTCCCATCTGAGAGCATGGTCTAGAATTTCACAGTCAGTCCCCCAAGAAGGAAGCTCGACATCACTAATGCTGTAGTTTGGCTGGGTTTACTAGGTGCCTTGTCTCTCAGGGGCCAGGACTTGCAGCATGAAAGCCATAAAGCCTGAGCGAAAGAAGCCTCCTCTCCTCTGGACCCCAGTCGTGGTTCCTGGAATCTTAAATTAAACTATGAAGTCACCACAGGGCCCAGGAGCCCCTCAGGAGTGTGGGTGATTCTTCCCAGGGGACATTTTTGGGTTGCCATGACTGGCCAGGGAGTGTGACCTAGCTGCCTTGTTGGGCGGGGCTTCATCACTTGCAGACCCCATCACCGTACAAGGAGCATGCTTCTGACGTGGAACTTTGTGGGACACACTTGACGCCCAGCCCAGACTATGCTGCAAATGTGTGTGACAACCAACCAGTCACATCCTGGAATCTGGCAGGCCATGACCAAGGAAATCGCCGAACATTCCAGAACGTACCAGACAGACTGGACCAAGAAACTGGAGGGAAGAAATATGGCTGGAATGTTGTCTGTCCTTTGGAAGCTTGCAGTCTACAGATGGAAATGTCCTCCACGTGGCCACATGGAAGAGGAAGCCAGGGTGCCTAACAGGGGCTCTTACCAAGCCCTGATTTTGGTCTGAGATGGAAACGTGTCCTCGGAAAGTCTCATGCAGGTTCTTTTTTTAAAATAAATATTTTTATTTTATAATTAATTTAATTTTACATATCAGCCACATTCCCTTGTGGCACTGGGTCACACACATTTCCCGAATAATCACTAGCCAAAGGGAAAGTGGCCAACTGTGACTCGTCTAACTGTGGGCTGGGCTCCAACACTTGGAGACTCCACTACCAGACAAGGAGCACGATTCTGACACATGAAATGCTGTGAGACACGCTCAACACCCAACCCAGACCATGCTGCAAGTGTGAGAGACAAGCAGCTATGACACTCATATTAGGAGAACCATCCAGTGACAGCCGTTGTCTGGTCGGTTGTTCTGCTCAGAGCTGCTACAAGCACAGCCATATGCAGTCACAGCCACCATTTAGTGTACAGTTACCATGAACCCTCACTACAGTCATATGAAGATTTGTGAATTCAGATTATCTAGTGAGGAAAGAGAGGGGTGTGTGTGTGTGTATGTGTGTGTGTGTATGTGTGTGTGTGTAGGTTAAAGAACAGCCTTCAGGTGAGGCATCCTTCTCAACTTTCTGTTTGAGAAAGGATCTCTTCAAGCCGCTGCATAATGCAGGCTGGCTGGTTCCGAAGCTTCCAGAGTCACCTGTTGTTATCCTGTGGTCCCATAGGGATCACTCGGTGATGCATCCAGCTTCTACAAGGGATCTGGGGACCTGGGGTCCGAACTCGGGCATTGGGCTTGCATGGCCACGGCTTTACCCACTGAATCATCTTGCCAGCCACTCACGGCACATTTTCTTATCAGCTGTCTGGGGGATGGACTGCATGGGGATCTTGTCTGGTTTCCAGGAGACAGAGAAAGGCAGCTACAGGGTCCATAACTTGAAACAAAGTGTCCTTTTTGTTTTTCTTTCTGGAGGAAAAGACCATAAGCAGTTGGTGGGGGATGTATGCAGGGGTGGGGGAATTCGGGAATGCGGGAGCTTCCTGATAGCCAGGTCAGGACAAACAAGGCTGTGCTGATGGTGACATCTGTGGTGATGGTGACATCTTCTCTTCCCTGCTCTCCTTGCACCAGAAGGTGTGTGACTTAAACTGAGGGGCCACTGTTGTGAGGGCTCCCTCTGCCCACCCCCACCCCCCGAGTTCCATCTAGTCTTTACATATTATTCTCAAATAAAACCCTTTGCTTGTTGACTCATCTCTTCACATATAATATCGACAGTGGAAGAGCAAGGCCTTCACAGCCTGCTTCTGTGAGATGTTATCTTGATACTCACTTTATACATGAGCTTACTTGGTCGCCAGCCTCTTCTGTGTCCCAAAGGATGAGCTCACCCTGAATGGCACTCATTCTTTGCCCTACACGAAGGCTTCACAGGCTGTGCTTTCTCTCTGGAATCTCCACTCTTCTCTTCACATGGACACAAGGAGGTTGTGTGCATGCACATATTTCATTTGGAGGAAAGGTGTTGTTGAAGCCCAGTTCAGGGGTCTATTTGAAGTCTAGGGATTGATAGGACGGCTATGTGGTATTTGCGCTGTGTTTCCAGAATCACCTAAAAATTCATCTGGGACTCATTGCCACCGAGGGGAAGATCTGTAGAGGCCAAAGGGGGCTTTGATTTTTCTGGTTTGGGGTTCTCTGATGTGGCTTAGGGGTGGGTTTTGGGAGAGGAAATTCCAACTTTATTTCTGTAGGATCAGTGTGAGAGTAAAGTCACGTGTGCAGGATTGTGGCTCTACATGCGGGCTTGCCTTCCCACCACGGAAAGCCAAAGACATAGAGGAAGTCTTGAAAGAACCCCAGAGGAGGGAGAGTGGCGTCTCACCTGTAAAGGAAGAGGGATCAGGATTATAATCATCTTTAGAAACCAAATGGTTTTAATCCAATCTCCCAAATAGGAGACATTGACCTTGAATTTACATAGTGATAGGATTTTGGAGGTGAGTGGGTTGTTGATCTACTCATGGGCTATGGGCTTAGTGGGATTATGGGATTGCTGTAAAAGTGAGAACTCTGACAATCTTGGGTTTTGTTTTGTTTTTTTCATAAGATGGCCTTGAACTTCCAGCCTCTAAAACCCTAAGCTTAGGGAGACCCCTATTAGGATGTGGATGTGAACTGTCTCCCCCAGGTTCATGTGTTTACACTTCTGTTCCCCAGGTGCTGATGCTGTTTGGAGATGCTGTGGAACCTTGCTGGAGGAAGTGTGCTATTGGGGCATGATCCTTCTGGGGTAGAGCCTACGTGTTCGCCTTCATGGTTGGCCAATAAAATGTGGACAAGCTGTGTGTCAAGTTCCTGATGCCGTGGACAGGAGTCACTGCTACTGAAATTATGAGCCACAATAAGTCCTTTCTACTTTAAGTTACTTCTTGTCTTATAGTTAGCTACAGAGCAGAGAAAAGTAACTCATTCCTCTGTTCTCTATAACTTACCCAGTCTGTGGTACTCTGTGATAGCAACAGGAAGATACGGAGTGAGCAGGAAGAGAGGTCAGTGAAATATTTAACCTAGAATTCTCTACACAATGAAATTCTTCAAAAGTGAAGGAGAAGGCAAGACTTTCTCAGATAAACAAAAATAGAAGGGATTCGTCACCAGGAGACCTGCCTTGCAGAAATTGTTAAAAGAATACCTTCCACTCAAAGGAAAATGAAGTGCGTCAGAAGCTCAGACTTGTGACCCTGAGAGCAACGTGGGGTGGAAGTGACAGGTGGTTTGCAAGGACACATTCATCTCCAGCGAAGTCCAGAGCTGCTGGAGCAAGAAGCTGGAGGGAAACAGACAAGTCAAGACAAGGGGAGAACAGAATGCTAAAACAGTTGAGCACACGGATGACATCAGCTGGGAGTGGCTTACACCCTGTAAGGACCATGTGTATGTGTGAGCACTATAGAGATCACTTGGATGGTGAAGACTTGGAAGGAGAAAAAGACCACTTGGTCTTTTGATCTGAAGAACCATGCTGATGGTATCAACTTAAATGTGCCCCTTTCAAAGGCCTGAAGGAAAAATAGAATTGTACAGGAAATGGGGTGAACAAAAATCAAAGGAATGAAGAGATTACAAAGGAGAACAAAAAAAATCTCCAAACTACGCAGTGTTTTTGCAATAGAAACACTCCCAGCTGAAGCATGAGCTCTAGAACAGTCTCCTGAAGCTGATCCTTCCTCAGATGCATCAGGAACTTGGACCACGCCTTCAGAGAGCTCGGATCCACTGTAAGGAGGCCCAGATTGATCGATATCCATCCATGAGTGTGGGGTCCAGTTCCTTCCCAAGAGAATAGTACTGGCTGGTTTTGTGTGTCATCTTGACATAAACTAGAGTCATCAGAGAGGAAGGAGCCTCAGTTGAGGAAATACTTCATGAGATCCAGCTGTAAAGCATTTTCTCAATTAGTGATTGATGGGGGCAGGTCCAGCCGACTGTGAGTGGCGCCATCCCTGGGCTGGTGGTCCTGGATTCTATAAGAAAGCTGGCTGAGAAGACATGGGAAGCAAGCCAGTGAGCAGCTTCCCTCCATGGCCTCTGCATCAGCTCCTGCCTCTGGTTCCTGCCCTGCTTGAGTGCCTGTCCTGACTTCCTCCAGTGATGGATTATGATGTGGAAGTGTAAGCCAAATAAACCCTTTCCTCCCCAACTTGCTTTTGGTCATGGGCTTTTGTCACAGCCATAGAACCCTAACAAGACAAATTGGTACCAGCAGAGCTGGGTATTCCTGTGACAGACCTGACTATGCTTTGGGGAGGATTGTGGAAGACTTTAAAACTCAGGGCTACAAGGGCCATTGAGTATGAGTCCTGTGAGATACTCTTCACCCTCAGGTTTCCACGCCCTTCTTCCACTCTCTTGCTGTTATTTTTGGTGACTGCAAGTTCTTCATTTGGTAAAAAACAGTAAGTCAAAGTTTCCCACAATATTTATTGACTCACATGTCTTCTCTAAGAAATCTTCATTCTTAGGTCAGGAAAACACGTCCCTGCTTTTGTCTAGATGGCTGTTTTACTAATCCCATTTAGATTATAATGGGTAGGGAGTTGGTTTCTGAGTATGTCCTGGGGTGCTGGCAAGAGAAACACTTTTCAGTATGAAGAGTTCATTGGCCTAAACCCTGTCTTAATCTGTATTTCTATTGCTATAACTGGACACTCCCAAAAAGTCCTTTACCAAGAGGAGAGGTCTGCTTTAGCTTGTGGTTCTGGAGGCCAGGAGATTCATCATCAGGCTGCCGTGTCTGGTAAAGGTCTTATGCTGGGTCAACTCACAAAATAAAGAGACAAATGGGCTGATCTGCAAGAGGCAAAACCCAGAGAGCGACATTGCTTTATAAACAGCACAGCCCCATGCTAACTGTCCAGCCCCATGAGAATTTACCCAGTCCTGCAAAAAACATCACAAATCCATCTTCAAACTGTAATCACTTCTGAAAGGTCCCACCTCCCAGCTCTGTCACCATGGCAACCAACTTCAACATGTCAGAGAGGCCCAACCACTCTCAAACAATAGCTGAATGGTTTCTTACAATATTGCCATTTCTCCTCTGCTCTGTGGTGGAAGTCTTTCACACAAATCAAAACCAAGTGTCAATACATGGCTCCATGCTTGGACTTGTGATTCTGTTCTACTGGCCTGTCTGTGGTTATGTCGGTCATCCACTGTCTTGGCTGCTGTGGCTTTCCAAGTCTCAATGGCCAGCAGGGTGGGCCCCTGTCTCCAGTGCTTTTTGGGTGCCTCAGCTGTATTTGAACTTTAGAACCGCCATGCACACTTCAGGACTTTCCTGTCTTCTCAAACAGCACCTAGCTTTTTTACTGTAATCACATCTACTCTATGATGCAACTGCACTGATCTATTGGTGGGAATAGACACCTTCACACCCTAGACCAGCACTTCTCAGCCTTTCTCATGCTGTGGTGACCCCCCCATCATAAAATTATTTTCTTGCTACTTCATAACTGTGGTGTTTTAGTTATGAATCATACTGTGAATAGCTGATATGGAACCCCTGTGAAAAGGCCATTTGACCCTCAAAGGGGTTGTTGACCCACAGGTTGAGAACCACTGACCTAGAAGCTTCTACTTTATAAACCAATGCAAATTCCATTTTGTAATAATATTTTCTATCTTTCCATATATATTTTTAAACATTCATTTCTAAGATTTAGGACTCTCAGTGCTGTGAAGGTCTGACCTTCTTTCTGATTTGATCCTCTGATGAAGAATGACGTCTGAATCCTTAAGCTAGTTCAGGCATACATGAATACTTTCGATTATTGGTTTTAAACGTATCTTGAGCTTGTCCAGAAGCCACCAAACTAAATGTTGGCTCAGTCACATCCCTCTGGAGGTCCAGGGGAGGAACCGTCTTTGATTCTTCCAGGTTCTGGAACCTCCAGGAGTCCTTCAGCCTGTGACATCACACCCACAATCTCTACATATTTGTGTAATGCCTTCCATGTGTCTGCATCTCAAATGCTCCCTCTTTCTCCTATAAAGGTACTTATCATTGGATTTTGCTCCCCCCCCCCCTCAAATCCAGGATAATCTTATTTCAAGGTCCTGAACTTGCTTACATCTACAAAGACCTTATTTCTGAGTGAGGTCACATTCCCAGGTATTGAGAATTAGGAATTGGACATTAATTTTGTGGATGCTGACAGCATTCAAACACATATGTAGATATGCATACATGTGTTTATGTACATATTCCATTATTACTGCTATAACTTGGATCTGGATTACTCCCAAAGGCTTAGTCCTCAAGGTGATATTGTGAAGAGGTAGTGAAGCCTTGTGGGAAGTTCTTGGTCACCAGGGCCATGCCTTTAAAGGATTATATGACCCTAGTCTTTTTTTTTTTTTTATCTACTTCTCCATTTCAAAGGATTTGTTTATTTATGCTTGTGTTACTGACTTTTCTATTCCTATGATAAAACCCACAACTGAGGCCAACAACGAGGGTTTATTTGGGCTTACGGTTCCAGAGGGATGTGTCTGTCCATCACATCAACAAGCAGCGGGCATGTGAAGCAGAGACAGTGAGCCTGAAGTGGCTCCAGGATTTAAACTCTCAAATTCCATCCAGAGTGATTCACTTCCTCCAGCAAGGCCACAGTTCCTTAACTTCCCAGTCAGTGCCACCAGCTGGGAACCAAGTATTCAAAAGCCTGGGGCAATGGGGGCCCTTTCTCATCCAAACCACCACAATGTGTGTGTGAGAGTGTGTATACATGTGTGTATATGTGCATGTGTGTGTTTGTGTATCTGTGTGTGTGTGTGTGTGTGTTGTGTGTGCCTGTATGTGCATGCCAAGGCAAGAAGAGAATATTGATTATTCTCTGTCTTTTTCCACCCTTTCCCTTTGAGGCAGGATCTCACCCTGAACCTGGAGCTTGTGTCTGTCCAGCTAGGCTGGAAACCAGTGAGTCCCAGGGATCCTGCTATTTCTGCCTCCTCAGGGTTGTATATCTGGGGTTATAGACATGCATGGACACTGGGCTCTCTCGCTGGCCCCCTCCCTTTTGTTTTCTGGTTGTGTTGGTCAATGTTGTCAACTTAAGAGGATCTAGAATCTAGACGACAAGCTTCTGGGCATGCCCATGAAGGATTATCTTGATAAGTTAAAGACCTTTAACTCTGACCTGCACCATTCTACAGGCTGGCATCCTGGAGTGAATAAAAAAGGAGACAATAATGGGGCTTGAGAGATCAATCTTTCAGATTACACATGTTCCCTACCCAGAACCCACATTTCAGCTCATAATCTCCTGTAACTCCGGTTCCAGGGAACCCAGTGCCCTCTTCTGACTTCTGCAAACATGTGCAACACACACACACACACACACACACACACACACACACACACACACAAAGTAATTTTAAAAAAAGATAAAACTAAGTGGTCAAAAGCATTCATCATTCTCTGATTCATAAATGTAGATTCAATGTGACCAGTTCCTCTAGTGTAGTGATTTCTCTTACCGTTTATTATAATATAAAAGTCAGGGACAAATATAAAAAGAAGAACCCGAGACAATCACTGCAGCTGCCACACCACACCTGCCACACCACTGTTTGCTTCCCTGCTTAAAAAAGGGCCCACGCGACTTGCTGCCAGCCCCCCCTACTCTTTCTTCCATTCCGCCCCGCTGAATGTAAACCCTGGCCCTGAACCAACGCCCGACTCTCACTGGACACCGAGCCACAGCATAGATAAGAGTCCGGTAACACTCAAGTCCCTGCCTCATGACTTCCCTCCCATGATGTGAACCAAACTGTAAACTCTCCAACCCTGTACCTCCCTTACGTTGTCTTCGTCAGGGTATTTTTATCACGGCAACAGAAAAGTAGCTTCACCACACGCTCCCACCATGATGTGCTGCTACAGCTCCCATAACAATGGGACCGGTCCTGTACTGGAACCTCCTGAACTATGAGACTAAAACAACCTCTTTCTCTGTATAGGTATCTCAAATATTCTGGTACAGTGGTGGGAAGCTGACTCACACGTTCACCTGTAAGGTTCTGCACCTTGCTCTTGTTCGCTTAGCAAAATGTCTGAAAGGGTTCCCTCTCAGCCCTTCAGGAGTCCCTGGACTCTGAGTGAGTATGAAATGTTGTCTAGTGGGGGAAATGCCACTGCAGAGGGTTTACCTATTGCTAGGCGTTTGAGAGCCTGCTGAGTCCTGTTGAGGCAGGTGGCCCTTCTGGGTAGGCTTTGTCAATGTGGGCCTTCCGCTTCTCCTCTGTAAAGTGGGTGGTAAAGAGATGATCACAGGCCGCCTTCAGGACCTGCTGTTCTGCCGTCCGCTTCCTGTCTGCTCTCTGAGTTCTGTGGCCATGGTGTCCCTGATTTGCTTTGCTCCTTGACCGGGTCATAGATCAACAGTGAAATTTATGGGAGTAACAAAGGATCCAGATTCACTTTATAGAAGCCAGAGCAGAGGGCAGAGGAAGGTGCTGGAATGAAGTCCAGATGGTTGGATGCTCCTGTGAACGCCGGGGCTGTCTGAGGAGCGAGACTGCCAGATGCCCTTCGCCTGCAGCACCGAGTCCCCGTGGAAGCGAAGCAAGGCCATCCCCAGCCTTCACGGGGCCCCATTTACTTTCCCACATCTTGCCTTTGTTTTCACAATCCTCTCAGTGACCTCCACGCTTCAAATAAAAACCAGATGTTCACCGGCTCCGTCCTGTGAGTGCTTTTCTGAAACTCCTCCGAGCCTCTCAAACCTCAGGTGGCTGCGGCAATCAGGTGGCTGCCAGCAGGGTGAGGGTGCTCAAACCCCACTGCAAAATCAAGTGTCACAATATTACTGTCCAGCATGAGGTAATTACAGTAATTTCCCTTTCCTCGAGGCAGTTGGATCATCCTCTGGCATTTTGGTATCCAGGTTGTTGGGGATCTGGGTGCATCTTCCGTTCCGTGCTTTGCCCTTGGTTTGGCTGTCTTCTGGTGAGAACCTGTCTCTATTCCCTTAGGTCACTCGGCATGGATTTGTTGTGCTCTGTAAGCCAGCCAGCCTCCATCTGCTGCCCAGCTAACACATTCTAGAGCTTTAATAGGTGTCTTAGAGTTTCTATTGCTATGCTGGAACACTATGTCCAAAAGCAAGTTGGGGAGAAATGGATGTATTTGGCTTACACTTCTACATCATAGTTCATCACTGAAGGAAGTCAGGACAGAAAGGAACTCAAACAGGGCAGGAACCTAGAGGCAGGAGCTGGTGCAGAGGCCATGGAGAGGTGCTTCTTACTGGCTTGCTCCCTATAGCTTGCTCAGCCTGCTTTCTTACAGAACCCAGGACCACCTGCCCATGGATGGCACCACCCACAATGAGCTGGGCCCTCAATCACTAATTAAGAAAATGCCTTGTGACCTTGTCTACAGCCGTAGCGTGTGTGTGTGTGTGTGTGTGTGTGTGTGTGTGTGTGTGTGTGTGTTTGAGACAGGTTTTCTCTGTGTAGTTTTGCTATCTGTCTTGGATCTTGCTCTGTAGACCAGGCTGGCCTTGAACTCACAGAGATCCACTTGGCTCTGCTTCCTGAGTGCTGGGATTCAAGGTGTGCACCACCACCGCCTGGTGTCTACAGCTCTCTCTTATAGAGGCATTTTCTTAATTGAAGTTCCCTCCTCTCCAATGACTATAGCTTGTGTCAAGTTGACATAAAACTATCAAGCAAAATAAGAGATCAGTGTACCTAGGATGGGGCAACGCATATCAAAACTGTGTCGCCCCCCCCCCCCAACCCTACTCACCTTCCTCTCCAGAAATACTATTTTGTTTGTAAACTTTTTAGACAGCAGAGCAAAAATCAGGGCCAGGTACAGGTGTCAAAGGGAGAACAGAGGTCTGGAGTCGGGAGACTTCCTGCTAGCTCTAGCATCTCCATCTTGAGCTGTACCTTCATAGACATTGACTTTCTGGGTCTCAGTTTGATTGTTCAGGCTATGGAAGGCATCGGGAATAGCCTGAGTTCCCTGGAGGCTTATGGACTAAAATGGACGCGAGCATGGAAGCAGTTGTGAAGGAGTTTTAGGTGTTTGGATAGACATGTAGGGGTGGTTGGGAGGGTGCCTTGGGGGAAGCTCAATTCTCCGAGCACTGTGGAGATGTAGGGGGACGCACCGAGTGCTGAGAGGTATGTGCCTACTTACTCGGTAGACAGAATGGAGGGGTGTTCTTGGAGAAAACAAAGGAGAAGACACAGGAGTCTGTCAATCTTGGAGTGCTGGGAAATGGCCAGCAATGTAATGTGACTTAAAGATGAGGAGCAGGAGGCAAGGGGAGGAGACGGGCAAGGAGAGTGCTGTTTGAGCTTGGGTTCTACTCCTAGGATGTTGGTTGTCCATGGACATTTTTAAAACTGTACACCAAGAAGATAGAGTTGTTAGCAGTACCTTTGAGGTAGAGGCCAGGCACACTGCTGAACACTGTAAGTCCACAAGATATCCTGTATCAACGAAGAATCATCGGGTCCCAAATATCAATAGTGCCCATTTCAGATCCCTAATTCTAGGAAAACAGGGACTGCTGGAGCGTTCTAAGAGGTGGGGGGAGCAGCCACAGCTTCCTTCTGAGGAAAAGTGTTCACTGAAGAGGAAGGGGGAGCTGGGGTGACGAAGGCTGCCCATTGCCCCAGTGTCGCCCACCTAGGTGTAGCTTGTCACGTGCTTTCTGACGGCCTACAGGCTAAAACTATGTTTTATGTTCTTCAATAGTTGAAAAAACAAAAGAACAATATACTGTAATGCACACAAATAACTAATAGAGAAGATTGAAATGTCAACATCCACAAATAGTCCAGTTGGAACACAGTAACATTTATTTACAGTCTATCTAGGGCTGTTTTGAGCTATTACAGTGAAGGTGTAATTGCTACTAAGACCATATGGTTTGTAAAAATCCTAAATATTTTTTCTATGTCACCCTTTATAAAAATATTTTGCCAAACTCTAACTTAACACAAGACAACAGAGGAAGGGGTAGAAGAAAGCCATGGGCCTGTGAACTGTATACAAGAATAGGATTAATTTGTCTCATCAATTAATTAATTGTCCACTATCTGGGTATGGGTGAGAGGAAGAAAGTAATTCTCTAGTTTGAGGATTTGGTGAGAGAAAAAAGAGGTGGAGTTAATCAATTGGGATCTGGACATGTACGAGTTTAAGTAATTGAGGCATTTGTGCTGGATTCACAGGACAGGCTGAGGATAAACATTCACTCATCAGCCTGAAAGGATGTATAAAGTCAGTCCCATGATGAAATGGTCCAAGACAATGGCCTGTCATCCATTGTGTGTCACAGTATTCTCAGGGGATTCAGTAAAAGCTTTGGCAGACTCTTTGGGAAGGCAATCTTCACATGGAGAGCGAGAGACCGCTCAGGGAATGAGAACATTTGGGTCCCTGCAGAGGATGGGGGTTGGGTTTTCAGTCCTCATGTTGAGTGGCTCACAACTGCCTATAACTCCAGATCCAGGGGCTTTGCCACCCTCTCTGGCCTGTTTGCACACCTGTACACACATGCACACACACACACAAACACATAAATAAAAATCTTTAAAACAAACAAACAAAAAACCCTTTATGTGAGGCTGGGTGTTGTGGCGCACACCTTTAATCCCAGTACTCAGGAGGCAGCGGCAGGTGGCACTCCACAAGAGTGAGGCCAGCTTGGTCTGCACAGAGAGCTCCAGGCCAGCCAGAGTTACACAGTGAGACTCTGTCTCAAAAACAAAATTTCACATGGCTTCTGGGTTCCTATGCATTCCTAGAGACAAAAAAGCACATGACCTAGAATGGAACTTGACAGCAAAAGCAGGGCTTCACATACCATTGGGGCATCTCAGCCTGCAGACATGGTTAGAAATGCGGGATCTTGTGCTCTGCAGCCAGAGAGCTGGGGTGTTCTGTGAACTGAGACCAGGTGGAGAATGCGCATAAATGGACGGGAGGTCGGATAGCACGCTGTGCTACAGGAAAGATGGCCACAGAGGTGGAAGGGGCTTCCTAGGGGTGTTGGTGGTCATTGTGAATGAGATTTCCAGACTTCAGGGATGCTATGGTTTGGATAAATATCTCAAAGCCGGTGTGTGAAGGCCTTGGATCCCAGACCATGGCATTATTGGGAGGTGGTGGAAGCTTCGGGCGATAATGTCCAGTGGGAGAGGTTAGGGCACAGCAAACACACCCTTGAAGGGTGTATTGGGAACCTAGCACCTTCCTCTTTCACGTCCTCATACTTGGCCATGGGGTGAGCAAGCTGCTTCTACCACACCTCCTACCATGCTGTCCTGTGCTGACACAGGCCAAAGCCAAAGGAAGTTATCAGTCAAGGCCTGAAACATCCAAAACTGTGAGTCAAGTCCAACCTTCCTTCCTGTTTTAGTTAGGGTTTCTATTGCTGTGAAGAGATACCATGACCACAGCAATTCTTAGGAAGGAAAAACATTTAATTTGGGTGGCTTACAGTTTCAGAGGTTGAGTTCATTATCATCATGTTGGGACATGTAGGCAACATGTAGACAGACATGGTGCTGGAAAAGGATCTGAGAGTTCTACATCTTGATCCACAGGCCAGAGGAAGTGAACGTCTACCACACTGAGTATAGCTTGAGCAAAGAAGACCTCAAAGCCCTCCCCCCCTCCAGTGACACATATCCTCCAACAAGGCCACACCTATTCCAAAAAAAATCATACCTCCTAATAGTGCCCCTCCCTTTGGGGGCCATTTTCTTTCAAACCACCATACTTCCCTTAAAGTTGATGGATTTGAGGTGTTTGATACAGTAGCAGAAAGCTGATCTATATAAGGGGAAGGAAAAGACAGAGATACACTGATGGCTATACCTGAGTGGGAATGAGGAAGAGCAGACAATAAGCACAGGACCTTCTTTGGAGGCATTTGGGTGCAGGGAAAAAGGAAACCTCTGACCACAGCTGTGGGGTGAGTACACAGAGCAAGGACCATCAGTGTGCATTGCTGTGATTGTCTCTTAGGGACAGACGAGTTCTGCAGTACTCTGGAGACTCTGAAAAGAGAGAGGAGGGAAGAGGAGAGCAACCAGATTCGGTACCAGGAACAACAGTGCAGAGCAGCAGGGGGCATGCGAGCAGGGCAATGGGGACATCTGGAGCTTCCATGCCCACGCTCAACTTCCTACACCCCCTTCTCCCTTCCATGCCCACCCTCAACTTCCTACACCCCCTTCTCCCTTCCATGCCCACCCTCAACTTCCTACACCCCCTTCTCCCATCCATGCCCGCCCTCAACTTCCTACAACCCCCTTCTCCCTTCCATGCCCTCCCTCAACTTCCTATACCCCCTTACCAAACACTACCTCACACACTCACTACAACCCACATCCTTCTGCCCAGTATCTATGGTTCCTCTAGCAATTCCTGCAGAGCTGTGCTAGACACTGATCCACCCGGAAAGTGTTTTGAACTGTAGTCAAAATACTTTCATGTAACTCCAGTCTCATCAGAGAAGCCTGGAGCCCGAGCAGTCTTGGAGCTGACACAGAATGATGTTACTAGCTGCACTTAAGGGAATGGTAAGTTCAGTGTTGATATTTTAAGTGGAGTCTTCCCATTGAGTGTCAGGTAGTAAAATTTTAAGGCATTTGGACAGATTGTCTATGCACTGTGTCGACTGAGAAGCATAAATTATGAACTATCCTTTCATAGGTATTGCTGAATTTAATTACTCTATAGCAGAGAAATACAAATGTCTATGATAACTATACAGGTTGTCAGTCTGCCTACATTTCCAGATAATTTGCTAAAATACTCCTGCAAGTTCTGGGTATAAAAGAATTTTTTTGGTCCCCAATCAATGCGCCTCCCAGCTTTCACACCCATTGAACCTGGGCAGTCTATGCCTCCCTGTCCATCAATCAAGTGTGACTGAACCAATACTATCCCTGTTCCGAACTTGTATTGTTAAACGGCCCAACAGTTTATGCTTTTGAGATCTTGGAGAAATCAACTGATATATTTGAAGGCCAAGTGCCCTGAAACGACCTCACCAGGAGGAAACCCAGGCTAACCATGAAAAGAAGGCACAAGGACAAGAACCAAGGGCCTGCCTCATCCCTACAACAGTGCCAGCCACGGGCCCAGGCCCATGACCCCAGTTGAACTATTCCAGCCACTCCATCTGTTCAAGTTAGCCAAGATGACTCCTGGAGGAGGGCAGACAGGCTGTCCCCACAGCACACATTTATGCAAACATTAAAGCTGCAGCCGCCGAAAGACACCGGGTTTGGGAGCATTGTTCTGCAGCAACAGACTGCAAAGGGTGGGAATGGAGGGAACGCACACAGAGGGAATGGTTGGGTCAGCTGGTTCGTTATGGGTGGGAGACAGAGGGCAAACTTAGAGCCTTGGCTTTAAAACAAAGGAAGATTAATTCTGAAGATGATTCATAGAACATTTCTGTTGGATGCAAGATATGCCATTCAAACTCTTTCATCATGGATTTGGATCTACTTGGCTGTAACAAGGAAGACGGAGTAGGATATAAATATTGTATTTAAATGTACATCATATATTGTACATTGTTATATATAAATATTATACAATATACTTATATAAAAGAAGAGAAAACGAAAGTTGTCCACAGTCCTATCATATGGGTTACCATTTTTATTCAGATTCTTCTCGGGTGTCCTATGTGTGCTGGTAATCATAAAATGGGCTGATATTGTTTGATTTCTATACAATTTTGCTTTACTCAACACTTTATCATGACTGTTTTTCATGTCTATCAAAATGCATGGATTGTGGCTGCTCAAGCTGACATCAACTGATGCACTATTATTTGTCGAACAAATTCATTATTATTAGGTACTGAGGCTGTTACCAACATGTCAGCTCTATAATGAATGCTTCAGTGAACATCTTTGTAGCTAAATCATCATGCACATATTTAAAAAGTAGAATGTACTTACTTGAGAAGAACTGCCTGGTAAGTAAGTTCACATGTAGGAAGACTTTTTGACATGAAATTTCAAATTACCCTCAGGAAAGGGAATAAAGGTTTCCTCCTCCTCAGAGGCATGAGAACATCTCCTACTGTCTGTGGCTCTCTGTGACTATAGATTCTGGTTTTTGTTTTCAAAGAAGGCCCTGATGTGTGCAGATTATTTTAAAGAATAGCTTGGCTGGAGGGATGGCTTAACAGTTAAGAACACTTGCTGCTCTTCCAGAGAACCTGGGTTCAATTCCCAGCACCTATGTGGTGTCTCACAGCCATCTGTAACCCCAGTTCCAGGGAATCTATTGCCTTCTTCTGGCCCCATGGAGGCTGTACTTACATTGTGATAAACATACATGCAGGCAAAGCACCCGTGCACATAGAACTTAAACACTGAAAGAGTGAGAGAGAAACATGGGGGAGGGAGGAAGGGAGGGCACTAAGTTGGAGGGACACAGGGAAGGGCAGCTAGTAAATGTTTTAGGCTTTGGTGTACAACAAAGTCAAGAATATTGCACACAAATGAATATAGCCCATGAGAATGTGAAAACTATTTGTAGGAACAGGACTTGGCACAGTAGCTGTAGGGGGTCAGGACTTGGCACATTAGCTGTAGGGGGTCAGGACTTGGCACATTAGCTGTAGGGGGTCAGGACTTGGCACAGTAGCTGTAGGGGGTCAGGACTTGGCACATTAGCTGTAGGGACAGGACTTGGCACAGTAGCTGTAGGGATAGGACATGGCACAGTAGCAGTAGTTTGCTGACTCACTGTTCTGAATCCTGGTCTGTCTGTGGGCACTTCATGGGGTCATTTTTGAGGATCCAACATGGTGAGATCATTCTTGTGGAGGGACTTTGAGAAAAAGTCTCCAGTGGGAGAATTTACTCATATCCTATGTTACTGTCAGTCTGTGTGACCTACTGAAAAACATTTCAAGCAGAAACCAGTGCGGAGGGTCTCCAAAAAGCTGGAAATAGTCTTATGGTCAACCTTGTGACCCATCTAAACCATTCTGGGCATAAACCCTAAGGATTCTATATTCTGTTATAGAGAAACCTGGTTATCCATGTTAATTACTGCTATATTCACAATATACAGGAAATGGAAACAACCTAAATGTCCATCAACTGATGACTGAATAATGAAAATGTGGTACATTTACACAATGGAATATTATACACCTGTTAAGAAAAACAAAATTATGAAAACTTCTGGTAAATGGATGGAGCTGGAAACAATCATTCTGAGTGAGGTAACATAAACCAATAAAGACAAACATCCCTGGTTTTCTCTTATTTGTGGATGTTAACATTGAATCTTCAGATAGGTGTATCCCATTTGGAATGCTCATGGAGGTCAGGGAATCAGTAAGAGGCCATGGTGGGGCATAGGACTTAAAGGAAGAAAGACAGAATACAGTGATATAAGGAGAGAAAAGAGTATAATGGAACAGTAAGGGTTAAGCTGGTTGAGGGGTTGGGAGGACAGGGTAAAGGAGGAATTAGGAGGAGGAATAAATAACACTAAAGAACTTTCCAAAATGTCATGTGAAAACCTACTACTGTAGAGACTTCCTAATATATATGCATACACACATATAAAAAGAATTTAAATGGAGTCACCCTAGAAAGGGATGACAGTGATAACAGTGTCCCAACTAGACACCACAGGCCAACACAGGTCAAGAAAGGGTTAGCCCTTTTGTAGTTGCTGGCCTGTGAGTCCTCATACACCCCTAAACATTACAGGCCATTGCCAATGCTTCTGGTTACCTTCCAGAACTCGACATTAAGACTGTTGTTGAAGAGACCACATTCTTGAGTCATAGAACATGGAGAAATCAAGCAGGTACCCCCTTGGAAGCTTCCTGCCTACTGGATAGCTTTCACAGTGCTGGAAGGTGCTGCACATACTACCAGAGAAGAAAAGTCATCAATTTTAACCACCTGTGAACCCTGCAAGATGCACTAAGAGCTGGCCTGACAATACACACCCACTGGGGAAATAGTGGCATGAATGTCATGGGAGTAACCAACCACTTTCTGCTTGACTTTAGGGCTGACTCCACAAGATGAAACTTTTGGTTGACATGGTTATTTAGGCTGAGAATGTGTGGCTAGACAGGTCATGGGTCCCAGAGGAGAATCTCCTACTCTTCTTCTTCTTCTAAATGGGCACAGTATTAAACCACGATGACTTATCATTACATCCTGCCTTAGTTTTGTTGTTGTTGTTGTTTTAAAGAGACATCATGACCAAAGCAACTTATAAAAGAAAGCATTTAGTTGAGGCCTTACAGTTTAAGAGGGTGAGTCCATGGAAGCATGTTATTGGAGTAGTATCTGAAAGATCCACAAACAAAAGGAAGAGAGAAGAGAGAGAGAGAGAGAGAGAGAGAGAGAGAGAGAGAGAGAGAGAGAGAGAGAGAGAGGGAGAGGGAGAGGGAGAGAGAGAGAGACTGGGCCTGGTGTTGCATTTTGAAACCTCAAAGCTGACTCCCATTGAAGCTCCTCCTCCAACAAGGCCACACCTCCTAATCCTTCCTAAATAGTTCACCAACTGTTCCAATATGAACCAAACATTCAAATGTGAGCCTACAAGGGTCATTATCATTCAAACCACCACACACCCATAGATTAGTGAATGAATGCCTCAGCCCCCAGCAGAGATGCTCCCTTTTGCAGTAGATGGCAATAAAACACTGAGATCCACAACTGTCAAGGTGCAGTGAACAAGAAATTGCAGGACACTCAGCCCTAAATGGGACATCTACATCACATCCCCTCCTTCAAGGCTCAGGGATCATTGAGGGAAAGGGGGCAGAAAGATTGAATCAGAAGTGGTGGATAGCTACACTACAAGGTGTTTTCCTGCACCCAACAGGGTAGTTACATGTTTGAACTAACAGCAGTTGTGACAGAACTGTAGGAGCTCAAGCAAAGCAAAATCCCAGCATGGAGAGAGGAGGCGGGCTTAGAGTCTTACCCCTAGCTGAGGAGCTATGGGCAGACACTGAGGGAAGGAGCATGCGTCCGTGCTCCAGTGTAAGCCACACAGCCAAGAGTTATGAGCCACACAAAGCAGACTCACGGGTTTCAAAGAAAACGAGTACACCAAGTGGGGTGGGGTGGGAGGCAGGAGTGGCATTGCAAGGCCTGGGGGCAGGGGATGAATCTGACCAAAACCCATTGTATGAAATCCTCAAAGACCTAATTTAGAACACACAACACTGCTGGCCCAGGCTAAAGTTGGCCGTTTGCAGGAGTGTTATGTAAATTTGTTCTCAGCCTAAGGAGAATTTTGTCAATGGGAGCCTGCACATGTCACCCGTCATGTTACCAGGGCTCATTCTCAGTTTATTGTATAAGATGAAGGATTTTTTTTCTCTTTCCATGTAAGTATTACATAGTTATAGAAATAATTAGAGGCACTAATATGTTTGCCCAGAAGAACAACCTGTATTAATATTTTGGTTCAATTTCTTGCAGAAGTTGGGGTTGGGGAAGAAGAAAGGGGAAGAAAGACCCGCCCAGACTGGGAAAAACTGCGTATAATGGGAGGGGCTCTCTCTCATCATTAGTTCCAAGCGTGATTGCTGACTCTCTAGCACAAGGATGTGTGTTTTTTCAAGTCAAGTCCCAGTGAATGGACATTTGAGCCTTTCTCAATTCCCCAGTGTTATAAATAACAGTACGAGTGTCTGTTTGACTTTATCGATGTTTTCACATCTTTTATTACTTCCTTTCTAAGGCTCCAAGTGTGGGAGCCGCTGTTGAAGGGGCATTTCCTCTCTCCCATAGGCGTGTTTCCAGAAAGCCTGCATTCGCTCATTGCACTGTGCTGGTGTGATCACGATCACACCCCTAGGAAAACCCTGTTATCTAAACGTATTTGCTCATTTTGATAAGTAAAATGATATTGTTGCTTGACATACTATGGATTTAATTTCCAGCTGTTCCCATCTTTGTATACGTGCACTTTCCACTTGATTTACTTTATGAAACACACATTTGCCCTTCCTGCTCATTTTATTTTTAGCTCCATTTCCTTCTAAGGATCCTTTAAACATTAACAGTGTGAACTACTGCACAGATACGTACTGCCTCTGGTGCCAGTCTTTGTGATCCACCTCTTAGGTGTGTCTTTCCGGCCTGAAGAAGTTCTTAGTTTTATCTCTCCAGTCCCAGGAGGCTTTTCTCTGTGCCTCCTTCCCTGGCTTTCATGTTTGGAAAGCTAGTCAGGGGGATCATCCCCTAACCCACAGCACCTTTGAAGTTTCCTTTTGAATGGCTTCCTGTTTTATGTTTAATTCTTTAAGTCATCTGGAATTAATTTTGGTCTAGGTTGAAGTCAAAGATCTGACTTGATCCCCCTGCCCTGCAAAGCCAACCATTTGATCTGGTTCTACTCACTAATTCTCCCCACACACTTAATGTGTGTGACCTTCTCTTACTCTGAAACACTTGAATGGAGGAGGGAAGTAGGAGGAGGGGGTTGGGAAAGTAGGGGGAGATTGGCCAGCTACACAGCAAAGGGATACACAGTAGACGTTGTACAGATTGTTGTCCTTGCTGATGTGACCTACACACATGATCTCCCATGAGGCACCCAAACTCTCCATCTACACTGCCAGCCCCAGAACTGCAGTTCTCAACCAAGAATTGAAGGATTGGCCAGAGCCATTTCTGGCTCCACCTCTGAGACTTCTGACTCTGCTGACAGAAATGACCATCTTGGAGGTGAGTGGCATGCCTCATTCTCAGGCATTCACACGGGTTCTGAAGAATCCACTGGTGAAGAGTGCCCTCTAGCCCCCTGCAGTGGGCATGAATCACACCCACACTGGGGATGCTCCTACATAGGCTGCCTTATGCATGTTTCTTGTCATCTGGAGTTCAGACCCTTGGCCACCATATTAGCAGGCTCTGACCTCCCTTGGTGTTTTTTGCTTAACTGTGTTATTCATTTGCATATCTACAGTGTAGACAGAGTAAAATCCCAGCCAAGACCTGCAATATCCCTTCTAGCTGTGCAGGAACGCATAATCAAAAACTTCTGTATAGGTCCAGATGCCGTTATTGTGGTGTGCCTTTGCCACTGTGATAAAATACCACTACCAAAAGCAACTTAGGAGAGAAAAGGGCTTGTCTTAACATGGATCCAGAGGGATAGGGCCCATCATGGCGAGGAAGGCATGACAACGTGAAGCATGGTGTCAAAAACAGGAAACCAGCTGGTCACATTTTCACACCACCCCCCACCGGAAGTAGAGAGAGGAAACAGGAAGTGAGGTGAGACTGAAAACTCTCAAAGCCCACCCCCTAGTAATGTACTTCCTCCAGCAAGGCTATACCCCCTAAAGGTTCTATAACCTACCCAAACAGTACCTCCTACTGGGGCCCAAGTGTTCAGTACATGAGCTGATGAGCAAACATGTCTCATTCAAATCAAAACTGGCTTCCAAAGTTTGTGTTAGAGGCTTATGTCCCAGCATGGTGCCCCTGGAAGGCTGGGGACCCTTCCGAGGTGGGCACTAGCAGGAGGTCTTTAGGTCCTGGGGCGTGCCCTCAAAGGGGATAGAGGGACCCCAGTGCTTTCCTTTCTCTTTCTAGCCACAAGGTGAGTGACTCTGCTCTGTCACAGGCTCCTCCATTTGGATCTGACTGTCAGCACCTCCCACAGAGGCCCAAAGCAGGATGGGCATAAGTGGCGAACAGAAACTTCTAGACCTGTTAACCCTCGGAAGCCTTTTCTTCTTGTACACTGGTTACCTTATTTACCTTAGTTATTTGTTATAGTAACAGAAAGATGACAGACCCATATGTTTGACTGTTATTCTAAACTGCAAGGACCATTAGGGGGTCTGTGCTTGAGACTGTGGCCTTGAATTCATTCATTTAGCCTGTGATCATTTACGAAACTAGATTTTTTTTTTTTTTTTTTTTAGGTTCCATAATATAAGTGAACATGAGGCATTGAGGTGAGGGGAATAGTTCAGGCACTTTAGAAATATGTGAATTTTAAATATGTTAATTTATAAATTTGCTATAATTAAACTTTTTTATTTTATTATAGGCAAACAAAAAAAATTACAAAATGTATCTTGGCTAGGTTTCTGGTTGAACTGCTACCCTGTTCTAAGCCTTATCCAAGGAATGGCAGCCCTGAGAGTCCTGTCAGGCCATCGTGCCTCAGTTTCCTATCCCTTGGTCACAGCCCTTCACAGTCAGTGCATTCTGCCCCCTTTGGTCCCATTCTCCAGTGCATTGATCCATGCATCATGTATTGACATTTCTTGTGCATGCTATTGGCATTGCCTTAGTTCATTTTGTGTGACTATAACAGAATGCTAGAGGCTTGTGAATTTAGAAGGAAAAGAACTTTATTCCTTACAGATTTGAAAATTGAGGAATCTGTTATCAAGGGGTTGACAGCTAATGAGGGTCTTCTTGCATCGTACTGTGGTGGTCGTTGTGGTTTACATAAGAATGGCCCCCTAGGCATGTGTTTGAATTCTTGATCCCCGTTGGTGGAACTGTTTGGGAAGGATGAGGAGGTGTGGCCTTGTTGGAGGAGAGGTGTCACTGTGCATGGGTGGGGTTTGGGTAGGAGGGGCTGAGCTTTCAGAAGACTTGAGCCATTCCTGGTGTGCTTCTGCCTCCTTCTTGCAGTTTGACACACCCTCACTCCACCATGGTAGACTCCAACCCTCTGAACCTGTAAGCCCAATGAAACACTTTCCTTTATGAGTTTCCTTGCCCACGGTGTTTTACCACAGTAATAGAAAAGTAACTAAGAGGGGTAGAGGATGTTACATGATGAGAAACAATATATGGGGGGAAATTAACCCACAATGATCCTTCTATCAAGAGCCAACGTACTTCTCAGAAACCAGCTGAGGAAGACCAGCAGGGAGATAAAGATAACCGCTTAATTGGTTCACAAAGGCGGTGCATCGCGATCGAGCCGCCTCTTGGTACTGTTCCAGTGCCCGATGTCAACAGGAGTTTTGGCAGAGACCGTATTCAGGTGTCTCACCCTTTCAGTCACTCTCCACCTGCTCCTTCCACACTTACAGTTGCACAGTTATGAAACTGGCACAAGATGCTCTTTGTCCTCATCCCTGAGGGGCATGGCATACGCGTGTGTAACTGGGAGTAGGGGGTATTTACCTGAAAGCAGCCTTTGATAGAGAGGCCACATCTGCAGAGAGATGACATTAGAATCATAATAAGCCACTAGAGCTCACCTGGCCCCACAGGGAAAGGCAGAGAGACAGAGAGGGAGACAATAGATCAGACCAGTGGGACCCAAGCCCACTAACAAGAAAACACTTTCTGAGACGTCTTGTGTTTCCCTCTGCCAACTGCCTTCCCCATAACCTTAGAGATGCAGATAGACCTTCTGGTGGTAGACATCCAGGACCCTCCTTGCAGTCTTGAGGAAAAAATGTCTACAGAAAGCATGGGCTTTTGGGTGGGGTGGGGTGGTTAGGAAATAAATCTTTTGTTCAGAACATCAATAATTGTATTAAGTCTATGGGGAGATGGAGAAATACAAATGGAGTGGCAAGGCTAATCCATTATACCCCCAGGCTAATTAATCCAGTACACCCCAAATCTAAGGACTCCCAGTTTTGTGCTGAAGGTTGCAGGATGCTCTTCCCATGTGTTAACTCATTTAGATCTTGAAGTCCTAAGGGGCAGACACCACTATCATCCTCACTTTACAGAAATGAAAACCAGCAGAGAGGGTGTAACGGCTCTCAAGCTGCGGAGCCGGGATATGAACCCAGGTCGAGTTGCCCCAGAATGCTCTGTCATGCGAATGTGAGCACCTATTGTCTCAGACAGGGAAGCCTGACCATTCTCAGGAATGGCTTTTCAACTCAGCAGGCAAAGTCACAGGCGTAAAGGAAATACACTGTTCTATCAGACTTGAATCACGGGGGTCCCGGGTCAGTGACCACATTGTTGAACTCTAAATGACAGTATTGTTTTCCAAAATCCTATAAGAAGGCTTGTGTGTTGTAGGGTGGAAGGTGCTGCATGTCAGCATGTATGCATGTGTGTATACATGTGCAACTGAAGGCCAGAGGTTGACACAGGATGTCCTCCTCAGTTGTGCTCCACTGTTTTCTTTTTTGAGACAGGGTTTCCCACTGGAGATCTCTAACTTGTCAGGATTAACTAGCCAGCACACCAGTTACTTTGCTATCTTCCCCCATCCCAGAGCCCCACGTGCTAGGAATACAAATCTGCGCTATCACGTGTGTGGATGCTGGGGATCTGAATTCAGATCCTCATGTTGCTCTACAAGCACTTTCCTGGTTGAGCCCTTTTCCAAGCCCCTGAAAGAAGGTTTCTTAACCTACCTACTAGTCAGCAGTACCTCTGGAGACCTGGTGGAGGGAGGTAGGGACTCTGTGCACAGAGCAAAATGCACTCAACATTTTACATGTAACAGCAGGAGCTCCCAGGAACCCTGCGGATGTTGAGTCAAGAATCCCAACCTACAGAACACATTATTCTGTCCTTAACCACACACCGCCTTCTGCTTGCTTCTTTTTAAAATTCTCAGTAAGAAAGCATACCTGGGAAAATTACTTGATTGGAGTCAGCCATTAAGGCGCAGATTTCCTGTTCTTTGGTAAACATCATCTTAATTAGCCGGCTCACTGCGGAACTGGGGCTCAGGGCTGCCAGGAAACAGGGGAGACAAAACCCTCAGGATTAGGCAAGGACATCCATATTTGAACCAAGGATACTTATTGCTGAAGTGACCCTCTGCCTTGAGTAGCTGAAAGAATATTCTAACCAGCAGCAGATATGAGCTTCGTGGTTTTCAATGTTTCTTTGAAGCCAGGTTTTGCTGTTACCTGCACAAGTGACTCACTGTGAAATATTTCTCTCCCCATGATTCTGCCCTGGGAATAAGGACATTAAGTAGTTAAGAGATCACGTGTGATAGTTTTATATGCAAATGTGACAAGCCTAAATACTCAAGTTATTTAATCAAACACAAATCCAGGGCTCCTGTGATGGCATTTTTTGGATGTCACTGACATCTATAATCAGTAGATTTTAAGCAAAGGAAACTAACTTTGATAATTCGAGTAGTAGCCCTGATCCATCCAGTCCTTTGAAGGCCTTGAGCAAATAGGTTTTCTGAGCAAGAGGCAGTTCTGCCTCAGAATTGTTGTGTCATATTTTTGACCGAATTCCAAGCCTCTTGGGTGGATCTACAGATTTGGGAGCTGGCATGCCCCACTATTGTACAATGATAGGTATAAATACATGATTTATATACTTAGATTGATAACTGCTAAATATATGATTGCTGAATAGAAACATATAAAGTATAGATCTATCATTTATCTGTCATCTAGCTACCTACCCATGAATCATCTATCTATCTATCTATCTATCTATCTATCTATCTATCATCTTCCTATCTATCCATCCATCTTAGTCACTTTCCCATTGCTATGACAACAACATGTCTGACAGAAGCAACTGAAGTGGAGAGAGGCTTCCTTTGGCATCCTGGTTCGTGGGACATAGTCCATCATGGCGAGTAAGGTGTGGCGGTTGGGGTGACAGAATCCATGGGAGTGGGAGCTTCAGCCTGGCTTACTAAATATTCACAGGTCAGGAAACGGGGAGAGAGTGGGACCAGAAGCAGGACTCAGGATCCAGTGGACTGTGTCCTCCAACATGCTCATGTGTCCCAAACCAGCATCGCCAGCTGAGACCAAGTGTTCAAAGACACAAGCCTGTGGTGACATTTCAGAGCCAAACCATAACACTGAATCTTATCTTGCTGCGGTGATCTCTCTGCCTGCAGAGCTTTCCATCACAGAGGCTCCCCCTATCTTCTTACACTTTCTAATTTGCCCTCTTTTCTCACTCCTGGCCTTCCCAGGACCTGGAAACAGACACCTGGCCTCTCAAACGAGTCTGTTTAGTTTTAAAGTTCTGATCTTGCTTATAAAAACCCATATGGAGGGAGAAGAAAAGGGCAATGCTGGGAGCAGAGAACTTCAGGTTCCACAGGTTCATTTTCCCCCAGGTGGCATCTCTTCCAGGTCTGGGGTTTTGCTCTCAATGGTCCTTCACTCATAATTGCTCAGGGTCAACCTGTCTGCTTGTTTGTGAGCAAGGAATAGACAGTGGGTAGAAGAGGAAGTTGAAACCCAGGACTGAACGTCAATATTGATATTACCTCTGATTTCCTTCCCCAGCTCGGCTTCTCCCATCAATCAAAGATTGGGAGAGGGCTTGGGAGACCTGTTGTAGCGCTGTGCCCACGACCGTGTCGCCTTGCGACACAAGGAGTCCTAGAGTTCCCTTCTGGCAAGGAGCAGCGATGCCTGCAGGAGGACTTGTGAGGGCCAGGCAAAGAGCAAGAGCACAGAAGACCTCAGATGTCTGGTGGCTCTGCACAAATGGCGTCATCTCGGAAGTCCTAGGCTTTCTTTTCCAGCGCCAATCTTACAGAGTTGCCCAAGGATTAATCGCAGTTAGGTTGTGAACACACACTGCCAGTGTGATCCAAATTCCACATTAGTGCCAGGGCCATTATAATAAGGGCTTGTCCGCCCTACACTGTGCTTCTGTTCATCTCTGCTTCTTTGCCTGGAATACCCTTTCTCATAGTTTCTACTTAATTTTTTTTTTTTATTCAAGTAAAAGTCACAGCCTCTAGAAGCCATCCCCAACTTCTCAAAGCTTTGGAGATTTCCATTACGGAGTGTAGGGAGTTGTGGATACAGGTCGCCATTCTGATTCTATGATCTGAATCTGAGTTCCTCTGTGAGAGGTTTTGTCATACACATTCTAGAGTTTAGGAGAATGCTTTGTAGTGGTGACCAGGGAATAAAGGCTGCCTGGCTAGACGATAGAGAGTAGATGGGTAGGAAATTAGTTTTAATGTGCAATAATAGTAGCATTAGCCAATAATAATTGATGGATAAGAGGCTGAGTGAGTGCAAGAATTTTGTAGATGTGTCTTCAGAATGATTGACATTTGATATCTGTTTTCTCAATGTCTCAAAACACTGCCAAGATGATACCCTCGCTAAGGTATCATCTAAGGTTTATCAGCGGCTGGCACAATAAGCAGAGGAAGTGGATGGCTTTTAGCAATAGGTTAGTTCACTCAGCAGCACACCTAACACTTGTGAGATTTCAGCCTGCATTTGTCAGCCTCAGAGGACTAGTCTGCGGCAGTTGCATGCTCTCCTTGGAAGTCACAATATCCAGTCTACCTTTTGCACTCCTAGGGAGAACAGCTGTGTTTAAAGATGAGCAACAGCATCACAGTCTCAGGGATCACAAAAGACCCCTGGCATCTCTGGGGGATCTCCTGAGTGTGGAGGACACGGTCCCTTTTGCCAGTATAGAACATGGCATGTAGCCAGGATGGCTGGATTAGAAGGTAGTTATGCTACTAATTTGCTCTGGGGTGTAGCAGGAATCGTAAAGAGTCTTATTAAGACGCTGGAAGGTCAGAGAGACAGAACAAGCCACAGCTTCCTCACCTCGCCAGTTCCTCAGCTGGTCTTGTTTCCTCAGACTGCAAGCTTCTGTGTCCTCATCCCAATGGCTCTCAGCTGAACTGCTGCTCGAAAGCCTGAATGCTTAACCAGCCAAAATGCTTCTAGTTTCTGGTCTTCACGCCTTATACATCTTTCTACTTTCTGCCATCATTTCCTGGGATTAAAGGCTCACTTCTTGGGATTAAAGGCATGTGTCACCATGCCTGGCTGTTTCCAATGTGGCCTTGAACTCAGAGATCCAGAGGTATTTCTGTGTCTGGAATGCTAGGATCAAAAGCATGTGCTACTACTACCTATCCTTATGTTTAATATTGTGGCCGTCCTGTTCTCTGACCCCAGATAAGTTTATTAGCCCACACAATATTTCAAGGAACACAATACCACCACACTCGGGTTTGGGTAACCCTTATCACTTGACCATATCTCACCTTCTTTGTGAGAGAAAGCGAGAACTGGGTAAAGATCTATGCCCCAGTTAGCTCTGCATGGCCAGCAGACTCCCAGCACTCAACTGTGTCCATTACGACTTCAGAGGCATCTCTCTTCTAGGCCTCCTGCTCTGCCTCGCTATCTTCCCAGGGGGAGGAGAACCCATGAGCTGTCTAGCATAGTGGTCAGCAGTAAAGAGCTTGGCTCTGGACCAACAAGATGGCTCAGTGAGAAAAACACTTGTCACCAAGCCTGATGACCTGAGCTCCATCCCTGGGACCTACACAGTGGAATCAGAATAAAGTGACTCCCACAAGTTGTCCTCTGAACTCCATGTACGCACTATGGCACAAACACACACACACACACACACACACACACACAGAGAGAGAGAGAGAGAGAGAGAGAGAGAGAGAGACAGAGAGACAGAGAGACAGAGAGACAGAGAGACAGAGAGTATATACATCTTGAACACTGATGGTTAACCATGATTGTCACCTTGGTCGGATTGAGGTGCACCAAGAGATTAGTGAGGTGTACCTCTGTGTACACTGTGAATGCATTTGGAGAGATCAGCTGAGGGATGAGGACCAGCCCTGAATTCTAGTAGCACCATCTTGTAGGCTGGGGACCCCGTTGGAATAAAAGGGGAAGAAGAAGCCCCAGTGGTCATGATTGTTCTCTCTCTCTGTTTCCTGGCTGCTGTGTTGGGAGCTGCCTGGTTCTGCCGCACCTTCTTTGACATGATGGACTGACAACTTTGAAACCATGATCCAAAATAAATCATCCCTCCTTTAAGCTGTTCTCTCGGATATTTTCCTGCACAGCAAAAGTCACGTAACAAGAGCCTTAGCTTCTCTGGGTGTCACGTCATTCCTGTGGGACAATGGGACAACTGAAGGTCTGACTTGTTGGTCAATTAGATAAGGAAGGTGCCTTATCAGCATAAAGTGCCCATCATGGAGTCTACTGCAGAGCAGGAGATGGAGTCATGCCCATGGTACTCCTGACAGGACTTCTGAGGGTGAAGGCCACTCCTTAGCTTGGCCCCTCATCCTTTATTGTCTTCCAGAGCCATTTCAGCACCAGGACTGTTCTACCAAAGGCTCTAGATTTTAAAGGCACCTCCAACCTGTGTGCTCCTGGCAAATGCTCAGGGCAAGGACAGAGAGCTCTAGCGTTCTGAAGTCAGCCATTGTCTAGGTAAGAGTGGACTTGTTCTCAAAGCCCACAAGTGGCCGTGGAGCAGTGGCCTTCCCAGATTTCTGCTGGCTCATGCCTCTTCCTCTGTTTCTCCTCTCTGTCCTTAGAGTTCTGTGGACTTCTGTCTGAGCAGAGGGCCCTGAGCACTCCATCACTGAAAATGATAGATGGTAATGTAAGATCTCGGCAGAGGCTGAGCTTCCAGAGACCAGGGGTGCTGTCGGGCACAAGGAGACATGGAGTAGGTAGGTGGTGGCTCCCCATCTGAACATTCTGCAACAGCTTAGTCTCCAACAAGCAAGCCTCAGGCCGCCAAACTCCCATCTTGACTCCACCAGAGAGGCAGCAAAGTGGGCTGTCCACCCACAGAGGAAGACAAGCAGCTATCGCCCTGCCGTGAGCAGAGGCACTGTGAATGCCATCTCACTCTGCAGGAGCTGCCGCAGCATAGCGCCCACGGGGGCCTTAAGCTCTGGAAGCACATTGCCTCAGCTCAGGAGGATGCCTACAGGGCTGAGAGGAGAACCCGCTCCTAATCTTGCCTGTGGCTCTGGTGATGGCCTGTGGCTTAAAGAAACATCCTCAAGATCTCTGCGTCCTCATCGTCACGTTTGCATATCTGCAGCCATAGACATCTCCCTTTGAGAGGATACTGGTCCTGTTAGAATAGACTCATCCAACTCCAGTATGACTTTCTGCTAACTATTTATACCTACAGTAGTCGTATTGCCATGTAAGGTTGTACCATGAGGTGCTGGGGATTAGAATGTTTTGTTGGGAAGGTACACAGTTTAACCCACAACATTCAGTCCATAAGGGACTGGGAAGAAATGAGTCCACCCATACCTGTTTTAACCCTCATGGGAGATCATTACCAAATGCCCCCAAGCCTCTGGATAGAGCCTTGGAGACGCTGATCTATTTTCTGTTGATGGTGGCATCTCCAGGATTCATGCTGGTGGTTACCGACCACAAGTTTAATGTCAGCAGCAAGAGGAAACCCTGGCTTCCTTTCAGTTCTTTGGCCAGCTTCTCCACAGAGCCCACGTCTTTTGGGGAGCATCTCCAAGCAGGTTATCCCCGCTCTTTGAGTCACAGAGAGAAAATGCAAGACCTTTAGTCATAATCAGTATTTTCCAGGAGCTTACCTTGTGTGAGCTGCACTTACAGACAGTTCACATGTACTTTCGCAGTGAATCCTTGTGACAGTCTGACGAAGACAGTGTTATTATTATTCCCATTACACAGATATGGAAGCTGAGTCACAGCGAGGGCCTGCCATCAGTTCTCAGTGGCACAGTTGGAGGGAACAGAGCTGTACGAGCCTGGAGACAACATTCTTACTCAACACCAGGCTGCTGTCTAAGCCTCAGACATGGAGCAGGCTCACTAACCTTCCAGCAGGCAGGAGCAGCGACTGGCAGGGTTCAGAGGGTCGCTCTGCCCAGTGGACCTTCTCCACTGTCTGTGGGGGTGACGATCATCAAGAACCCCGTGGACTTCAGGAAGTTCTATGGACATGACACCCCACTGCACATCCCCCGAGTATGGGCACCTCTCCTCCAGCAGGCTGCAGCTGAGCACTCCTCTGCCAGGACATAGTAGAAGGCCAGAGCCCTTAAGAAAAGCAACATCAGAAAGGCATTGAATCAGAAGTAGGGAGGAGGAGAGAAACAGGTAAAAGAAAACTGTAGAGACAAACATCTCTAGAGTGTGTTCTTCCTCCAGTTCTGGTGGCCTCACTGTGTAGCATGAACCGGAGGCCAGGAGGCATGAGCGTGGACCACAGGGGAGAAAGATGTCTGTTTTTTGTTTGTTTGTTTGTTTCAGAGCTGCCCAGAGGCTTGCAAATTCTGCTACACACCATCATGCTATCCACTTTTACCATAGGCTCAGAAGCAATGGGGCAAACCAGCCTGTAGATGGTAACTTAAAAAACTGTGAGCCAAAATAGACTGTTTCTTTTTATTTTTGATTGTGAGCCTAGCCTTTAACAGCTGAGCCATCTCTCCAGCCCGACCATTTCTTTTTAAGCTGATTGTCTCAGGCATTTTGTTACAGCAATGGAAAGCTGACAAATTTAGTGCTCTCCATCCTCTTTCTTTCAATTGTCTGTGATCATTACAACGACAGGTACTGGAAGAATCTGCAAGATTAACTAAAAACTAAAGATATTATCAGACCTTGGAGACACAACTTGCAACTCAGCCACCTGTCCTCAATAAGTCATTTAAAAGAGCCAAATTAAAAGTGGAAAATAGAATGTACTCAAGAGCCACATCGGAAAGAGGAACAAAGAGACCAGGAAACCCTTAAGTCTATCCTCGGGGTCTCAAAGTGAGATTAAAGTTTAAATACAGGGCCAAGGACATTCACATCTAAGCAGTCCCACTCAGGATGTGGCCCCGCCCACCACTGACCCACCGTTGTCTGGGCTTCAGTCTTACCCTGCAAGGTGGTCAGACAAGTTGGTAGAAGTATTCGAAGTCTTTTTCCAGGCGACAAGTCCCCCCCACCCTCTCTCTCTCTCTCACACACACACACACACACATACACACACATGCGAGCGCGTGCGCGCACGCTGGTCCTCTTTCCTTCTCCCAGAATGAGGTTCCTGGGGAAATGCCCATTTCTTTCCGGTTCATTGTTCTGATAGGTTGAGAGATGCAAATGTCTCTTCAGAATATCTTCATTTCTTCCAGTCCAGTTACATAGAGACCTCTAACTCCTCCACCCACTCCTTTTTGGATAACCCCAGAGGGCTGATTTCAATTTTCTAGCTACTTCTAAAACTTGAGTGTTTCTTCCACCTGGGTAGTCTGGAAGGCTCCAAACACGGGAGATGGGGGAGATGTGTCCCTACAGTTGATGTCATCTCAGTACACACAAGGTACCTTGAGACAGAATCAGGGACATGAGCACTGCACTAAGGTCAGAAGGTCAGGACCTTAAAATCCACAGCAATATCCTGTGATTAGAGGCCACCAAGAAGCTTGGGGACAGGGCTGTGAGAACTCCCAAGACGCTGATGAGGCCCCTGGATACACCTTCATCGTCCAAAGGAGCCTGAGGTCCTATTTGATCTCCAGGTCTCCTCTCTTCCCACGTGGCTCTCTCCTTCCATCACCTTGAGGGAACTCTGGGAAACTCTCAAGGGCGATGGTCACACCCAAGGGTCTGTATTTCAGGCTTCCAGTACCCCTTTCTTAGGCATCATGACTTGTTTGCCTCACCCTGTTCATGGGACTGGGCTCCTGAGGACAGGAGTGGGTTTTCCATGATACTTGCCACCTCGGATCAGCCATCTGCTTTACATAGGTACCCCACCCCCAGCATCTATGGGCTAAAGGTTTAGTCTCCAAGGTTGTACTACGGTGAAGTGGTAAAGTTTAGCAGGCAGTCTTATGGGAGGTCCTTGGGCCCCTGGAACAACATTTTGAAGCAAACTGTGCAACCCCAGCATCTCTGTCTTTCTCTTCTTTTTTTTTTTTTCAGTGAAGAGATGGATGGTTTTGCTCCACTAGGTGCCCCTGCTATGATATGCTGCCTCATCACAGACTCAAAGTAGCAGGGTCAACCAACTGTGCTCAGGAACTCCCCCAAACTGAGCAAAAACAAAAATTCTTCTTTATAAGTTAGCTCATGTATCTGTTAAAGTAACAGAAACCTAACACAAGGGTATTGTGAACAGTTAGGAAAATGTGCATATGAAAAATAGGCCAGCCCTAGCCAACACTCAGAATAGCAAGGTGAACAGAAGCAGAGCTAAGGCGGGTGGGGTACAGGGTTCCCATTGAGCTAGTATAAGTAGTCAGTTCACGTGAGTATGAGAATAGCACCGACCAGAGGAATTGTGTATCAGCGGTGCCTGAACTGCATGGTGGCCAGCACTTGGAGGTGTGGGCAGTTAGGGAATGCCTACATGGGCCCTATCCAGACTCTGCTACCTGGGAAGGTCCTCACCTCCTTCCCAGCCTCTCCTCTTCCTTGAAGTGAAGGTAAATGGAGTTGGTTCTGGTGAGGGATGTGATATGGAAGCTGTTGGGAGACTGGTTTCTTCCCTTTCTCTGTCAGTAGTGGCCTGCCTTCTCTACTTCCAGGTTGTCTATAAGGAGTCGGGCATCACTGGAAGGAGCTGAGTCAGAGGTGGGAGGAGGCCCCTTGACTCTCTCTGCTCTGCCTCCTGACTCCGGTCATGAGTTTCTGCTCTGACTGGTCTCTGTCTGTATACTTCAAGCTCAGAGCATCACAGGGAACCTCACCTCCTGCATAGAGGACCTTCCTTCCTTCCCCGTCCTCTGACATAGAGAAGCCTCCTGACAGTTTGCTGGCCAGCCACTAAGAGACTTCAGTGTCCAACCTTGATTTCATGCTTGAGGTTTCTGTAGCCCAACAGAGTTAAGTCAAAACAAGATGCTCCCAGGCTAACTGAAAGGCCAAAGAGGAGAAAACAAAGGTAGTATTAGCTTTACAGCCATCTTGTTGCACTGAATTCGATTTAAACTGAGTAATAAACCATTTACAAGGTCCTTCAATAATTACATATCCTTTATTTCACTATGGAAGGCCAACAGTTGGGATGATTTTCTTTCAAGCGAGAATAAAAGAACAATATCACGTGCCAGAATTCAATACTATTTTTTTCTATAAAAACAAAAGATAGCAGTCTATTTATAGTGTATAATGGATATGAAAATCCTCTCAGGAAAATTAATGACAATGAATCTTCCTTTTGGGTACTTGGTGCGTTCTGTAGGGGATGGAGGCTGCCACGTTTGACTCACCAAGAGCTCCACTGGCTGACACCACCAATGCTGTCCCATAAACCTTGGAATTTTCCAGAAGAGACTGTGTTTTCGGTGGTAACTGGCAGTTGCTGAGAGCCTCCTGCCTTCTGGATCTCTGATGGGACTGAGATCATTTCGTTCTCTGACAGCTCTGCCAACAGGTGTCTGTCTCCCTGCTGTAGAGACTGAAGACAGCAAATAGCTAAGGAGCCGGGGCCATTGAGCCGGGGGCACTGAGCCTCGCCCTGTGTGTCTCAGCAGTTTACACATGCCAGTTAGGGCTCCCGGTGGTCACCGTCCCCTCATGGGCTGCTTGCTCCAGGAACCGTGAGCTCAGCCTGCCACCATGCTGTAAGACACATGCCCTGTTGAAGAGTGAGGAGCCCAAGCAGGCACATGAGAGAAGGGGAGAATTGGGGGTTGAGATCAGCCCCCTGGGGTATTCCAACTTCCTGCTCTGGTCAGGAGGCTTGAGGACAATCTGTGTGTCTTCCTGGAAGAGAAGCCACACAAAGCACTGGGCTTTGTGGTTCAAAGAAGCCTCTAGATTTCCACCTCACCTGTAGCCTGTTTCCTCCATCACTTCACACCGGGAACCATGAGAACTTCGGGGGGACAACCATTCCCAAAGGAACACCTTTCAGGCCTCTAAGATCTCCTCAGGCAGCATTAAGGATTGGTCACCTCTCCCTGTAGCACTGTGGACCCCTAGTCACCCTTCTGTCTCTTGTAGCCAGGGGTGGCCTCAAATTCCCCATGTAGCCAAGGACAACTCCTGATTCTCCAGCCTCTACCTCCCGAGTGCTGAGATTACAGGCGTGCACCACCACACCCTGTTTATGAGGTTCAGGGTCTCAATCTCAGGGCCTCGTGCATACTGGGTAAGCATTCTACCAATTGAGCTGTCTCCCCAGCCCTAGAAACTGTTACTTCTTAGGAGAACTACCACAGAAGGGCTTGGCTGGATTCAAGGATATGCATCTTTGCAGTTTTGTAAAGATTGATTGCCAGACTGTTGCAGAAACAACCCATCCGATTAGACTGTTGAAGGCAAACTGGTTTCCTACTTTGCTCGTGTGTTAAGTGAAAATGTGGCTTCTTTTTGTTTCATGTGTTTTCTGTGAACTGAAGAGGCTGGCCGCTTTTCCTCATGCATTAGTTGGCTGTTTGCATGTTAGAAGAACACCTGATTCTTACTCTGTCCCATTTTTTTTTTTTTTTTTATTATTCTGGGCTATTTGTCTCTAACTGCTTTTCCAATTTCTTTGTATTTTTACGGAGAACGCTTGTGTTTAGAAGACATGTCACAGCTATTTCCCAGATGCAATCTACCTTTCATGTTTTTATTCACATTTTAAAAATTTTATGAGTAAAACATTTTTATCATCTTAGATTCCCATATGTCACTTCATTGATTTTTCCTTTGGGGTTATACTTAGCAAATTTTTCCTTCTACAAGTTTATATAAAAATTTACCCCTCTTTCCTCTCAATGCTTTTATGTTTTTGAGTATATCTAAACCATATGCACATGATTGCCATGGCTGTGATGGGAGAGAATTCAACTTCTTTTCCTAAACATTTTTCCAAATGTTTAGACAGTTATCTCCAAACCATAGATGGAGATAATGCTTCCCCTGCATCAACACCACCATGAGCGTGTCTGATTGCTGAGATGCAGCTGAGGCTGGAGCAGTGCGTCTTGGCCTGCACCGACTCTCTGAGCTGGCCTTTCTTTTGTTGGAGTTTGATCCATTGAAAATGCATTTTAATACATACAAAAACACAGATGTCCCTCTTCTCTCTTGAAATACAAACAGCAAACAAACAAAACTGACCAGCAGCTCACATGCTATGGAGCCCACTTTAAAACCATCAGCATGTTCCAAAGACAACTTTATTGGAATAATGACTGAAAATGGACCAGGCACACCTGGCCATCTCGGGATGAGCACACACACTTGTGTTCTTAAACTCTCTCAGCTTGGTTCTTCTGGTTTTATAAAGCGAGTTTTAGAACACTTGTTCAGTGGTGTTTGCAGGTTCTGGTTGCGAACTCCATGCACATTTTTCCTCCTTTACACCTTAGTATTTTATACTTTTGTTGTCAGTGTGAGAGGAATCTGTCCTTCTCCAGGAGAGCAGAGATGCCTGGCCTCTTAGGATCACTGCAAAGGGAGGATTTTGCTGGGTTCTTCATAGACTCAACTTGGTTGGAAACTTCTGAGAATTCAATTGATTCTTCCTTCAGACCTCTCAATATCTCTAGAAATGATGAAACAAAAGCCAGCCCCCTTGGATGTCCTTGGTGATGTTAGACATTTCCTGCCCATCATTGCCACTGGCTCTTCCTTAGAGGAAAACATGGCCATCCCTGTCCCAGTCCACAGTGCTGATGCTCATGGAGAATGACACATGGAAGGGATATTGAGGCTCATTGCTGTGGACATTGCTCTGTATAAATAAAATGCTGATTGGCCAGTAGCAAGGCAGGAAGTATAGGTGGGACAAATAGAGAAGAGAATTCTGGGAACAGGAAGGCTGAGTCAGAGAGACACTGCCAGCCGCCATGATGAGAGAAGCAACATGTTAAAATACCAGTAAGCCACGGGCCACGTGGCAATTTATAGATAAATAGAAATGGGTTAATTTAAGGTATACGAACAGTTAGCAAGAAGCCTGCTATGGCCATACAGTTTGTAAGAAATATAAGTCTCTGTGTGCTTACTTGGTTGGGTCTGAGCAGCTGTGGGACTGGCAGGTGAGAGAGATTTGTCCTGACCATGGGTCAGGCAGGAAAACTCTAGCTACAGCTAAGACTTTCTGAATTAGAGTCAAGAAAGCAAAGGAAACTTGCATTCATGCCTGCTACAGGGTTAACCACAGCATGTCCCCCCAGAGGTGGGAAAATAATGAACATCTCTCTCTTTGGCCTTTGACATTTCTCAGGTGGGGGTATCCTGGCTACCTGACCAAGAATGGGTTTGTGGTTTAAGATTTCTGCTCAGACAATGAGCTTCCTGTGAACACGACTACTCTAGAGAGTTTAAAAACAACAACAAACAAAGCCGCCACACCCCTCCTGCATTGCTTCATGGGGCACTACTTGGGGCTTCCAAAATGCAATTCCTGGTTTTCAAAATAAATGACGTGTCTTCCGTTTCTTCAGATCGTTGTCTGTCTGCTTCTGCATAAAGAATGGCAGCAAAGGTGGAGAGTCACAAAACTGCTGTCCATGTGGATCATGTACCAACCTTCTGTACTGTGACAAAACCATCTGAGACAGTCAGCTTCCAAGAGGAAAGTCTTACTCCGGCTAAAGGCTTTGGAGGTGTCACTGGGGTCTGCTGATTTGGGGACATGGAGGAACATCATGGACAGACATGAACTTCTCATTTCACAGCATCTGGGGAGTGAAAGAGAGAGGGGAAGGGGTTAGGACCCCAGCATCGTAGCAGGATTCCCTTCTAAGAATACCTCAGTAAACCCCGCTTTCTCCCAGCTCTCATCTCTTTAAGATTTTGCTGCTTCCCAATAACACTATTGGCTGGGGACTGAGCATAAGGGCCTTTGGGAGCACTAGAGAGCCGAACGATAGCAGATCACCTGTGAACCAGACTCTCCAGTGACTCTTGGCCCAGTCTGAATACCACAATTACCTGGGGGTTAGATAATTGTTAGATACAAATGATGCCTAAGTCCTACCCTTGGAGATGTTGGTCTTAGCTGTTTGGGATTGGATGTCAGAATATTTCAACCCTCTACCTCCTCCACTTCAAGTGCACAGCTTAAATAATATTTAAGGTCTTTATCAAATTCTTGCTAATTAAGCAGTAGTAGCAAACTAGGAATGAGTTAAAAAGATTAATTCAAATGATATTCAAAGACATGTCTTTGGCCATTGAGGGGGCCAGCCAGCCAGGTTTGATGGCTTTGTGCCAATATCAATGGGCAGTAGATGTGGCTTTAGGATGTTACTGGATACTCCTGACTGACACTGAGAGATGGCCCGGGTCGAAGGAGCCATTTGAAAGAAAAATCATGGACAGAAGATTAGGAAAATTTTGAACTAGGGTGGAAAATCACAATAATTGGAGTCCTTTATAAGCCACTACAAAACCCACTACAAAACTTAGCAATACTCAGTGCTTTGCCTGACTTACTTTGATTTTTTTTTTTTCATTTCACTTTTGTCTGTCAGTCACCTTGAGCTGCTGTATTAAAAGACAACAAGCAGGGTTGCTTAAACAACAAATATTTATAGCTCACAGTTCTGGAAGCTGGGCCCTGAGATCAGGGTATCAGCTTGGTTGGTCTTTATTTAAGGGTGCCCCAGATAGCTTTAATTATCAACTTGACATGGACTAGATAGAGTCACATGAAAAAAGCCTCAATGGAAGAATTGCCTAGGTAATATTGGTCTATGGGAATGTCTGCTGGAGGGGGTTGACTATATTCATAATTTGATGTAAGAGGGCCCAGTGCATTATGGGAAGCTCCCTTTTTTCTTTTTTCCAAGACTCTGTGTAGCATTGCCTGTCCTAGAACTCTCTCTGTAGACCATGCTGGCCTCGAACTCACAGAGACCCACCTGCCTCTGCCTCCTGAATGCACAGGTTAAAGACATGCACCATGACTCCCTGGCAGGGAGCACCATTCTTGAGCAGGTGTACATGGTTTGAACCTGTGAGGTAGGTGAGCCAGCCAGCAAGCAGTGTCCACCTGTTTCCTGCCTCAAGGTGCCTTCTTTGAATTCCTGCCCTGATTTGTCTCGAATGGTGGGCTGGAAGTATAAGATGAAGTAAGCTCTCCTTCTCCTCAGTTCCTTTAGGGCAGACTGGTTTATCACAGCACAGACTGGAACTAGAACAAGGGACTACTCTTGGCTTCAGGTAGCTACTTTCTGGCTTTGTCCCCACACAGTAGAGAGCGGGTGTCTGCACACGGTACAGAGCGTGTGTCCGCACACAGTGGAAATACACAAAGTAGAGAGTGTGTGTCCTCACAGTACACTCGTCACATTGTGGAGAACCTGGAATTGAAGTGAGGTTTCTTTAACACGGGGTGCAGGCTCCTCAGTGTCTCTGTCACCTGCCTGACCCTGGACACAAGATGTCTCAGATTGAACCACCTCACCATGGAGTTTGGGATCAGAGGGAGGAAAGGTACTTCCCTGTTCACTCCTGAGTCTCACCCAAAGCCTGCAGGGGGAGTTGATGGCTGAACCTATGACAGGCCTCTGTCCTCTTGGAGCATCGGGGTTACAGAAATGTTTCTCTTCTTTTGAGCTTGTAGGATAGGGATCCGTTCTTCACTGTAGTGTGGGATCCCTCAAACCAAAGAGGGAAATTTGTTGCTTGTACTTAAATAAGGAAGAAAGAGAGGAAAAGAAGGAGGGAGGGAAAGAAGGAAAGAAAAGAGAGAGAAGAAAGGAAGAGGGGAGAGATCAGATTTCCCCATGTTTTCTTACCGTTTTTAGTTTTAAAATATGTGCAGGAATTATCAGATCAAAACTAAAATTTTCAAGAGAACTATAATCCTACTATTGTCAAAAATACAGATAAAGTCCCAGCAAGGATTACTAAACGTGTCACTAGGGAGGGCATCATATTTAAAACTGTCATTTGATGCCACCCCATCCACGGGCCAATCTGATTCCCCCTTTGTTGGCCTGTGTTGGCACTGTCCCAAATGACTCATTTACACAGTAGTGCCCTGAATGGGCAGTGATTGCATCCCGTCCCGAGGCAGGGAAGGAGTGGTGTGGATCTCCCATAGGGTGCTATACAATACGGCTGCGTTTCTGTTGGGAGGTTTCAGAGTAGTTCTCACTCAGGAAGGAACCCTTTCAGGACCAAACACCGCAATGGGTCCTGGGGGGCCAGAAAAACCAGAGACCTGTTCCAGAAGAGATTTACTTATTGCCCTAAGTGGGCTCTTTGGAGCTTTTGAAGCCTTGAAGGGCTAAGGAAGGTGACACTCCGCCAAAGCAGAGGCATGGAAGGTTCTGTCGAGTATCTTCTGAAATCATCAACCCTCATGGGGGCAGCCAAAGGTTTCTCTTTGAGAGGAAATAGCCCTTAATAGGGAAGACAAGAAACTTCCCAGGGGTGACAGTCAAAATTTTTAACAACCTGAGTGGATGGACTCAAACAACCAGAGAAGACCTCAATAACTCCCTTAGTGCCACATGTGCGTCTGACTCTCTCAGCTCTGTCCCAACCACTTTGCCTGGTCACCCAGACTGCTATGGCTTCTCCAGTGTTGGGAAAGCCATGGTGTCCAAGACAAGGAAATGGATCCCATTGCCTGCTTTTCATGGCACAACTAGACGCCACCATCACATGATCCATATAGATCTCCATGTACAAGAGAACACACACTTTGTGCTTGGTGGGTGTTTAATTGGAACTGGGGTCTGAATCATCACCCCAAACTCATATGATCAAATCCTGCCACTGCAGGCGACAATGAGAAGTAGGGCTTTGGGCTGTGAGTTTTTCAGGATTAAAAATGACTCCCTAGAAATGTCTATTTTGCTATAGTGAAAGCCATCTAGGAAGTGGGCTCTCATGAGACTCTGAATTTGCAAGAACCCTGTTCTTGGATGCCTCATCCCCCAGAACTGTATCTCTCTTACATCAACCTTAATGGACAATAAATACTTTTACCTGGAGTAGAATGCATAATTCTTGAGACTGTTACAATGCTGTCTCTAGAACATTCTCCATCATCGGGTACATATAAAGCATTCAGTGGAGATTAAATAAGGTTTTGCCTACAGGCATCCTCAAAGCCTATGTGTAAGGATCTTCCACCTTATGTTTGCCTTAAAGACCCTCAGCATGCAGCAACCCTATAGCTATCCCAGTCTAACGTGACTCAGCCAGAGGAATGAGAGGGAGAGCTTTGAATGCAGCTCTTCTCCAGGCAAGGCAGGAATGGGAACAGACCCTGTTACTCATGAACATGTGAGACATCTTCATGAGCAACACTGACTTCACCCTTGGCTGCTCCCATTTCCCACCTCAAGGAGAAGGAGAGCTTGTCCTCTCGGGATGTTATCTGCTCAGGCACACAGCCCCTGTGACTTTCTGTCACCACAGGAAGAGTATCAGTTATTCTAGATGTGATTAGCTTCTCTACAACCAGGCCAAACTATATATAACCGGGCAACTTTCAGGTGTCCCTGTTACTCATCATAACCAATGTGACTCAAATACCAATTTTGGCTGAGTTGTTTTTATTTTTAAGTGTTTTTTTTTTTTTTGGACCACACAGACCTAGATTTGTTGTTGTTGTTGTTAGCCTAAGAGGAAAAGCTCAGAAGGAAACAAACTCCTGGAGTCACAGACCCTGGCCAAGACACCCTTCTTCATTGTTGCCCAACTACTGCCCAGATTTTGGGCCCTTCTCTACTTTTATAGTTTTGAGTGTGTTGCTTGGATCTAAGAAGAACCTCATTTCTGTATGATCTTTCACCAAGGATTCAAACCTCTGATCTACCCTAGAGTGAGATTCCTGTAATGCAGAAGGACCCCTATACCGGAAATGACTGACTCAGTGAAGAGTTTTGACCATTGCCCTTGACTCATGAGAAATTACCTCTAAAATACAAGAGATAACACAGTGCTTGGTTCCATAGGGGCCTTGGACTGTCTGTGCCAAAGAGTCTATGCTAGCAATGTGACTTAGGGTGAGAGCATATTGTGTAGCAGTTTCCTTCAAGATTGAAATACTCCATCCCATTGGGAAACGTCTTAAACCAGAAGAGAAACTATCAAAGTAGCTTCAGGAAGTCCTTGAAACTGGTCAGATTCACTAAGCCCCTCCCTCCCAGGAGTAAACAATAAAGGCTGCTGAGAGTCCCTCTCAGACAAGCCAAGCAAGCAAACACTCTGAGAGCAGACCAACTGCCCAGAAGAAGCAGAAACCAGCCAAGCTACCTGCAAGAGGTCAATTGAGTCACTTGGAAAGGACATTCTCCAATCTGTCGAGCTGCCTGCAGGCTGTGCAGCATGCTCCAGGTTCCCAGCTTTGTTGCACTGTCACCCATGCTGGGGTGTGCTTTGGTGATGTGGCTGTTTTTGAGTCATTCCTGCTCCTGTAAGTAACCTCTCACCAATATTCCTGTAAGTAACCCCACTAAAATGCATAGGGTCACCAAGTTGGACTTCAGTGGTATTCATACTTTGGACTGTCATGGGCCCCCATCTGGAGTGAGTACATATGTGCCTGTGTGTGTGTGTGTGTGTGTGTGTGTGTGTGTGTGTGTGTGTGTATTGCATCTCCTCCCCAGGAAAATCATTGTCACGTAACAGAGCCCTAGATAGCTCAGGATCAGCCTGGCCTCTGGGGACAAGGCATTCTTCCCCTTTCACAGATGGTCAGTCATGTGGATAAGACATGTCTACATGACTGGAAAGCATCAAGATGGCAGTGAGTTTCCTGGTTGATCACACTCTGGGACACACAATGTATTGGGGGAGGAACAGGTGGTTTCCCATCTCACACTTGAGGGCTTTGCACCCCTTGCTGGATCTATATCCTTTTGCTGTAAAAACTCTGTGACCACAGTGACTTTCCTGAGCTCCACGAATCTTCTGGCAAACTATAGAACCTGAGGGTGATCTTGGGGACGTCTGAATTGTTTTCAGTATCAGAAGGGAAGGTGGTCACGAGGATGCTGAACTTTGCCAACTTCTAAGCAGAACCTCGACATTGACTCATCTGGTCAGTACTCCCATGAGAAAGAAAAAGGAATGTCATCCCAGCCTTTGCAGGCATTTTGGTCCTGCTCCCGTCCTGTTGATGGGTCTCTTCCTGACCTCTGAGGCTTCAGACAACCTCTTTCCACGCTTTCCGTCTGGCCGTCCTGGGCAGTCTTGCCTGCCTTGCTGAGGGCCAGGTGAATGAGTGCCCCTCCTTTCCTATTTATCTTCTTAGAGAAATGTCTCCCCACCTTGTCTGTTCTCTTCTCAGGTACCTACCACAGCTCATCCCTATTCCAAGGATCTCCTCCTCCTGTCTGTTTCTGAATCATCAGAAATCACACCCTCTGAGCTAGCATTGCCATGCCATTCCGGCATACTGAAGCTAAGCTTTTTACATAAACACAAGAGAATTCAGGAGACAGACCCAGAGAAACCCACTATTTACCTGAGGACTTGGGGGGCGGGGGAGTCCTGGTAGAGGCTGAGAAAAGCAGGAAGCCCTGGGACTACACAGGAAGAAATGATATGAGAATCAGAAAGGACAGTTCTGTAGCCTCCATGAGAACAACCCGTGGAGCACAAGAAAGAAAATTAGACCTAATTTCATTGTGATCTGCTACTGCTTGCACTGAATACCATCTGGAACAGCATCCTGTTTCTTTAAATTCCAAATTAAATGTTAGAGAAGTGCAGGGAAGGACAGCAATTTGAATCAACTGGTAAAAGGCTAAATATGGGTTAATAAAATTAAACTTGCAGAATATACTGGGAGAAATACAATTATCTGACTTCCAAATATTTATGCAGGTTTAAAAGATAAAAGAAACAAATGCAGGTTGGGGATTTAGCTCAGTGGTAGAATGCTTGCCTAGCAAGCACAAGGCCCTGGGTTCGATCCTCAGCTCAAAAAAAAAAAAAATTAAAGAAACAAATGCAAGTCTTGTGGGCCAGTGGTAATCAGTAGGCAATTTAATACTATTTTAATCCAAATTGGTGCTACTCTATCACTTTAACAAAGAGCAAAAGAATTTCCATTATTAACCAGGTTAAGTGTTTTCCTTCTGAGATATCTAAGATTGTTTAATAAAATTTGTGAAAGAATAGAGTTTGATGTTAAGTCAAGATTCAAGAGAAGAAAGTTGGAAGAGAGACCTAAACTCTAATGAATTGCTCTGTGTGAGTTACTCCATACCATGAATTGACATGCTGAGATCTGTAAGTTCACGATGGGACTTGTTTTCTATGCCTAAATGTAGGTAGATAATGAGAAGTATGCAGTCTAAAAAGTACTATTAATTCTAACCATTCCTTTGTGTATTTGCTAATTCACCTATTCATTCATTCATTCATTCATTCATTCATTCATTCAGCAAATCTTCCTTTAAGACTTTTCATTTCTGAGCCATATTTTGTTTCAACAGTTCAAAGATGCATAAAGTGCTCCTACTGGCTACAAGGACTTTAGGATCACTGGGGGCATCCAGATTTCATGAGGTAGATGGTGTTCCAATATGTTTGGGGCAGGGATGGAGGACACTCTTGTTAATTCTGAGCATGGGGTTACTTATTCCTCAGCTTCCCTTGAGGCCACATGTGGTGCCATGACTCAGCTCTTCCAATAGAATATAGACAGAAGCTATGCCCTATGTGTTGCTGGGTCTGGACCTTGAGAGATACGCATCTCTCCTCCCTCCTTCCAAACTCACCACACCTTCTGGGGTTAGTATTGCTGTATCATTCTAGCCTCCTGAATGTAAGTTATCATATACAGATGCAGGGAAAGCCAACTAAAAACCACAGGAAACTTACTCTGCACTGCAGGACTTCAGGTGGAGGGCTGATGTAGAGTCAGAGAACCAGGAAGCCCTGGGATTCCATGGGAAGAATTGTATGAGAATCATGAAGGATGGTTTTGCAGTCTTTAGGAGACCCATCTGTCAATCACAAGACAGTGGTCCACCTTTGGTTCTAGACAAAAACAAGGCCATTGAGCCCTGGGAATGATGGAGCAATGATCTCACAACCTGGAAGCAGTAGAGTCCTTGCCCACAGGCCTGGCACCCTTGAAAGGACAGATGGGACAGAACTGCCCACAGGCCTGGCACAATTCCTTTGAGTTGTTTTTTCTGAAGTTATAAAAAAAAAGTATAATTTTAAAGCCACTTTATGATGAGATCTTTTTATTCATATTTACTGTGAAAATTTTGAACATACAGTAAAGCTAAAAGAATTATACAGTGCATATCCACATATCCACAGGCTGAGTTACACTGTTCATGGTACTTCCTTTTAAAAATCACATACCCATCCATCTTTGTGCCCATCCATCCATCCATCAGTTCTTCTTCCATTTCAGGGAGAATTCCAAGAGAATGGCAGGTGTCCCTGCATCTAATCCTGAACACTTCCTCATGGAATCTATTAAATAGAGTCAATAATTATTTCTCATTGGGTTTGTAATGCAATACACAAATCTTAGGTGTGTGTTTGTTGAGTTTTGACCAATATTGTGCCCATATAACACACATGTCTATCCAAGCAGAGATCACTCCATGTCTCCAGGTCGATTAGGCTGCTTCTGCTATAGAAACTTACCTTTACCCTAATTTGTATACAGAGAAATGATTTTAAGACTAGTTTTAGGAGATAAACACCTTTTTGTTTGTTTGAAACAGGGTTTCACTATGTATGCCAAACTTTCTACATAGCCCATGCCAGCCCTGAACTCAGGATATATATTTTTTACTATGGTTTGGTTATAGTCTGCCACTAAACAGGTCACATGCTTGTAGCTGGGTGTTACTGAGGTTATGGAACCTTTAAAAAGTGAGGTGTAGGGAAGGTAATTAGGTCATGGAGCAGCCACCCTCATAAAAGCATTCATAATGTCTCGTGGGAGAGTGTAAGTACTGTAGGATTGGATTGGTTCCTGAGAGAATAGGTTGTTTAAGGCAGCCTGACCCCTCCCCTGAATCCGTCTTCATCTGCTCCCCTCCCCACCCCTGCATTCTCTCATGAGTTCTCACTGCGGCAATGACATGCTCCAGGCAACCTCACCATACATGAGTTCTCACTGCGGCAATGACATCATCCACCACACAACCCTAACCAAAGCTAAGCAAGTGCAGGTCCTGTGCTTTCCTTCAGAACTGCACAAACTGTGCATTAAATTATCATCCTTTCTCTTGTTGTTGTTGTTTGGTAAAACTGAGGGAAATATATTTGGTACAGCTCATATGAAAATAAAATTACTTTTATAGATTTGAGCTAAAGATATAAATTTCTATAGAGCGATCCCACTCTGAGGAGGTGTCCTAGAATACAGAAAGCATGCTTATATATAACAAATTCAAATGGAAAAGATTGCAGTATATTGTTATGATAGCAATAGAAAGATACCAGAAATGTCAGTGCTATATAGAGTAGGCATTACATAAACACTGTTTTATATCTGTATATCAGATGTGTGGTACACTGGGAAGGTGAAATGTTTGGTTTATTTATTTTTAAATTAGCATAGAAAGTAATGGGTTTCATAATGGCATTTTCATACATATATGTAATTTTATTTTGTTCTTACCTATCACAGCTCAGTAAAATTACATTATCTGCAGTATCATAATTCCTTTATCCATTCATCTGTTGAAACCTGCCTACAGTGGTTCCAAAACTTGGATATAGTGAATGGCGTTGCAATAAACATGAATATGCAGGTATATCTGATATGTGGATTTGGAGTCATTTGAGTATATAGCATATATAGCAATATAGATTGTTAGAGATGGGTCATGTGGTAGCTCTGAGCTTGATTTGTCTCTCTGTGTGTGTGTGTGTGTGTGTGTGTGTGTGTGTGTGTGTGTGTGTGTGTGTGTGTGTGTGTGTGTGTGTGTGTCTGTTTCTGTGTGTGTGTATTCAAATGAACTTATCTAGGAAGAAAAAAAAAGTTTTAGTTATGCCTTGAGCCTCAGTCTTTGAAGAATGAGTTATACCTACTCATACAAGGCAAAGCCTCCCACCTCATAAAATCATTGCTCACAAAATCAGACAAGTATGATGTACCATTTGGAGGAGCTCAGTCTTTAGAGTAGTGATGTAACAGCAGGGAAGGAGTTAAGTATTTACTGAGGTTCTAAGGATTTGATAAACAGAGTAGACTTGGCTCTATAGACAATGAATCACCAACAAAGGAATGTAAGCAGGGAAGTGACATAATTAGATTTATATTTTATAATACAACTCCAAATGTTACTGTTGATATAGAAAATGGCATGAAGGAGCAATAGTTTTTATAGAGGTCATTAAGTGAAATCTGGAAGAGAGTTCTCACCCTGTTTCTCACATTCCCCAGACTTCCAGCCTATGCTGTAAGTAGATCTCTATTTATTTCGTGGTGGGAACTGCTATCATCTCTCACAACATCCTCCAGTCTTTGCCATAGTAATAGAAAATTCAATATTGGAGGGATTCTATGAGCAAGAGATATTGAGACCATGATTGGAAAAAGTACAGAGACAATTAGCCAAACTAATAGAAACACATGAACTGTGAACCAATAGCTGAGGAGTCCCCATGGTACTGGACTAGGCCCTCTGGGTAAGTGAGATGTTGTTTGGTTGAACTGTTTAGGGGGCCCCCAGGCAATGGGATCAGAACCTGTCCCTAGTACATGAGCTGGCTTTTTGGAGCCTAGGGCCTATGGTGAGACACTTTACACAGCCTTGGTGCAGGGAGGAGGGGCTTGGACCTGCCTCAATTGAATGTACCAGGCTCTGCTGACTCCCCATGGGAGACCTTGCCTTGGAGGAGGTAGGGATGGGAGGTGGGTTGGAGAGGGAAGGCTGGGGGGCAGGAGGAGGGAGAACAGGGGAATCTATGGTTGGTATGTAAAATGAATAGAAAATCTCTTAACAACAAAAAAAGAAAATTCGGTATCATCAATTCAGTTCAAGATTATAGCATTCAGCTTCCCTTGCAGCTATGTGTGACCACTGTCAGGTTCAGGTCACTGGGGTGTTAGCTGAAATAGTGTGTGACTCTTCTGTGGATATTTCTTCTTTTTCCCTTTCTTATGGTCTGGAATGTAGAGGTGTTGGAGAGCTATTCTTAGCCAATTGATTAGGAAAAGACTACAGTGGCAAAATGATAAGAAAAAAATCCTTGCTCCACACACAGTTAAACTATGACCTGGATCACTGCCCTAGACTGTGCCATGACAAAGAAAAAGGTCTTTGTCTCATTTAAGCTTTTGTATTTTGGGGAATCTTGTTATGGAAGCCCAGTGCATAATAATGAAATGTTCTAAAGAGGACTAAGGTTGATTCTCCCATATACCCCCTGAAGTGCAAAATACAAGAATGTTATCCTTAATAGTAGAAGGTTTGGGATTTGAACATAAGCATGCCGTCTGTTACATGGACTTCAGTAAGCTTTTTGTCTTCCTTGGGCCTACATTTTCATTGTCATTCCTGTTTTCTTTGTTTCCCTCTGTAGAAAAGGGGATATAGTAGTGATAGTGTGGAGGACAGGGATGGAGGCAGGAGGATCAGGAGTTTGAGGCCTCCTGTGTAACTCTATGGTTATATAGAATTTGAGGCCGACCTATCTCAAAAGGCGGAGGCTGGGTACTTGTAAAAGTCTGCACTCAGTTTATCTGGCACGTGGCGGGCCTCTGTGACAGTGGTTAGTGTCATCCTGAAGGACCTAGGATGAAGAAATCTGGAGCGCCCAGCCCACTCAGGTGTCCTAGAGACTGGAGCTGGCTGCATTCACCTCTCCAGCTTGCATTATACTGTTGGATTTTTCAGTGTCATTTCCCCCTCTTGAAAAACCTGTAAGGAAGGAATCCCTCCCTCCTCTCATTCTTGCCCCCCCTCCCCTCTGTCCCATCTGTCTGTCTCCCCAGGCGGCTCCTACTGAGATGCAGATGAGGACTGTCAGACTTCCAGGATGGCACCGTCAGGATGGCTGGGCCCTAGAGACGGGGAGGAGATGGCCTGCTCCATCTGAATGCCCTTCTGCTCTGCAGGTCCTGTCTCCATTGCTGTTTTTAGCAGTGGCTAAGCTTGCAGGGACACCACCTCGGCCCTCACGGCTCACAGTGTCATCCAGACTGCAGGTGATGCTGAGGCTCCCCCTCCCTGCCACCACGGGACACTCTCTGCCCTGCTTTCCTGACATTGTAAGGAGTCTTGTTGGACTGCTAAGGACAGGGCTGCAGTTTTTGTGGAAACCTGAGTGTCTATGGGGGCCCTACAGGGGATGCTGATTCCAATGGATAGGCCCTGCTGAGTTGTCAGGAGGGGGCAGTAATCAGCCTGCTAGGATGGGTCTTGTCTGTGGCCTGAGGAACATCACTCACTCACTTCCTGGGTCTCCATCTGCTTCCCTAGCCTTGCACCTTTCTGAAATGGAGATAAGTGCCCACAAACAGCTGACCTTGGAATGGATTGTCTTCCCTGTGGGGTGTTTACCCACCAACCCCACAGCTCCCCAGAGTTTTCTTGAGTGTGAGCAGCAGGAAATATTAGATAGAAGGATTTATAGTGTGAAGATAAACAGATAGAAAATAAAGGATAGCCTCAAGAGGGCCTGGAACCTTTTCCCAGGAGCCCTGATGTCTCTGCCCCAGGGTATTTATAGAGACGCCAAGGGGGTGGAGCAAAAGACCTCCTCCCCCAGCACAGCCAAGTGCAGACCATTTCAGACATCTGCACTCAGGCCCATGGTCCTAATCTTCCTCTATGCGGACCTGCTGGGTAAAGCCACAAGGAACCCGAAAATGGGCTCCCACACTTACCAACTCTATGGGGGCTTTTACCACTGTAGGATATGAGAACTGGGGTGATAGAGGACAGGAGGGAACAGGACCTGCTTGAGTCCTCCACAGACAGAGGTACAGAGGGGGAACAGAATGCTCAGTTTTGATGAGATGTATTTTAAGGTGCCTCAGGTGGCGTCATAATACCACCCAGAACTAAAATAATGCAATGGATGGAGTCCTGCCTAGCTCCCACTTCCCCTTAATTCTGCCCTGGGCCACAGCTCATCTCAGGACCTCTGTAGACTTTGACCTCAGAGGACTTTAGGAGCAGGCAGCATGGACAATGGACAAGTTCTACCTCCTTGCTGGGCTGAGTGAGTAGTTATGAAGCCCTTAGAGATGTTGCACAGAGATCCCAGGACTGGATTACTTTGAAAAATGATGGCAGTCGCAGCTATTAGCCATCACATTTGGTTTGGAGATCTTGACACCCGAGTTCTGTTTATTGATTTGGGGGAATGAAGACCACTGCTGTTTGCTGAATGTAGTTCCCCCATATCCTTGCTCCCTTTCCACTTTCTCCTGCTGATTATAGACCTGGTCAACCAAATACTGCATTCCCCAGTGCCCTCTGCACCCAGCCATGGACATGCCTCTAACTTAACAAAATGAGACTTTATGGAGGAGCTGTCTGAGCAGATGCCAGGGAAGCTACTGCCCTGTATACCCCTTACCACAACTACAAGATAGTTAAGGTTTCTATTGCTGTGAAGAGACACCATGACCACAGCAACTCTTATAAAGGAAAGCATATCATTGGGGCTGGCTTACACTTCAGAGCTTTACTCCAGTATCCTTATAGTAAGAAGCACGGTGGCATGCAGGCAGACATGGTGCTAGAGAGGTAGCTGGATTGGCAGGCAGCAGGAAGAGACATTGACACTGGGCTTGGCTTGAGCAGCTGAGACCCCAAAGCCTGCCCCCAGTGACACACCTCCTAACAGTGCCACTCCCTATGAGCCTGTGGGGCCATTTTCATTCAGACCATTGAAGGAGATGTGGGGGTTGTGACAGTTAGTTTTGATTGGCAACATAAGTAGACTAAGAAATACCTAGTGTATTAGTAGGATATACCTTTGGGTGCATCCGGGAGAGTGCCTCCCTGACTGTGGGTAACAATATCCCACAGACTGGGGCCCTGAACTGAATAAAAGGAGGAGAGGAGAAAGCTGAGAGCCAGCATCCCTTTCTCAGTCCCCTGATCTGTTTAGATGTGAGCAAATAACCTCTTGCTGCAACAGGACAGGAGCTCCTTCCACCCCACCCCACTTCCTCAGAGCCAAAGGAGACATTTCTTTCCTCAAGTTGCTTATTGTCCTGAATTTGGCTAAAGCAATGAGAAAGGTGACCAGTATAGGAATTTGGCACCAGACATGTTGTGGTTAATATGACCACATGGCTCACAGGTCCTTGGAGTTGGTTTATGGAAGAAATGAGGAAGAGTTTGTCCTGTAGGCTAGAAAAGGCCTCTTACACCATAGCAGAGCTTGATATGGGCCGATCTGGTGGTGAATGAGAAGAGCGGGGGACCAAGAAACGCAGACACAGTGGGGGCTCAGCTCCTGATGTTTCAGAGAGGAATGAAGACCTGTTAGAAACTGGGCTAGAGGCCAGGCGTGTTACATTCTAGCAAAGAATGTGGCTGCGTTCTGCCCAGGTCCTGAAAATGTGAATGAGGATGAATACAAAGGAAATGGACTAACTTGTTCTCCAGAAGTAGTTCCAAGGTAGTCAATACCCATGCAATGGTGTGATTGCTACTTCCTGTTCTTAGTCGGATCTACAGGAAGAGAGTATGAATGTGCAGTGTGGCAAGGAAAGGAATGCAAACAAGTTTAAAACTGCAAAGGGGGTACAAAGTGTGCAGCTACAATGGCTTAGAGTGTAAACACCATCAAACAGAAACCTAGTGTTCTACCCTGGGACAATAAGAAAAGCACCCCAAGGGCAAGGCACCATTCCTGGTACACAATAGACTATGTATATGTTTATAATAAAAGTGAGTTTATTAGACTGGATAGTCCAACAGTAGCTGTGTGCACCCTAGAAATGCAGGGAACCCAGCAGCTACTCAATTCAAGAAGAGGAACAACTCATTCAATACTAAAGGCCTGGAAGCTTCCTGGAGAGTCACTGGTCCACACTTATGGATATGATAAGATAAAAAGGTCAATTATTGAGTCTACTTTTAAAAAGGAGCTACTTGTTTTAAATAGGGTAAGTAATGAAAATTTTATCAAATGTTACTGGACTGGACATTGTTAATATATATAATGGAATTTTTTTGTCTGAATCTGTCAAATGTTAGTGGACTAGACATCATTAATGTAATTCTTGACTGTATATATTGTATATACTTATGGGATAGTTTTTCTTGTATTAGTTATAAGCTTTTTTAAATTGTAGACAAAAAAGGGGAAATGTGGTGGTATTGTGTTCCCCAAAATATTGTGCACCCTAACAAACTTATCTGGGGTCAGAGACAGAACAGCCACAATATTAAACATAAAGGATAAGCAGTGGTAGCACACGCCTTTAATCCTAGCATTCCAGAGGCAGAAATCCATCTGTTCAAGGATACAGCCAAGCATGATGACTCATGCCTTTAGTCCCAGAAAGTGAGCGATGATAGAAAACAGAAAGGTATATAAGGCATGAGGACCAGAAACTAGCAACATTTGGCTGGTTAAGCATTTAGCTGGTTAAGCTTTTAGGCTTTTGAGCAACAGTTCAGCTGAGATATATTTGTATGAGGACTCAGAGACTTCCAGTCTGAGGAAACAGGATCAGCTGAGGAAGCTGTGGCTTGTTCTGCTTCTCTGGTATTCTAGCATTTACCCCAATACCTGGCTCCAGGTTTGTTTTTATTAATAAGACTCTTTAAGATTCCTGCTACACACACTGGAAGGCAGAAGAAGTAGGAGACTGATATCACAGAGGAGCTCAGGAGCAGTGATGGACACACCCACTCTGGAAGTAAACATGAAGGCAAGTGTATACATGTTGCTTTTTCCCTAGATCTCTATATCATGGCTACCTTTTGAACGATGCCGCAGACATTGAGGGTGTGTCTTCCCATCCTTTCTGGAAATTCCCTCATAGCCATACCCAAAGGTGTATCTCAGGTGATTTTAAATCCAACCAACTATCATAAGGGGAATGGACTGGCTGCATGAAGGATGAAACAGCAAGGAACCACGGAATGGTGAGGAACCAAAGAACCATGGAAAGAAGCTGGATCCTTGCACAACCTGGTGGATCACACCTGCTGAAAACCATTCCTTTCTTAAAACTGTCCTAGATAACTTAAAGTCTAAAGGACAGAAAAAAAGAAAAAGCTTTGTTTTTTTATTAAGTCACTCACATCTTTAGCTATGTTAAAGCAACTGAACAAATATACCCAAGGCAGTCAATAACTAATCTGTGCCATGGCCTGGCTTTTTGTCATACCTGTGTATCTGTATCCAAATTAAATAAATAAATAGACCCAAGACACCGAAACTTACTCTTGGCTATTCTCACAGGTTACCTGTTTTATGCCCCACCCCCACTGCTAACTGTACCACCACCTATCACTCCTACCCCAAAGATTTCTTATATTCCAACAGAGTAACTTCCATGACAGCCAAACTTAGGCAGTGAAGGAAACCATTGAAAACAGAAAGCTGGTGAAGATGTAATTGAATGAGAGGGCCCAGCAAGAAGCAGAACTTGTCAGCTTTAGCCATGTGGGTCTAGCTTTAGAGCCAAGAACACAAGAAAGGGGTTATGGAGTCTCCCTCCATAACTAAAGAAAGCCACTGAGGTTAGGCATGTGTCAGGAGGGTCCTTGCAGGCAGGCCTAGAAAGGCCATTGCATGAAGCTGTGAAGGTGGAACCTGGATTGCCTTGGAGACTCCAGGATATTGGAGATGCCAGAGCCATGGGATACCTGCTGAGGAGAGCTGCTGACAGGGAGTGGAGCCAGCCCAAGAAGGAGAAGTGTGTTGCAGTCTACAAAGCTGAAAGGAGTTGGAGACCTGAAGAGCGTTTTTGACATCAGACACGGAGATGCAGGGTTTGGGGTTTGCCCAGCTGGCTTTTGGTCTTGCTTTGCTCCAGTATTTCTCACCATGCTCCCTTTCCTCCCTTTTGGAATGGTAATGTATATCCTGTGCCATTGTATGTTGGAAGCATGTGATCTGTTTTGTTTTTGTTTTTTTTTAATTTTGATTTCTAGGAAGTTACAGTTAAGAGATCACCTTGAGTCTCAGAAGAGACTTTGGACTTTGGACTTCTAACCAGTTTTGAGACTGTGATAGATGTTTGAAGTTTTGGACTAAATGCACTTTGCATTATGCTATATCTACAAGCCTATGGGAGCCAGGGAGTGGAATACAGGGGTTTGAATAGGAATGGCCCCCTTAGGCTCATACACTTGAAAGCTTGGTCATTAGGGAGTGGCCCTATCAGGAGCTATGTCTTTGTTGGAGGAAGTGTGTCACTGAGGTGGGCTTTGGGGTGGTTTGAGAAGTTCAAGGCAGGCCCGGCGACTCATTCTCTCTTCTTCCTATACAGATGTAGAACTTTTAGCTACCTTCCAACACCATGTCTGCCTGTATGCCACCATGCTTCCTGCCACGATGACAACGGAGAACCCTCTAAATTTTTCTGGTTTTAAAACAGCTAATAGGAAGGTCCACTCAGGGTGATTCATCTCTCCTCACAGAGACACTCTCCTCAGAGAGAGCTTTGGTTTAGGCAGTTGAAAGAATTCCTGTAGACTCTTTGATGTTATAGCTCAGATTTCTAGTGTCAATTTACTTTACAATATTCTGGTTCAGGTCCTGTACAGATATGCCATGATTTTTGTTGAGAAGTGTACTTATAACCCCACTGGACCCCCAAGTTGTATGTCATCACTGCTGGTTCTGAGTATCAACCCGGACAGGTCTAAATTCAGAGGCACCACTTCCTCTGAGCCCCTCTCTGAGGCTCACTCACTGACCGGCTGTTTCTGGTCTGGGACATGCTCTGAACTGCATTCATCCACAGTGATGCCTCTTCATCTTCTTTTCTAAAAAAGAAATTAAGCTCCTTTGCAGATTAGAGTTTGGTTCCCCCAGCTTCCTGACAAATGCTCAGAATTAAAACTGGGTCACAGAGACATGACTGCTCCGTCTTCTAACCAGACAATAGCTTCAGGCAGTGCCAGAGTTCTGCTCATCTCTACTCCCTCCTGGAGCCTGGGGAACTGGTGGACCTGGCACCCCCTTCCTCCCTGGGCCAAGGGCACTGGCCCTTGTCACTTTCCAGCTGGAGCTTTGCTACCCGCCTTTCCTGGCTAATTTATGCTACCGGCCTCCCAGGGTTTCCTCTCTGCTCCCACTTCCCCCTGCTCCTCCTCCCTCCCTCCTCCCCTTAGGATGCTTCAGGATCAAGGGCAAGGACATTTTATTAGGTCATCAAGCTAGAGTCAGAACTCCTGGTCTATTCCTCCAGGGCTTAGCGCTTCCAGACTGATGGGGGTGGCATTATTATGCTCAAGTATTTACTGACCCCTCCTGAAGGGAATAATAATCCCTCACTTGTCTTTACCTATAAGCACTAGATTTGACTTTGTGGCTTGCGCTGGTCAACAAAAGCAAGCATAAGTCACGTGACATGTACCACTCTCAAGTAAAGCTTTAAAAGCCAGTGTAGGGTCTTCAGTAGTTCAGCATCGTACAGGGAGATGTGTTGGAACCCAAAAGCTCAGGTTCACATGCTAGCTCAGCCACCTCTCTGTCTTTTAAAAGTCGATTCAGGGCTTTGCCTGAGTTCTCTCTGTAAATGGAGGACGACGACACTTCCTGTTTATTGGAGTAGTCGTTGCTGGCCTCCGGAAAGCATGAGTTGGATGCCAGGTGGCCTCTCCTTGGCGAACATCTGCTCATCTCGTATCCTTTTTCTCCTGCGTGGAATGAAGAGGAGTAGGAACAGAAAATCTGATGCAGACATCTCAGAGGTCATCACCATTCTTCTTGTTAGTGGAAATCTTCATCAGATAGACTCATGTCCCACCCAGGTCCTGTCCCCACCAAGCTGTCACTGAGGAGGCTTTCCTTGGACCTTCCCTTGCACAGTGTCATTTTTACTATTACTTTACTTTAAAATACATGGCTCTCACAGCCCAAGAGCTTGTTTGTGTGTTTTGCATCCTGCCTCCCCTTCTCTGGGGCCTGCCACGATGGTCCTCCCCCAATGGGAAGAGTTGGTTTCCAGGGATTCCATCATGAGCTCCAATCTGCTATACCACCACCTCTTTCCTCCTTTGCTCTGCAAGTAGCCAGAGACTGGTGTGGACAAGTTACTCCAAAGAAAGATGTGACAGTAAGTTCTCAGCATCAGCGAGCTCAAGTCAGGGCACCATCCAGACCAGGGGTGTTCTCATGGCAAGGCTATTGCTCTAGAAGGGAACTCTGATTCATGTTCTTCCAGGACAAATGGAAATCTCAGTTAACCCGGGTCAACAAAGCTTTATTTGTTAGAGCTCAAAGTATCACTACAGTATACTTCATGGTTTGGGAGACTGGGACATCCAAGAGCATGGTGTCGGCCTCTGCCTGGTACCTGCTGAAGGTTTTATGGTCCATCCTGACGTGGAGGAGGGCATTACACAGTGAGAGACATCAAGTATGCCAGTTTAGTTCACTTTTTTCCTTATAAAACCACTAATGGCATCATCAGGGCCCCTACCTCATTTAATCCCTGACTACCTTCCAAAGGCTGCACCTCCAAACACTGACAAGCAGAAGACCAAGCTTACAACATATTGACTTTGGGAGGTACATTCAAGCTATACCAACTTTCTAGACCAGCAGCCAACAGCTTCCAAAACAAATTACACCAGGTTGTGCCAGATAACCCCTCTGTTTAGCACTGTGAAACTCAGCTCCTAATAGACTGCATCCAGAAGCACTCCCCATACCCCTTAGCAAAATCCCATTGGTGTGTGAGAAGAGGAGGCTTGGCTCAACTCTGTCCTTCACGGGTCCCCAGGAGCATGTGGAGGGATGCACTCACTAGCCAAGAAAAAGGTCCACCCTACACCCTGACCTACCATCCAGAGGCTGCACTCTGGACACAGGACTGAAAAGGACTGTAATCAGCTTGTTTGATCTCTCTAGTTTATACAAGTGTCTAGGGACTCCTAAAAGACCAGTGAAAATGATCTTCTAACATCACAGGGAACAGTGCATCCTAGAAGAGGAGGGTCCCTCCTCTTTTAGCAATGTGTCTCTTGAGAAGTGTCCTCTCACCCTGAGTCAAATCTCCCCTTAGAAGTTCCTCTCACGCTCCTGGTCCATCCACTGGGGTCACGGAGCAAGAGCACGTCTCCATCTTTGTGATGCTCTTTACTATCTAAGAGCAGCTGTTTGTTTCTCTTGGTTGCCGGTTCTCCTTGGGCTGAAGGTATCTTACTCCCCCCAATCTTTCCTTCAGGATGGTCTGAAGTGCCTTGCCTTTCAAAGAACCTTGCCTGCAGAACTACTGAGATGGTCAGTGCCCCTCTTTAAACATGTGCCCAGGGACTGAAGCCCCAGTCAGAGCTCTCAGCGGCATGCCCTGTGGGGGATGGAGCAGTCCTTCCATGGTCAGGCTCATCCAGGCATGGGATGGTGATACTTTCTTGGGATCTGAGAAACCATTGGCTCCCTTGGATCTTGTCTTCCTCACACGAGCTGCTGCCACGTATGCTCTCTCACATCCTAAACTTAGATAAGAGCTCCCTTCTCACCTAAATGTAGACTCTGATGTTGAATACCGTCCAAACCCATTGTCATCCTTTCAAAAGAAAAGGTGTTCCCCCATCAATAGCAATCACAGGCATTTCAAAATATCTCCAAATCTGAAAAAGAAAAAACCTGACATGTTTACCCAAGAGAAATGCTGAAAAGAAACCCCACGTAGGAGGAGGAAAAGGAGGAGAAGGGGGGAAGGGAAGGAGGAGCTCCCCTGAGAGCTTAAAAAGAATTCTCCAGAAAAACACTCACTAAAGAGATATCCTACCACGCTGGTCAGCAATAAATTCTAAGCAGATGGTCTGAAAACAGTTCCATGAAACAAAATGAGAGACAGCGATCATTAGTCAACAAGCTGGTTAACAGCCAGCTATAAAATACACCAAGACTCTATCTCATTCACAAAGACTGTCATGGTGGACTTTGCCAAATACTTTGTGGAAATGAGATCAGAGATTAGTCTCCTGGTTTTTAAAATTAAAACTCTTAAAAGATGAGAATAAATGAAGTGAGTTTGTTTTGAAGAATGTACACTGCTTCCTAGTTATCATTACATCAAAATGTTCTTCAAAGCATGGTTTTGAAAATTATTATTTGTGTTTGTGTGTGCTCCCGTGAGTGTGGCCATGGTGCCAAGGTGCACATGTGGAGGTTGGAGAACACCTTTCTAAAGTCAGTTCTTTTCTTCCACCTTTACATAGGATCAAACTCAGATCATCAGGCTTGTGTCTTTATCCCCTGAGCAATGACACTGGTCCCATAAACTTTATCTAGGTCAGTTGAAAGACTCTCTTCCCGAAATCCATTCATTCATTCAGTGGTGGGTATGAGACCCAAGCTGGAAGAATAGGTTCAGAAAGCTTCGCTGAAACACTTTAGGAAGAATTCTCTTTGCTCTGAAGTGAGTGATTGGAGGAGAGAATCCTAGGAGCTTCAGAAAGCTTCTTGTGAGGGGACCTGCCTGAGAAAGAAGACGGTGGGGAGCTTAGCAGAGAACCAGCATGGGTGACTACTCAGCCCTCTGACATTGTTTCAAAATAAAACCTCACTTGGAACTGTCAGTTATAAGAGCCCAAAATTCTCCCAGTTCTTAAGCCTCTAACTTTTTGGAATTTGTCTATATTAATTAGCTCTCTGTCACCATACAAAGTACTTAAGGCAACTAACTTACCAAGAGAAAACATTTGCCTCATGATTCTGGGGGTTCCAATGCAAGGTCGAATAGCACTATTGCTCAGGGCTTCTGTTGAGGGCAGCACATTAGGAGTCGGGAACTGAGAGAGAGGAGGACACAATGGTCCCAGAATTCCCTTCAAAGGTGAGCTCTCCACAACTTACAAACCCACAATAGTCAATACCCTAAAGGTCCTACTTTCCAACAGTGTCACCCTGGGAACCAAGCCTTTAAAACAAGGTCCTTTAGGGGACATTCAGTATCCAAAGTTGTCTTAGTTAAGATTCCTATTGATGTGAAGAGAAGCCATGACCATGGCAACTCTTATAAAGAAAAATATTTAATTGGGGCTGGCTTACACATCAGTGGTTTAGTCCATTAGTGTCATGCTGGGAAGCATGATGGCATGCAGGCAGACATGATGTTGAAGAAGGGCTGAGAGTTCTACATCTGGATCAGCAGGCAGGGGGAAGTGACTGAAACACACTTCTCCAACAAGGCCACACCTTCTCCAACAAGACCACACCTCCTAATAGTGCCGCTCCTGTTAGCCTATGGTGGCCATTTTTATTGAAACCACCATATCCACTCCCTGGTTCCCATAGGCTTGTAGCCATATCACAATACAAAATGCATTTAGTCCACCTTCAAAAGTCCCCATAGTCTATCACAGTCTCAAACTTGTTTCAAAGTTCAAAGTCTCATCTGAGACTCAAGGCAATCTCTTAACTATAACTCCTTAGAAATCAAAATGAAAAAGCAAATCACTTATTCCAACAAATAATGGCACAGGATATACATTTCTGTTCCAAAACATAAAGAAGGGAGCATAGTGAGGAAATACTGGACCAAAGTTAGACTGGAAAGCAGCTGGGAAATCTTCAAACTCTGCATCTCCATGACTGATGTTAAAACACCCTCCATAACTCTAACTTCTTTCAGCTTTGTTGAATACAACACACTTCCTTCTCTTGGGCTGGCTCCACTCCCTGTTAACAGCTTTCCTCTGCAGTTATCCCATGACTCTAACATTTGCAATATTCTGGAGTCTCCAAGGCAATCTAGGATTTGCCTTCACAGCTTCATACAATTGCCTCTCTAGGCCTCCATACAGGGACACCCCTGACACATACCTAGCCTCAGCAGCTTTCCTTAGTCATGGCGGAAGACTCTATAACTCCTTTCTTCTATCCTTGGCTCTAAAGACAAAACTACCATGTGACTGAAGCTGCCAAGTTCTGCTGCCTGCTGGGGCTGGAACATGGCCCTCTCATTCAACTATATTTTCACTGGCTTTTTGTTTTCAATGGTTTCCTTCACTGTCTAAGCTTAGCTCTTCTGGAACTTTCTCTGTAGACTAGGCTGGACTTGAACTTAATGATCCACCTGCCTCTGCCTCTGCCTCTGCCTCTGGAGTGCTGGGATTAAAGGCATGTACTTGACTCTGAGCTTTTCTTTAATTCCTTTTCACAAGTTGGAAGCTTATCTGGGTGGGATCTTGCCCTGAGGTTAACACTCCCTTCATTCCATTTCTTAATCTGTTTATCTCCTTTAACACAGGACTTTGCTCCATTCCACTTCCTGGTGTTCCTTTTCTCCTCAAATTGTACATTTTGTATTTTTCCTTTCTCACCTTGCTGCTTTTTAGTATAGATATGCATAAGACTGGTCACTAACAACTACATAGTACAGTCAATACTAGGCTATTTTGAAATCTCCTTTGCCAGTGCTGTTAATCCAAAACTATTCAATTTAGCCTCAGACAGACTTTTTGGACAAGGCCAAAAAGCTCTTTGCCAAAATATAAGAATGGTCTCTAGGCCACATACTAATATTCTTCTCCTCTGAACCCTCTAGACCTAGGCCTCCACAGCACCACTGTCTTCCATATCCCTAATGGCATGGCCCACAAAACCCCACTTACTTAAAGCATTCAACTGTTTTTTTAGTACAAAATCCCAAAGTTCACATTCCTCCTAACAATAGTCTGGCTTATCACAGCAATGTCCCACTCCTGGTACCAACTGCTGTCTTAGTTAGGATTTCTATTGCTGTGAAGAGACACCATGACTATGGCAACTCTTACAAAGGAAAACGTTTCATTGAGGCTGGCTTACAAGTTCAGAGTTTTAGTCTGTTATTGTCATGACGGGAACCATGGAGGCATGCGGGTAGACATGATACTGGAGAAGGAGCTGAGAGTTCCACATCTAGACCAGCAGGCAGCAGGAAGCGACTGAAAAACACCTCCTCCAATAAGGCCACACCTTCTCCAACAAGGCCACACCTCCTAACAGTACCACTCCCTATGGAGGCCATTTTATTCAAACCATCACTCAAGTATCATTTCTGTGCTGTTTTCAGCTCTTCCACCTGGTCTACGTAATTCAGGTTCTAAATGCCCCTTTAATCACAGCTTCAGCTGCATCCTCACAAGCTTAAAAACACACCAATTTATTCAGCCTTCAGTTTAAAGTACTTTCTAACATCTATTATAATTGCTTATTGAATTACTATATTATTTAGAAGTATGATGCTTCGTTTTTAAGTACTTGAGGCACTTCTGGATTTTTTTTGTCACCATCTCTGGATCTTACTAGCAGGTAAATATGTATGAAGGATCTGGTCTCTCACAAGGTTTTTCCTCAACAGATATTTTGGGAACTCTTTATAGGTGTCTCGCTAGCATGTGGTTATTAGTTAGCTCTTCCTTTTCACCTCATGCTGTTCCAAGCATATTCCAGTGTAAAGTTTCAGTGTGGTGTGTTCTCTGCTCAGTATGTCTGATAGAGTCAGGGGTGCTGGAGTCCTCTAGACAGAAGGCTGTGTATCCTTAGTAATGGGGAGACAAGAACGTATTTCAGTAGCATATTTAGTTTGTCCCCCTGGGGTCCCTGGGTGCTTCTTCTCCTCCCTCTTGTGGGAATGGACATGTGACCCAGGTTGGCCAATCTGAGACTTCCTTAGGAATTTACTATGGAGCTCTGAAAGAGGAGTACCTCTTTCAACAATAAAGTTAGTGTGTGAGATTTCCTGAATAGTGTGAACTATTTCACAGGAAAAACAAGAATTTGGAAAAAGCGAAAAATAAACTGAAACCAGCAAAGGTGAGAAAGATTGAAAGATGACCCCTGCTTAGATCTTTAGATGTAAACTTCCTCACTAGGCATGATGGCATAGGCCTGTAACAGCACTTAGGAGACAGATGCAGGAAGATTATGAGTTGGAGACCAACTTAAGCTACATGGTGAGCTCCTTACCAGCCTAGACTACATAGTGAAACTCTGTTGAGATGGATAGATAGATAGATAGATAGATAGATAGATAGATAGATAGATAGATAAATGTTTATTTTGCTTTTGTTCTATGTCAATTTGGATACTAGTCTGAGATCTGTGGCTCTTAACAGGGAGTTGAACTGTGGCCAAGCTGTGCACCTCTGACTTGACCTCTGGGTAAAGGGTCTTTTTAAACATACTCAATTTAGGAACTTGGGATGAAATCATCTGGATTACTGGGTTAGCACTAGTCTCAAGGTAATTGCCCTTGTCAAGCCACATGGAAGAAGAGGAGAGGGTGGCCATACAAAGGTAGCCGCAGAAGTTAGATCCATGCTGCACAGCCCAGCGATGCCACCATCCAGCCAAAGCTGGAATGGGCAGGACTAGACCCTTCCCTGGACTCTGCAGCTCTAGCCACACCTTGACCTTTAGCCTCAAGAGCTGCAAGAGGACAGATTTCCATTGTTTGGAAGTTCTGGGCTTGTGGAGGTTTGTTATGGCAGCCTTGGGGAGTACATTGCTCTGTTTTTGAGTCAATAGAGAGGGAACCGAGGAATGGCATGTGGGTCCTCATGCCTTTTATTATTTCAGGCAGTTGGGACTGTGCCAAGAGACACCACCATCACAAGATGTTCCAGGTTGACTGTCCCCTTAGACAAGCATGTTTTCTAACTGGCCTAGTCCAGTCATGTCTGCCTCACGCTTCACTTAGAATAAATCATCTGCATGACTTTAAAACTAGCCGTGTAAGTTCATTGTCTGCGACACCCTCACATACAAACAAAATACATATTTCACACACATTGTCATAGGATAGTGCCAATAGTTCAAGCACTAGTCAGTTAGACCAAGATTTTACTTCAACATTAGCTGCGTTCAGCATTCAAGTCCCAGCCTTTCTATCTTCAAATGAGGGGTTTCCAACTCACAGTCTCTACAGACAGAAAAACTACTTCAAGCACTAATCAGTGTCAGAGTCCATAGCCTGTGTTCTCAAAAATATAAACCATGGCATGTTCCCTGTGACCAAATAACTGACTGCAACTTAGTGTTTCATCAACTTGACGTGAGCTAGAGGCATCTGGGAGGAGAGAACCTCAGTGAGGAAATGCTTCCATCAGATTGGTCTTTAGGCAAGCCTGTGAGACAGTTTCTTGATTTATGATCGTTATGAGAAGGTCCAGCCCACTGTGGGTGATGCCGCTCCTAGAATGCTGGTCCTGGGGTCTATAAGAAAGCAGGTTGAGCAAGCCCTGGAAAACAAACCACTAGGCAGCGTTCTTCCCTGGCTTCTGCTTCAGTTCCTACCTCCAGATTCCTGCCTTGAGTTCCCTTTGTGATGGGTTGTGATTGGGACATGCAGGCAGGTGACCCCTCTCCTTCCCATGTTATTTTTGGCCATAGTGTTTCATCACAGCAAAGGAAAAAAGGTTTGCTTTGCTCACGGTTTAGTGGACACTGTCCCTCGTGGCAGGGAGGATGTGGTGGCCGGGGTAGATTTCATCTGTGCTGGCAATAGTCTTCAGCTCTTCAATGTAGCTGTTACATCTATGCAAATTAGGAAGCAGAGGGAGGGGTGGCCTGAACTCTCCAGGTTTACCCATAGCCCTACGTCCATGAGTTAGGACCCATGTCCTAAAGATGTCACAACCTCTCTAAACAATGCCATCAACTAGAGATCAAGTGTTCAAACAAATGAACGTGCAGCGAACACCTCACACCCAATCCACAAGATCCCAGAATAAATTTCAATGTACAAAGATAGCTTAGGATTGAGCACAAAACCTAATTTTGGCCAAAAGGGTGAAAGCCAAACTTACTAGTTCTTTAAGAAAGAAATCTGATACAACTAGGCCGTCAGACTCTGCTTTGGGGCTGTGTGGTGTGCAGACACAATAGAATACTGACCACCATTATGGAACCAGCCAATCACTGAATAGGGATGACTCCCTGATGTCAACAAGTCACTGGAGGGACCAACTCATCAATTGCCAACCCAAGGTGACCAGTTCCAATTGTCTCTGCCACTCATGCAGTTGGGAACATCCTTAAACGTTATCCAAACGCTGTTGACTTTATATGGTTGTCCCTGTCAGCGATGCTGGGACTTTAAGGTTATAAACACCATCTTAAAGTAGTTCCGAGTTAGGTAGCACCATTCACCACTCTCCTCACAAGGGCCTAAACTCTGTCAAGTTTCCACTCGAGGGCCCTGTCATTTAGAGCAACATTCTCATGAGCCTTAGGAAAAATCATTTCAACCAAATCATTCTTCCCAAAAACTCCATGCATGGGGGATCATTTTCCACCATGGAAATAGTTTTCACAGTAAATTCCAAGCACAACATATGTTCCATCTGGGGACTCAGTGAACGAGAGAGAGATTTTCTCAACTGTGTGCTGAGTCAGACACAGTTAGGGTCCTGGTTATCTGGCCCTGGAACCCTGTTCAGCTCCAGAGGGGAGCTTGTTTCTTTCCTTTCTATCCTCCCCCACATCAGTTCTTTTGAACAGGGGCCAAATTCCCCCATCTTTCTCTCTCGGCAGCCAGACAGGCCTCCCTGAAAGGAAGTCCGTGCTGCAGGATGATGAACAGTCTCCGATTTAAAGTGGGCTGAGGAGAAAGCCCTGTTCTTTGGTGTATAAATACACTCTACTGTCTAGTGCCATCACTACAGTATCTCTCTATGAGCTGAAGGACAGCCCAAGAGAATATAGTCTAACAGACCAGCTAGGCTATAAAGAAGGTTTGGATTACATGGGTGTTCAGGCCTCATCTTTGTCCTCCGATTTCCCATCTCTCTGGCTGGTCCCTCCTCCATCCTTACCTATGGGTCTGTTGCCATGGCCTTCTAACTGGGCTCTGTATTTCTACTCTTGCCCCCTCCAGGCCATTCTCCACACAGAAAACAGAGAAAATCTTTAAAATCAGAAATTATCCCAAACCAACCCTGTCATTCCCTTGCTCATTGTATCTTCATGGTTCTTCTCTTATCCTGAATAAAAACAAAGATAAAGTGCATGAGTCTGGCCTCTTGGAGATTCTTCAAACCCTCCAAACCCACAAGCCATGTGCAGGGCACTTGCTGTCCCAGGTAGACACAGCTGGCTCTTCTGCTGCATCAGTTTGTGTAAACTATGGACGAGCTAATTGAAGATGTACCCTTGGTCCTTTTTCTGGATCTGTCTCTCCAATTTAAAAAGAAAAAAAAAAAAACAACTTATTATATTTATCTGTGTCTCTGTGTGTGGGTGCCACTCATGTTCAGCTGACAACTGAGGCCAGAAGAAAGCACTGGGTACCCTCTGTCCTCCAGCTCCAGACACTTGTGAGCCTCCTGAACGGGTGTTAGGAGCTTGGGTTCTCTGTAAGAGAAGCAAGTGCTCTTACCCACTGAACCAGCTTCTTTCATGTGGCTTCACGCTTTTGAGACTCATGGGGCTGTGCCTCTCATTAAGTCTGGCCAGTGGTCCACAGTGGGAGGTCAAACCACAGGGCTTGCCACTCCCTTATTCAAAAATGTCTCAGGGTCTTGAAATTAGGGTTTTGTTTCCAATAAACCTGCTAATGAAAAACATAGGTTTTTGTGTGGTCATGCATTTTTCATTTCTTCGGCAGCCATACCCAAACGCGCAAATGGCAGCTAACAGGGTACATAGACTTAATTCTTTAAAAAAAGAAAAAAGCCAAATTATATGTTATACCATCTGATATGTTAATTTTGATGAAGGCAGATTTATTCATATTTTCAATAGACCATGCTTTTGACATTCTGTCTATGAGCTATACCTCATCCCAGGTTATGAGGTTTTCTTACATCTTCTAAAAGTTTTCCAAGTTTGTGTCTTCCCCTGAAGTCTCTGATCCAGTTGGGGTTGGTTTTTGTATATGATATTATATTCTTTTCATTCTTTCTGGTTTATTGATGTCCAGCAGCTACAACACCATTTGTTCTCGGTTCTCTGTTGAATTGTCTGTGTGTCTACGTCAAAAATCAATTGGCCCTCCCAGCAGGCTATTCTAAGGCTATTGATAAATTGTTTCTAAAACTTACTTGGGGAGATAAAAGATGCAGAGTATCCAACCCAACACTGGAGGACAAAAAGGGATCTGGAAGGCAGAGCCTACCAACTTCTAGACTTCCCATAAAGCTGCGAGAATCCAGAGAGCGTGGAACTGGTGAGAAGACAGAGAAGTAGATGAACAGAACAGGACAGGGGCCCAGAAGGAAACTCCTGTAGTCAACTGATCCCCCACAAAGGAGTGAAGACTCTCAATGAATGTACTGCAATGTCTGGGCTTCCTCGTGCAGGGAAATTAATCTGGACACAGACTTTACACCCTCCAAAAACATTAAGTCAGTGAAGTCGCAGAACTAAATATAAAATGCAGAGCTGTAAGATGCTGGAGGATGGCGACTGGGTGGAGCCACTTAACAGTCTCGTCCCCTGTAACTGTTCAGTCTCGGGGGAGGGGAGGAGTGTCATTGCCTCATCATCAGGGTGAAGAAGACAGGGTAGATAGAGGGTAGAGTAGACATGGGTGATGATGTACACAAGGCCCTGGGAGGTGGAAGGCATATATTAGCAATGACAGCAGGTTCTTATCTAAATGGCTGGTAGGAGTTTCTGTAGGCATAAATGGGTTCACGTTGACGATAAAGCATACCCTACTATGGGAAACCGGGACAAACTGCTCAGACTGCATACTTTAAAAACAAGATGCCATTCTTCAGGTGACCCCACGTAAGAGATGACACCACCTCATCTTCTGTCAGGAGCCCTCGGTGTCTGCTGAGTCATGTTCTAGCATCTTGGTCCTCTCCCAGATCTGCCTCTGCACAGAGATTCTTCAGAAGCAGGGACCTTTAGATCCAGAGATAGGGTGCTAATTCCCATGCCCAGAGACTGTCAGCATGGAGGAATGTTTCTCTCAGGGGAAACATGGAAGAAGAATTTGAAAACTGGGAAGCATGAGCCAAATACTCCGTCATATGCAGCTTTGGGATTGATAGAACTACAGCATCTGTGAGAAAAGACCAGAATATTCCAAACAGAGTGAAGGCAAGAACATTCTAGATTCTGTCAAGCTGACAATCCAGACCAACCATCACTGTGTCCTAGAGGAAGAGCGTAGAGGACAAGATTCACAAATTCACCTCTTGTATAAACTTTTAAGTATGGCTGCACCTCAGTGCTGCTACTACTCATGGAATCCCCAGAGGCCAGGTTGAGCCTTTTAACCATGCCTGCTACCACCAGCTCTCATGTGGGGACATCTTCTTGACCCAGGTTTCCTTGGGTCTTCCTCCCAGTCTGTGGTGTCAGTTGTACACACACTTACTTGTCCTTGTCCCATCAGTATAAGCAAAGCCAGCTCTGGAGGAAAATGTCAGCTGGTCACCATACCTTTTGGTTGGGCAGAAACACCAAAATGACCTCTCAGAATAAACTTGACCTCAGTGTGATAAACCACTCTTTCCCATACACAAAAACACAAGGAAAAGTCAACTTCACGCCAGGCTCTTGTAATTTCAGAGGGTGTTTATTTTCCCTCTGAGGCTATGCTGTACCTTTTAATTTTGTTTAATTGCGTATACAGAGGGAAAAAATGAGGAACTAGAGGTAGCTAGAGACTTAAATAAGAAACAGGAGTTCTCCCATCTAAACTGCAGGTTGCATTCTGGGCTTGACATTTTGCTCTGTGAGTGTGACACTAGCACCTTGGGAAATTACCATCCATTTGATGAAAAGCCAGGTGGCCAGGGGTTGGATGCCTTGGCTGGGGCAGGCTGATTCTCTACCCACTTTCTGGAAACAGATGAGCCTGCAATTGATCTGGTTTTGGACAAGAATGACTCTCCTCTTTGAGCATCTATCTCTCTTCTGATGTTTTTGTGTTAGAAGGGGCTCCAGGGACCCATCCTAACTTCTTCTAGACGTGGCTTGCCGGTGTCACGTTCTCCTTCCCTCTGTCAATACTGTGAGGGTGAGCAGGGACATCGGATGCTGACACTCACAGCAGAGACTGGCAATAAAAAGTGCTGGAGAGAATCATTTCAGAAGACTTTGAGTGGGAATTTTCAGAATCCAAATTGAGTAGCTTGTGTCAGGTCCAAACAAAAACTAAATCAGGGATGAGGAGATGGTTTGATGGTTAGAGAGCCTGCCACACAAGTCTGACGACTGGCTTTCAGACACCCAGAACCCATGTAGACGCCTGATGGGTGTGGGGGCCCCCTGTAATTCAGCCTCCTTCCCCAGAGCAGGGGAGATGGGCCATATTTGCGAGCTCTGGGCTTGCCTGAGAAACCCTGCATCAATGAATAAGGTGGGAGAATGCTACTCTACCTACCAAGCTCTGTCCTGTGCACACATGTGAGTGCTCACATGTGTGCACACAAATACACACCAAACCCACACACAAGAAAGAGAAAAAATAAATAAGATTGGGAGCTGGAAAAGAAAGGAAGTTCAGTTACTCATGCTCAGTAGCAAGAACCGTCACGGGGGACTCTGCCATGGCCACAGTCTTGCACACACACACACACACACACACACACACACACACACACACACACTGTAAGGCGTGTGTCAAAAGCCATTCACTTCCACTGGAGACACCTTCGCTACTGGTCCTCTGTCATTGTTGCCTTTGATCCTTGTGGCCAAGAATTGCAAGAAGCAGACTCCCAGTCACGTTGCTTCTGAAGGAGTCCCTTTACCCTGCCCCCTCGAGCAAGCTGTGCCTGGATCATTCAGTGCTCTGTGTACTTCCAACTAAATGGTTCTGTCGGAGTCTCTCTGAGGAGGATGGAATACATGCGATGTGAAGGCGAAGAGGGAGACCATTTTCAGGGGAAGGGGGCCAGCTATGAACAAGGAATTAAGTATGCACCTATGAAAGGTCACCACAAAATCCATTACTTTGTGTGCTAACCACAAAATTAATTACAAAGCAAGACATGGTGGCGTATGTCTGCAACCCCAACATTTGAGAGATGGCTGAGGCAGGGGGATCTGGAAAGAGTTCAATGTCTTCCGCAGTTACCTAGCAAGTTTGAGGCCATATTGGGTTACATACTACTGTAAAATAAATGAAGTGGAGCTTTCCTCTGTTATCTAAAGGCTGACATTCATGGTTTGTGTGCTTGATTTTATCATGGCATCATACCCCATCACATCTAAGTCTTAAGTAGCCTCCTTCTGCCTCAGCAATAATTTTCAGACTGTTTTAAGCTATGTAATGTTTTCTCCAGTAAAATGACAAGTACATCTCCAATGTAGAAATCACAAGAATGACACAGAGCCCCTCATAGGCCACAGAGGAGAGGCAGAGCCTTGTCTAGCTCAAACTTTGCTGCAGCTCCACTAGAGCAGGAAATGCCCAAGCAAAGACAGAAGCTTTTCACTGAGCTTACTCATCACCACAATTAGATGGTTAGAAGACCAGCAAGTGAGGAGCAAAGAGGGCCGGGCAAAAGGCATTCAGTGTGTGCACAGCCCCAGAGCTCCCTCCACCCTTTACTGGAGAAAGTAGGCTCCCGACATGAAGCCACATCCCACTTCCAGGCTTTGATCATCCTGCAGAGAGGTGGAGAGTTCTACACACACATGTACATCTGGTTATATTGACTGACAACTCATTCAAGATGAGAGAGTGTTGAGTTTCTGCAACTGCTACCCTTGCCTCCCCTCGAGAAGTCCTTCCCAAGGGAAAAGGCCTGTGCTTTGTAGGAGATGTGCTCTCTTTAAAGTCTGCCTGTTAAATGAAAACATCACTGGCCCGTTAGAAAGAGAGTAAGAACCATTCAGAGTGGAGCTGAGATTCCGTTAAACATGGTATTTCCTTCTCCATTTGTAGTTTGTGACCCTGGACTCACTAAGAGTAACGAGATGTCTCATTCAGAGTGAGGGCCTCCCCCAAGTTCACAGCAGGCCTAAAGCATCACATGCCTTTTCTAAGCCTAGTTCCTCAGGGCTTAGCTAGAACTTCCCAGAATTCCAGGAACAGAGCACAGGGTTCTGCAGTCCAGAATGCAGTGTGTCCAGAAACTGTGGAACTGAGAACCTGACCTACTCCCAGGCCACACCCCACACATGGTGGAGGTGTCTCGCTGGAGTCTGTTTGGCTGGGCCATCATCTGCAACATCGCAGGGTTGCTGTGAAGGTATTTTGTAGATATGGTTAACACCCACAATCCGTTGACTTGTAAAGAAGATTATTCTTGGCTACGTGGGTGGTCCCTCATCAAGTCTGTTGGAAAAAGTCTTCGGAGAAAACTGAGATTTCCTAGGGAAGAAAAAAATTCTGCATCAAGACTGAAACATAATAAGGTTCCTGCACGGTGTCCCATCCCACAGATTTCAGGCTTGGCAACACAACTGCATGGGCCAATTTCTTAAAATCTTTTGTTTATACTTTATTTATTCATTGTATGCACACATGTGTATATGTACTCACCCATGTGCATGCCCAAACATACCATGGAACACATGTGAAGATGAGAAGACAAGCTGTGGAGTCAATTTTCTCCTCTTACCCTGTGAGTCCTTGAGATGGAATTCAGGCTGACCAGCTTAAAGGCAGGTACTCCCACCCAGTGAGCCATCTTCCAGCAATTCCTTCAAATCTATGTATCTATGTGTGTGTGTGTATGTATGTATGTATATATGTATGTATGTATGTATGTATCTATCTATCTATCATCTATCTATCTATCTACCTGTCCATGAGTGATGTTTTCTGTCATCTATAATCCCAGCTGTCTGATGATTGTCTGTCTGTCTATTTATCCATCCATACATCTATTCATCATTTATCCTCTATCTACTTACATACAAACCTAGGTGTGTATACACATTGAACATATTCAATCACCCTTTACTCTCTATTACTCCAGGACACACTAAAATCAAAGACTCTGAAGATGCTTGAGTTTCTTATATAAATTCATGTGCCCAGGCCACTTGTGAGGCTGAGGCAGGGGGATTGCCATGATTCCTAGATCAGGCTAGAATCTATGAGACTTTGTCTCAAAAACACACCCATACACATGTACATGTGTATATATACAAAAAGAATTTCCATCTAACCTAAGTACATTATCCTGTATAATATCAAATGCCATATAAATGCCATCCAAATAGTCTATGTTTTGGAGGAAAACTTTCAAGGGGAAAAATGATGATATATTATATTCAGTATAGGTATTTCTTTTTAATATTTTTGATCCATATTTAGTTGAATCCATATACATGATGAAACCCATGGACATGAAGGGATATCTATTTGCCTATCTTATCTTTATCTGTCTGTCTACCTTTTACCTACTTACACTTACCTGCCTACCCATCTCATTGGTTCTAACTCTACTGAGACCTTGACCAACTGCTGGGCCCTTAAAGGCACAAAGTCCTAGATCACATTATCCCTATGAAACAGAGACAAGAGTCCAGTTCCCCTTTGACTCACATTTTCTTTCCCTTGGAACACACAGCTCTTCATTTTACTCAGCTCCAATCTAAAAACATCTTGCCATGTACCTCCCTGTCTGAAAGAGTCAAGCGATTGCTCCAGCCAAGCATCCCTCTTCACTCTGGACCATGGGAATGAACACATCTTAGTTTCTCACCCACTGTTTACATGTGCACAGAGATAATTTAGCAAAAAACAAAACAAAACCTGTCTGAGTTGTGCTTTTCAAATGTAAAGCATTGGAAAAGTTTTATTTTGCTTCAATTTAAAGCATTGTTCATAGTCATTCAATTTGTTCATTTGAGCCAAAATTGCTCTTGGTACCCATAATACAGCTGTATGAGCTGTATGAGCCCAAGATCACTCCATGGCTTCCCCTTCATGGCTTTGAGCTTCAAGCCCTGGGCTCTGGAGTGTCCTCATAGCTCATGTAAAAGTATAACTTGGAAATATTGGAAAGCTAATACCTAAGGAATAGTTCCCAACCAACAGGAGAGAAATTGATGGACAGATAGATGTGCTGTGATAGAATGCCTGAGACTAGATGCCTCATAAGGAAAGAGTTTACTCCATTTACTTCATAGTTCTGGAAGTCTGAGAGCCTGGTTCTGGTGTCTGCTCAGCTCTAGTGAGGACCTCATGTCTGTAGCACGACATGGTGGGAGCACCTATGAAAGAGGCGTGGAGATGTCACGGCAAGAGGATATGGAAAAGGAGTGCCATGGGACCAGGCTTACTCTTTACCACAGCTTGTTCTACCACTCTCCAAGATCAGAGAATCCCTTCGTGCCAGTAGTTGCTACCCAGTCACTCCCCATGGATCTCACCTCTTAAAGCCCCACCACATCTCAGTGTCATTGCACCAGGGACCAAGTTTGAATAAGCGTTTTGATAGAGCAGACCACATCTACACCTCCCACTCTCTGGCTCACCATCTGGGAGGGCATTCTGTGTACTTCTCAGGGGACCTGGAGAGTCAAGCCACGTTCTTGTGGTGATGGCATTAGCAATGCACTGTTTCCCCACAGTTAGCTTCTGGGATTGACTTCCAAATCTCAAGATTATGCCTCTGGATCTACTTTGAAGAAAATCCAAACTAAGACTAATGATCCCTGTTGAGACCTTTACTACAGTGCCCTCCAGATGGTTAGCCAGTGTTTTCTGGAATCTCCACAATGATAAGAACTCTTTCTTGTGGCTTTAGGTGCACACTGTCATTGCTGGACAAAGCATGGCAACTGATAGTCAGTGAGATATCCAGAACCTTCTATGGGCCACACACTTTACTAGGTTTTCATTCTGACTAAGAATGTTTCTGTTTTAAAAATTTAAAAATAGGCAAATTATCTTTTTTAATGCTTTATTGAAATATTTCCATACCATACAATTTGCCCATGTAAATAAACACTGTGTTTTTATAATTCGGAGTTGTACAGCCATTATCTCAGTTTATTTTAGAATATTTTCATCACCCCAAAGAGAAAATATGTTTCTATCAACAATAGCTCCTCATTTCTTTGCATACTTCCTACAAATAAAATAGACATTCAACACATTTGGAGAAGATATAACTAGGGATACATATATGGTTATGTGAGTGGCTAGCTAGATGGATGGATAGGCAGATAGGTGTGTGTGTGTGTGTGTGTGTGTGTGTGTGTGTGTGTGTGTGTGTGTGTGAATGGGTGGGTAAGTGGATGAATATCTAGATAGGTGAAAAGTAGTTAAATAAGTGGTGTGGCCAAAAGAGCGAGTGGGTGGAGAGAGCATGCAACCCCAGGCAAGCCCTGCTCCAGTTCGGTCTCTTTAGATTTTCCTACTCTGGACACCTCATTTAGATGAAAGGGTCCAGTGTGTGACCTGCAACTTCACAGGATGTATTTGATAGTCATCTGTATCACAGCACACATAACATTCCCTTTCTTTTCATTGCTGAGTAACATTCCATTTCATGTTTTGCTGTCTACTTATTATTTAAATAGCTGCTTCAAAAAGTAGTATCTTATGTTGAAATGAAATCTTTTTAAAAATTATCTCCCAGTTTTGACCTTTGAGTTAGTGTGTGAAAATCCCTCTCCCTCTGTGTATGACAGTAGGATGTGTAGAAGTTCTTTCCCTGGCTAACCATCTACACTTGTTGCCATGCTGGTCTGATAATGTCCACCTGCTGTGCTGATCATTTCCTCTAACAAACTCTAGTTCACCACAGTCACCCTGGAAGCGACAGGGTCAGAGCGAAACAGCCCAATGACTGCCATCCCTTGAATTACAAGTTTATACAATTAATAAAAAGTAACAATGACTCTGAATAGAAACCATGTTGCCAGACTATTTCCAAAAGAAGGCACACCCAATTTTCATTATTTTGGTATGAATATGCTCTGGAAATGAGCAGCTACTTACCACAATGGGACTCCCTGGGTGAGTAGGAAGCCTGGATGTATAATAGTAAAGCCGTTCATTCTGGGAGCCTTTGTGGAGTGGTTACACAGTGTTCTTTCCCCCAGCTGTGTAAGTGTGACCCCATAATTCATTTCATCTCAGGCATACAGTTCACACAGATAGACTGGTAAAGAGGTGTTTAGAGGACCCCACAGCCCACTTTCACTCCTCAGCTCCAATCATTCTAGTTTTTCTACCTTTGCTTGTTGTACTCCCCCCCCCCCATGACAAGTCTTCTTCAGTAGACCTTTGTTTCTTACGCAGGGCTTGCCACTGTCACCATAAATAAAGTTAAATGTATTTTTTTGAGAAGAATAAATATGGTTGGCTGGAAGCATGAGTGCATAGATAGATGGCTGAGTAGATGGATGGATAAGTAGATAGACATGTGGATTGGACAGAGGATGGATGGATTGATGGATGGATGGCTATCTAGATAGGTGGACAGACAGATGGGTAGATGGTATGGGTAAATGAATGATTGGTGAGTGAGTGGGTACATATATAGTTACCTGGATTGCTAGATGGGTAAGAAAGTGGATGGATGGGTGGATGGATGGATGGATGGATGATGGATGGATGGATGATGGGTGGATGGATGGATGGATGGATGATGGATGGATGATGGATGGATGGATGGATGGATGATGGATGGATGGATGATGGATGGATGGATGGATGATGGATGGATGGATGGATGATGGATGGATGGATGATGAATGGATGGATGGATGGATGGATGGGCAGATGAATGGGTGGATTGTTATATGGGTAGATAGATGGACATATGAGCAGGTGAGTGGATAGATGGATAGAGAGGAGAGAGAGAGAGGCTCCTGACTACAAACAGAATTTTTTCTTTCTGGGTTCATCAGTAGTCTGAACCTAGAAGCATTTAATCTGGTCCTGAGTATGGGAAGCTTCTGGGGTTTACACCCCTTCCAGTGGGTCAAGAAATGTCCCCCTTCTACACATTCATAAACCAAACACTCATGAACCTCATGAACCAGACACATCCCAAAGTCCCTATCTCTTATTCCCATTATGTTAAGGTTAGGATTTCAGGATATGAATTTGTAGTGAGGAACACAAACATAAGTTTAGAGTCTACTATGTGTAGAGGGTACTACACTTGGGTGTAAAATATGTGGGGCAGTAAAATTATTGTTTTTCTGGTGGGTTTGGGTGTGGAGAGGCAGCAAACACCCTCTGCTCACTAGCATTAGGATTAAACATTCAAGATGGTCAGATTTCAGCTGCTTTAAAAAATGAGCTTACTTTGTCAAATTAATCAAGACTAATCAAACAGGGAAACCGAGGACAAGAACAGGGAGGTGGTATCTTCAAAATCACCTGAGTAGATAGAATAGATTTATAATTAGAGCCCAACGCCTAAGATTCCCATTCTCTTCTTATTCCAACATGTTTGCACGATCATTTCTTAAAGGCACCACCATTGCCCTTTGCTTACAGCTCTCTGATAAACACCAGCAGAGAACAGCTGAGAACAGCAGAATCTTTTTTCAGGGGCTGGAGACATGGATCAGTGGACAAAAGCAGTTATTGCTCTTGCAGAGGGCCTGGGTTCAGTTTTGAGCAACCACACAGTCGTGCCTGAGACCAGTCCAGGGAATCTAATACCTTCTTCTAACCACTAAGGGTACCAAGAATGGACATGATACATACACTCACTCACTCATAAAATATGCACATACATAAAATAAATAAAATCTGAAAAAATAAATTTTAAAACCTCTTTTTTGCTAAAAAATTTACTTAAATAATATTTTCATTTTCATATTGAACATCAAGGTTTTCCCCCATAACCCCTGCCTCTGTTCTTTGCTCCCTCTGCTCCCGACGGTCCCCCAGGTAGTTTCATTTGCACTTTCATATTTACACACCTGATTTTATCTAACTATATAAAAACTAGGACCACAAACAAGAAAAAAGATACAGTACTTGTTTTTCTGAGTCTGGCTTAATTCACGTAACAGGATTAGCTGCAATTGCATTCACTGTTCTCATAAATGCCAAACTTTTGTTCTTTGTGGCTGAAAAGAAATTCTATAGTGTATATATGACACGTACCACATTTTCTTTACCAAATCCCCTTTTGTTGGATGCCTAGGTTGGTTCTATGCTGTGGATGATTGATTGATAATAAAACACTGATTGGCCAATAGCCAGGCAAGAAGTATAGGCAAGGAGAATTCTGGGAAGAGGAAGGCTGAGGAGAGGAGAGATGCCAGCCTGCTATCCAGGGAGCAACATGTAAAGGCAACAGGTAAAGCCACAGAACATGTGGCGACATACAGATTAACATAAATGGGCTGAGTTAACTCTAAGAGTTAGTCAATGGTAGGCCTGAGCTAATGGCCCAGCAGTTTAATTAATATAAGTTTCTGAGTGATTATTTTATAAGTGGTTGTAGGGGTCTGTGGTGCTGGGCAGGACTAGAGAAAACTCCAGTGTAGCAGGAATCTTAAAAGTTCTTATTAATGAAAACAAACCTGAGCCAGGTACTGGGGTAAATACTGGAAGATCAGAGAAACAGAATAAGCCACAGCTACCTCACCTCGCCAATTCCTCAGCTGGTCTTGTTTCCTCAGACTGGAAGCCTCTGAGTCGTCATCCAGAATGAATCTCAGCTGAACTGCTTCTCACAGCCCAAATACTTAAACAGCCAAATGCTGCTAGTTTCTGGTCCTCACACCTTATATATCTTTCTCTTTCTGCCATCACTCCCTGGGATTAAAGGCGTGTGTCTCCATGCTGGCTGTATCCTTGAACACACAGAGATGCCTAGATCTGAATCCCAAGTGCTGGGATTAAAGGCGTGCACCACCACTGCCCAGTTTCTGCTATGGCTTGCTCTGACCCATTTTCTAGTCACCATTTTTGGCTCTGTATCTAGTGGCTGTCTGTTCTCTGACCCCAGATAAATTTATTAGGATGCCCAATATTTTGGGGAACACAATACCACTACACTCCAGCTACAGTTCTATAATTTAGAAAAATTGATCTTTTCTTTTTACTTTAGTTCACACACACAAAAAAATCATAAAAACTTCACATCAGTGGAGTTCCAAGTCACGTTCAACACACGTAAACATTGTGTAATGTTTTAGTCCAACTACATATATATATATATATATATATATATATATATACACATATATATATGTGTGTGTATATATATATATATATATATATATATATATATATACTCACATTTATTATTTCTTTAAGACAAAAACTTCTAAAAACCTTCTAGCCTTTTGAAATGTAGGGTACATAATTGTTAAAATGTAGATTTAAAGATCCCCCCTCGAGGGGCTTGTATTTTTTCAAATTATTCTATTATTTATGTGTATGGGTATGTCTTTGTGAGTGTGAGTGCCTGCAGAGACCAGATGAGGGTGTTGGGGACTAAACTCTGGTCCTCTGTAAGAGGAACAAGCCCTCTCAACAACTGAGCTCTCTTACAGCCTTGGGCTCATGTTCTCAAGGTCTCTAGCTGGTGACACTATTGGATGGTGAGACATGAACTTCATCAGTGGATTCAGTTGTTGTGAATTCACAGATGTGTGGGCTATTCAGAGTCGAGACCTAGCTGAAGAGGTAAATCACTGGTGAATACCTTTATCCTGGGATTGACTTGCCCCCTCCTTCCCTTCCTGCCCCCCCTTTCCTTCCTGCCCCCCCCATCACTGACCACTATGAGGTCAAGCTCCACCTCATGGTTCCCACCATCATCTTCCGCCTCACTGAAGCCCAAGAGCAATGGAGTTGAGTGACTGTGGGCTGGGCTTACTGAGACGGAGCCCAAATAAACCTTTACTTCTTTTAAGTTAACATGCTCGGGAGTTTGTCACAGCAAGGAAAAGTGACTTGTACAAAGACCGATCTTTCTAGCCACCGTGCCTTGCCGTGGTGGCCCCAGAGTCCCCCGCTCCAGTCTATGCTCTCCTCTGCCTCTTTGCCTTCTTTGGGGCATTTAGACCTAATGGTAGAAGCGATTGGCTCCTTCTAAATTTATCTGATACATCCAATGGCTCCTGTAAGCTGCTGGTTTGGCCTGGTGGCTAACAAGCTTGAGATGTGCTGGTATGATGGGAGCCATAGAGAGCCATCTCTGTGAAGCAGGTGACTTTCTGATGACGCACAGACTCATCACAGTGCCTAGTGGACTTAAAAAAGCTCATTCAAATTACTCTGATTATTTCCCCTGGTATAGATCTGGCCCAAAATATCCAGCAGCGCAGACCGTTCCTCGTGTACTTTTCAGAGCCCAGGCGCTGCAAGGATAGTGATTTTCCAGGGAAATTCAGCAGCTGTTACATAACAAGGGTTGGGCACTTCTCCCTTAGCCGATGAAACCGCCTACCCCCACCCTGGAGTGGGACAAGGATGCAGACGTTATTAAAATGACTCTTCCCCTGAGGCCCCTGACACTAAATGGTTTTGCTCTAAGAACTATTAAAAGTAGACCTGTGTCTTGCTTTTGTCCCAGGAGAAAAGCAAGATATAGTTTGGTACTCAGGAGACCTGGGTGGTGGGGACATAGTGTCATATCCAACCATGGATGACTGAGCTTAATTGGGCATTCAGTTCTTAATGTGGGAAACAATCACGGGATAGTGACAATGGCAGCCCTGTCACAGTTTGATATTATAAATAGCCAAGGAATCATTCAGACACAACACAGATCTTCAATGTCTTCTAAATTAGTTTTGAGTAAAGATTGATAGCAAAGGTGATCAAATGGAAGCCATGAGCAATAGTTCATGCCTGTAATATTACCGCTCTAGAGGCTGAGGCAGGAGGACTGCTGTGAGTTCAAGGCCAGTCAGGGAAACGTAATGAAACCCTAATTCCAAAAACAAATGTGAGCAAATGGACAAAGACTGAGGTACCAAAACCATTGTAACCAGTGTAACAATGACTTTCCAGACAATTCCAGCTTGCCCCAGTATACAGTATAGATACCATTTCTTCAAACCTCAAATACCATGAAAATTCTCTTCAAGATGCGTTCTATGCCTTCATATTTTACACAAAGGAAGTAGTAGAACAGAGAGGAATGACTCAAAATTACACATTAAATCAGCCAGGAAACACCTGCCAGTCCTCCAGTCTCCAAGGTGCTTCCACATCTGACCCCGGGGGCCGCAGGAAGCCGTGAGTCCTTTCTCAGAAGACCCCAGCTGAGTCTTCATTTCTTCCTGGGCTCAGGATCATGTATCACTGTGACAGACATGTCAGGGTCCTTCTGAGGATAGGTTTGTTCAAAACTTTGCTGCTTTGAACAAGCAAGCTCCTGACCCATAGGCTTACTATGGCAGTAAGATGAGTCCACTTGACAGATCAAAGGAACCAACTTCCCCTTCCACCCTCAGAGCACCTGAAACATATCAGACCCACACCACAGGCCTTGCTGAGATGCGGGAAACAAGGCAATTTCACCTCATGAACTTTCTCCGGATCTGTGACCCCCTTGAGCCCTCTTCATTTAAAACTGATGTGTGGGACTTGAGACATCACCCCAAAGGGAGGAAGAGAGACAAGCAAATACAGACAAGTGGAAACTAGATTTTCAGAGGACAAATGAGCAGACCAGGAAGAGCTTTACACAGGCAGAGTTGGTTCTAAACATGTGCTGGTTAATCACACAGCCTCATGTGTTCAATCCTGAGTCACTGGCTCCTCGGTGGAGAGTGAACAGTGTCCTGTGGGTCTGATGGGATCTGAAGAGCTCCCAGTGTGTAGCCTCTACAGCCTCATTCTGGAAACAGCTAAACCTTTCAGGCTAGGAGATACACAATGGTGTTATGGTTTAACTCTGTCACCCTCAAAGGCATTGGCATAGAAATTTAATCCCCAATCTCATTTGGATGTGGGGGCCTTTGAAAGAGAGTTGGTGTTAGATGAGGTCAGGAGGGCAGAGATAACAAGATGGCCCTAGTGTTTTTATAAAAGGAAGAGACCTTAGCTGCCATGCTTGTTCTGTCTGCCCTTGTAAGGCCCTCCTCTGTGTTATGATGTAACATAAAAAGCAACCGAGCAGACCCAGGTCCATGGTCTTGCACTTTTTGCACCCGAGAACTGTGAGCTAAATAAACCTCTACTTTATATAAACTACTCAGTCTGTGGTGTTCAGAAACAAGTTAAGACTGTTGAGTCTCAAAGGAATGGATTCCAAGATCTTGAAGAGCTAGCTCAGAGGTTGACCTGGTAGTGGGCAATAGTCTGTGGTTCAGAGGGCATTACAGGGTGAAGACCCCAAGGCTCAGAGGACCCTCAATGATGTGGAAAGAGAGGGAAGTGAGATAAAGAGACAAGAAAGGAAGGCACAAGAAGAGAAGGAAGTGTGAAAGGTGGTGGTGGGAAGAAGTCACCTTGAGAAGTGTAAGGGAATTGCTTTCAAGAGCCATGAAACCAAAACGACACCAACTCGCCTCCAGTTTTCATGTTCTAAAATTAACAGCGCACACAGAAGCTGCTGCCTGGATTCCACGTGCAGCTTTAGAGGGATCTGTATTGTTTTTAATGTTTGAAGTGAAGGTAATTCACACAACGGCTAACTCCCTGTCTCTCTCTGGACCCCGAAGCCCCTTTCCTACTCTCTGTGTCCATGAAGTAGGGGCTGTTTGCAAATTAGGATACCTTTCCTTCTTTTTAAAACTTCAATAGCTGTTTTGGCTTTCTCGGCTTGTTTGGAGTTCTCTACAGGCTCACTGGTGGATTTCTGCAACTGCTCTAGTTTCTACTCTGGTCTGGAGTGCTCCTGTGAAGCCATGGAGAGTGCTCCTGAGAAGCTATGGGGAGTCACAGGCTAACCCTGGGAAGGCAAAGGGTCACTGGCCCAATGGTGAAGGATGAACTCCTCGCCACCCTGTGAGCATGAAGAATTAAAGCGTATCTATTTCAGCCGACAGTCTAAATTCTAGTCACCGGTTCAGCAGTCCTTCTGCTAGGATTATCTTGTGTTTCAAGTATTCACTACTTTGAATGAGCTTTATGTCTTTGCAAAAGTTCTTCCAAAGGTGCAGCCAGGATTAAAGGGCCACACAAGGGTTCAAAAAGATTCTCAGTAATTCTCGACCCCCAAAGGGGCTGACATCTGATCTTTGAACAGCTTCTGCCTAAGCACTGGGTTTGAAGACTGGTGAATTCTTGTAGCTGAAGGTTTCCTGTGTCCACCCGGCTCCCGCAGCCACTCAGACCCAAGTAAACACATAGAGACTTATATTACTTATAAACTGTATGGCTGTGGCAGGCTTCTTGCTATCGAGTCTTTATATCTTAAATTAACCCATTTCTATTAATCTATAAGTTGTCACGTGACTTGTGGCTTACCGGGACTTTTACATCTTGCTTCCTCTGTCTCTGGCTGGTGACTCCTGACTCAGCCTTCCTGTTCCCAAAATTCTCCTCTCTCTTTGTCCCACCTATACTTCCTGCCTGGCTACTGGCCAATCAACACTTTATTTATTAAACAATCAGAGCAACACATTCACAGCATGCATGGCGATATCCACCGCACTTACCCTTTTCTTTTTTTTCAAAAAGGAAGGTTTTAACTTTAACATAGTAAAGTTACATGTAATAAAACAATAAAGCAAGAATTACAATTACAATATCTAGTCTATTTGCATTTGGCAAAATTAAAGAAGATATCCTATCTATCCTATATTTGTAAGTCTAAGGTTTCATGTCTAACTTATCTTTTATCATAACTAAGGAAATTATAACTATCTAGTTTTCAACTGCATCAAAGACCCCAGAAAGATATACTATTAACTGAGAAATAGGAGAAGGATGCAAGCAACTTTCAGTCTTTCAAGAGTAGACAGAGACAGCTGGCTACCTGGACAGTCATTCAAAGTTCCTCTGTAAAGTTGGGGCATCTGTCTTCAGTCCACAGACCTAGAGATTCTCAGTCACTTCTCTCTGTGTCCTGTAGAATGTCTGGCAGTTTCCTCTGCAAAACAGGAACCTGAAGGACCATTTTGCCAAGCAAAGTTCAGTAGTCACCTTCTTATGGGTCCTGCATGTCCAGTTGATACATTTTCAAGCAGTCCAGGCAAGAAGAGCTTCTTACCCAAATGGCTATTTTTGCCAAGAAGAAGATAAATTCCATATAGAGTGTCTTTGATGCCCATCTTCCTCTTTTCTGAAGTAAATTCGTGCTGCCAGGAGCAGATATGTCTCACTATCCAGAAGTCTTCAATTTTTAAAACATTTTAAATGCCATATTCTGTAGGTTTTTGAAGTGTTTGAAGATTACCTACCTAATTAAATTATATCTATGTATACCTAGAAAACTTAACATGACTATAAGTTTGACTATCATAGAGGACTAATTATTAATCTGTATTTTTAATTATCCATTACAATCTAAATGAGTTACATAAACATAATGCCTCAAACAAGAGTAGAAATACATATATACATTACAACAAAATTAAGTTTAAACTTGAATCAATAAACTAAAATTCATAGCAATGTAAAACATTTCTAAACAAGTTGTTGCTCTTTACAAGTAGGTTCAATAATCTACCCTTTCATCCTATATATTGACCTGTATGCTGTGAATGTGTTGCTCTGATTGTTTAATAAATAAAAGTACTGACTGGCCAGTAGCCCAGCAGGAAGTATAGGTGGGACAAAGAGAGAGGAGAATTCTGGGAACAGGAAGGCTGAGTCAGGAGATGCTGCCAGCCACTCCAGCCATGATAAGCGAGATGTAAAGATACAGGTAAGCCACGAGCCATGTGGCACAGTATAGATTTATAAAAATGGGCTAATTTTAGATGTAAGAGCTAGTCAATAGTTAGCCTGAGCTAATGGCCAATAATTTTAATTAATATGAGCTTCTGAGTGATTATTTTATAAGTGGGCTGTGGAACTGCAGGGGCTTGATGGACCCGGTGAGAAACTTTCCAGCTACAAATGCTCTCCTTCAACTCACCACTTCTCAGGCCAAGACAGAGTTTTGAATCAGGAACACAGAGAGATTCTGAAATTCAGGCACACATAAAGAGCCAGTGAGGGTCATAGCTAAGATTAGGACATGAAGGCTCTCCTGACATCATTCCTTCATGCATCTCACAATATCTCCCTGTCTTGGTGCCTGAAGATAAACCTAAGGGTGAAGGTATTGACTATCAAGAAGGAAGTAGAATGTCAAGCACCCCCGTATCAGGAGACAGGATCAGCACAAAAAAAGAACTCCATCTCCATCTCTTCACATCTGTGCATCTGAGGACCATTTTACTCTTTACTCTGGACCCCTGAATCCATGCAGTCAAGAGACTGATGCCTTCCTAGCCCAGGAGGGCTGCCACAGGGCCTCTCAAGATGTTGAATACAAGCACCTTTGCCTTCAGGGGTGCTCTAGGCTGAAATGCCCCACCAAGAATATTTTAATGTGTTATGAATGTCTTGCGTACATGTATACACACACACACACACACACACACACACACACACACACACACACACACACACACATATATATATATATATATATATATATATATATATATATATATATATATATATGTGCCGTGTGTGTGTGCAGCATCCACAGAGGACAGGAGAGGGTGTCAGATTCTATGGAACTGGAGTCACTGATGGTTGTTGGCCACAATGTAGATGCTAGGAACTGAACCCGAGTTCTCTGCAAGAGCAGTGATGTGATCTTAACCACTGGGCTAGCTCTTCAATCCCAGTTCACACTTTTTTTTAAATCCATCTTGACCTCTAAGACTGAGCCCCATGTTTACATGCCCTGAGCTAGTCATGAGCTAGACCATTCCTCACTAGAACTGAACTGTCTAGTTATTAGACTCTTTTAGGGCTGGCCTGAAGATTCTGGCATGGGATACAGCAGGGAAGCAGCTAGTTTCCAGGACAGTTTCCTGGCTCCTGGTCTACCTGTTCAGCAACAACTATTCTGTGTCCAACAGAGATTCTAATCTCAATACAGATTTGTGCTTTGCTCCCTTTTTATTGAGATGGAATTCAAATGACATAAAAGTAACCATTAAAAATGAATAATTCATCTATGTTTTGCACATTTACAATGTTGTGCATCCAATACCTCTATCTACTTTTAAAAAACATTCATTGCTCTTGTGTTTCACTTTTGATGAAAATAGACAGCCAAGGGTCACCAGACAGCCGAGTAAAAGTGTCTGGTATGAATGACAGACTGACAAACAAAGAAGCAAAAAACATAAAAGAGAAATCAAAGACAACAGAGTGTGACAGGAATAAGGAAAAACAAAGTGTATTTTGTATTTCAAGAGCATGTAGAAACATGATAATGGGCTTCACTGTGACTCTTTCATACATGTACATAGAATATTTTGGTCACATCTTGTCCTGCTCTTACTGATCCCCTTTCTCTTCCTGAGTAACTATTCTTCTACATTATTCTTCTAAGTAACTATTCTTCATGTCTTTTAAAACTATTTTTATTTGTTTATCTTCTGGATGTGATTGTGTATGTATATATGTTAAGGGTAGGGGCACAGAGTATGTGAGTACAGGTTAGAGGACAATATGGGGGAGTCTGTTCTCGCCTTTCAACATGTCCTGAAAATCAAACTCAGGTCATTAGGCTTGGTGGCAGGCACCTTAAACCAACAGAGCGACCTGGCCAGCTGTATGTGTGTGTGTGTGTGTGTGTGTGTGTGTGTGTGTGTGTGTGTGTCTGTGTGTCTGTGTGTCTGTGTGTGTGTGTCTGTGTGTGTGTCTGTGTGTCTGTGTATGTGTGTGTGTGTGTGTCTGTCTGTCTGTCTGTCTGTCTGTGATAAATTTAATGAAGTTTTCTTGCAGGATCATGGGTCTTCTCAGTGGCTACACCACTGAAGAAAATCTCTCTCTCTCCCAAAGAAACCATTAACTGTCTGTAGGTCATCAGGGAGGATTGAGACATTGTGAACTCCTCCCCTTATAGCTACAGTTAATTGCCTGTAAGTCCCCTAGGAGGTGCATGATGTGTGTTCAAGAGGCCAACTGCCATGTTAAGTCTAGAACACAATGCCTTAAAAACCTCCACCTCTTTCTTTGTTTCATTCTTTGTTTCTTTCTTTCTCCTTCTCCTCCTTCTTAGTTTTTTGAGACAGGGTTTCTCTGTGTAGCTTTTGTGCCTGTCCTGGATCTCACTCTGTAAACCAGGCTGGCCTTGAACTCACAGAGATCCGCCTGGTTCTGCCTCCCAAGCGCTGGAATTAAAAGTGTGCACCACCACTGCTCGGCTTTTCTTTCATCCTATGTTCTTTGCATCACTCTTTCTGTGATGGTCCCTGAGCCTTGGAGGGGTGGCACAGATCTACCATTTATGGTAGAACATTAAACAATGACTTATTCTCAGCACTTTGACCAGTGATGAGTGTCTGTAATTACCACTGCTTCTTACAAAAGGAAGCTTCTTGGACCCAAACTGATATCATTAAAAATCTATGGGCACAAACATGATAACTAGAAGACAATTTAATAAGCATGAATCATGTCTACTTAGCAAAACAGCAGCAAAAGCTTCTCTGTTAGTCCCTGTGACCTCCCCAGCCATGGGCTTTTGACTAAGTTTACAGTATCACCCAAGAATTTCCTCCTGTGGGGCAGGCTTCAAGTTCAACATAAAGTAGTTGATTACTCCAAAATATCCATGCTGCTACTGCACCATTCCCCTTCTCAGTGAGCCTAGCTGACTTCTCTTCCCTAGCAGTCTGCACAGTACCTTGTAATACTGTGAGGGCTATCTCTAGCCAGCTTTCAGCTCAGTTCCAGTTTGATTTCTCTACAGCCTGTGACAAGATTGCATGGTGCTTCCAGCAGCAGGGTCCTACCATTTACAGCAGTGCCAAGTGCCTTGTTGGAACCTCAGAGGTCTCCCTAACCAACAACGCATTGGGAGGTAGGTCGTCACTAACACTGGGATTTTTATTTAATAACTTATGGCTTCTGGAAACAGCTTTATCAACCCAAACAAAGTATACTTATTTTATTTTTAATTATTTTACTAATATTAGATTTCCCTATGGCTTTTTCATACACCATTAGTTTGGGTTGACCCCCCTCCCCTTTCTTGTCTATGGTCTCCCCTATTCCTGTCTAAATTTCCCAGAATCCCTCCTTAAATTTTTCATATCACATTTTTTCTACTACCAAGGCATAGCTTTGACATGTATAAAAATACCATAGTGAAACTTGATATTTTACATATTCTAACCTATTTTATATATTCTAGCCTAAACATTAATTTAAAAATAAAATTTGAACACTTTTTTTAGACTTATAAAAAGTGATCATGTATCTGAAACAAAAAACTGATGCTTAAGAATGTGATGGGGTATTTGGTAAATGTACAAAGTGGGAACCAGCACTTGGAAGTTCACAGTTTAACATTGGAAAGTTTTTAAAATTTTATAGAAAAGCATGAACGAAGCAGATATTTAAAAAATCATCCAAAGACTAAACAAAGAATATAAACAAGGAAAGACAAAATAATTACCATCTATATGTTCCTCTGGACATTTCAAAATTGAATAATAGGAATTATTATTAAAAGAGTATAGAGAAAACATGAATTAATCAAGAATAAACAAAAAAAAATCTGAAGAAATTCATCTCCACATTGGAGATGAACTCTGACTTTTCTGAACAAATAATGAAGAACAGATTCACAGCAAGGAGCGCTATAAGAGCTGGCATAGGAAAATATTCTCATTTTGGAGGGATAGAGAATGTGGGGGAGAGGGGAAGACCACAAACAGAGGATTTGGAACCAGAAAGTATTTGTTTCTTAGCAGCAATAACAAAGCCAGAAAAGCAACAAAAGAATGCCTCCAAACCTATGACAAAATGGCTTGTGCATGACATTTTTATACCTAGCCAATCTAGCCATCAAGTGTAGATGAAAAATAAAGTTATTTGCAGATATTTTGGACCTTCATTTATTAATATTTTCCACCCAAACTAGGAAATATTTTTAAAGAAGTGAAGAATCTACAATGATAAAAATTAAAGGTAATCCCAGGGGAACACAGGAAGGTGGCAGCATTAAGTCCAGAAATAATCCTGGAGAGGCATGTCTGATTTACATGCTAGTATTCAAAGGAATTTACATTGTGGCAGAGGCAATGATTCATGGTTAAGTACACAGAAAATTAAGCACATAGAACAAATAAAGCTATTATTAAGTCTAGGAAAGTGAAAACCAAGAAGGAAAAAGTAATTGTGGTCATCTATGTGGTTCAGATGCAATTGACATTTACATGGCCAATTGCAATAAAACAAATTCTGAACACTGATTTGACCAAGTGTTTTTGCATAACTACATATCAGAAAGCTGAGAAGGCAGAGGAAGTATGGGAGAGAATATAGTATAAAAGCATCCAAAGTTAAGCAATCAAGAAATTCATGCTATTTAAAAATGCAGGTGCAAATACCAAAAGAAGCATCTAAAAAGATTTGGAAGTTGCTTTGGTATCTTCAGCTGTGGCGGAGTATTACACTCTGTGTAATCTATACACAAATGTATTTCTCATAGTTCCTTAGTGCCAGGAGCACCAGTGTTAAGAGGCCAGCCTCTAGTGAGGCTCTTCTTTAAGTGTTAAACATGGCAGAAGACATTTCATGGTCAGGGCTGGGAACATGAGAGACCAGAGGAGGCTAAGAAAGCTGAACTTGCTCTATAGAACCCATCATGATGACCCACTCCCTCCCATGGCAATGTCCTTAATGTGTTGTATTAGTTACTTTTCTGTAATACCAGGACCAAAAGCATCCTGAGGAAGGAAGGGTTTGTTTTGGCTTAATGGTTCCTAGGCTGTGGGGAAAGCATAGTATGGCAGCAGCAGCAGCAGCAGCAGCAGCAGCAGCAGCAGCAGCAGCAGCAGAAGAGAGCTGACTACGTTTTCATTTGCACATAGCAGCTGAACAAGAAGGACTAGGAAGCAAGGCAAGGTTATAAATCCTCAGCTCCCTCCCCCCAGGGACAAACTTCCTCCACTGAGATCCACCTCCCAAAGTACTACAACCTCCCTAGACACCATACTGGGGACCAAGTGTTCACATAAGGGATGTTTCTCATCCAAACCACCACATGCATTGTGAGGACAGAGCCTCGTGACCTACTGCCCTCTAGAAAGTCTGCTTCTTCATACCATTACAGTGAAATTAGATTTCAGCTTGTGTTTTGGAGGGGACAAAGGAAGCTCAGTAGAGGTCTTGGCCTTGGAGCAGCTGAAATTAAATAGGACATGAGAAGACCGTTGTGTTTTAATATCATTTGGCTTTCTAAACTAAGTGCATGTGTTTATTTAATAGAAACCTAGATTAAACTCCATTACTTTAACAACTTGGCCTGCCAACCAAGCTCTATAACAAACCAAGGTATACGCAGTGGCTTGTGATGCTCCCCCCTGCATTAAGCCATTTGCAGAGAAGAAATGTTTGCTCACTGCTGGGACCTGTTCTGAACGATGTGACCTCTTTTTCAACCCTGATGAAATGGAGCCACTAAATAAAAGTCAAATCCAGTTACACTCAAAATGCAAGTGATGTGTAAACAAAATCTATGTAAGCCCCAGGTAATGGCCTGGTTATCCCTGCAGAATTTATTGTAGCAGCATCCGAGAATCCTACAAAATTTATGAGCGTTGCTCTCATCCTGCTGACCTTACTGAAGGGCAATTTACCAGCCTCTATAGCGCTTTCTGGTTTGGGTTTTTAATGGTCTGTCTTCACGATAACAGAGGCAATAGCTATTTGACGGCTTTTATCCCGTGTCTAACGTGACGGATATGTAGAAAACACGATGATGATCAAATAAGTAAGAGACAAGAAGGGATTGAATGAACAACCTAGTGATAAAGACAAACCACCAGCCAGATGAGTGACACACAATGACACCTTAGAGTGATGGGGACCAAAGAGAGCTGCTGTCACGGCACATGTCAAATGGTGCAGAGTTTGAGTTTTCACAGGACCGACTTACTCATTCCCCGGGTTTGTGACACGCCAGGCTCAGTTCTAGGAGCTGTACCCATGTATATGACCTCAGCTCATCCTCACAGGAAACTCCAGGACAAGTTGTCACTTCCTCGTTTTTTAAAAGTTTTATTTGTAACTTTTTATTGATTCTTCATGGATTTCACATCATCTATCTCAAGCCCATTCGTCTCCCCATCTCTTTGTATTTGCCCTCTGCCCTTGCAACCCCACCCCCTCCAAAGAAAAGAAAAGAAAAGAAAAGAAATGTTGTCATGGAAGCTGTAGTGTGACACAGTGAGTCACACAGTATTCCCTTTAGTCCACACATCTTTACTTGCAAGTGTTCATTGAATGAGTCATTGGACTGGTTTGAGGCCTCTGGCTTCTGCTACACTATAGATACCGGACCCTCACTGGGGCTCCTCTTGTGTATCCTGTTGTTGCCCTGTGTCATGGAGATCCTGAAGCTTTGGGTCTGCAGGTTCAGCCCCTTCACCTGCTCCAGCAGATGACAGAGGGGGTGGATGATGGAGTGGGCCAACTCATAGCCCTGGTTCTGGACCTGAGTGATAGCTGGGTGGGTCAGCCCACCAGCTCTTCCTCATCCTCACCACAAGGATGAGCTCTCCAGCACTGCCCTGGCTAGCTCACCCTATGCAGCAAGCAGCAAGGGGTGGGGCTGGTTCTCCTGCTCTCAGGCCCTTGGGGCCTGCTCACTTACATCTACACCACCAGGGCCAGCTCTACTGTGTTGCCCAGGCAAGGTGCCAGGGCCACCCTAAGGAGTGCTGCAGCTGGTGAGGGGCAGGGCCAGTTCTCTCCCACCTGCTGCAGATGGTGAGGGGGGACATCTCTTCCTCACTCACGCCACCCCACAGTGTGGTAGATGAGGGGCAGGGCTAGGTCTCTCATGTTCCCAGGGCAGGCTTACCTGCACCCCCATCACTGATAGGGTCAGCTCTACTATGCTGCCCAGGAGAGGTGCAGGGCCTGCTCTCCTGAGTGCTGCACCCAGTGAGGGCAGTGCCAGCTCTCTGGCCCCCATGACCTCAGGGCCAGCTCTCTCACCTGCCACAGGTGGTAAGTGGTGGGTGGTTGGTGGAAGGGCCTCTCTCTCTCACCCATGCCACCAGATGGCAGTTGGTGGAGGTGCCGGTAAGCCAGCCCTGAGTGTGTGGGAGAAGAAGAGCTGGCCCTGCTCCCCCTCATCTGCCATATGGTGGCATGGGCTAAGGAAAGATGCTGCTGCCCCTCTCCACCCTCGGCAGGCAGGAGAGCTGACCCTGCCCTTCACTAACCGCAGCACTGGGGAGGGTGGGCTCTGCCCTTTGCCTGGGCAGCACAATAGAGCTGACCCTGCTGATGGGGGTGCAGGTGAGTCAGCCCCGAGGACATGAACAGGGGACACCTGGACCTGCCCCTCATTTCCCCATATTCTAAGAAAGTGTATCATGCCCACCCCACCCCCCACCGCCATACACTCACCCAGTGATAGAGGGGCTCTAGAATCTATAATCACAGTACTTCATGTCTACAGAAAATGCTCAAGGGATACGGCCCTGGGGATTAACTGGACACATTTAGCTAGTGTGAACTTGCTAGGACAGGGAAAAAGGGGTGTTCAGTGGAGAATGAGGGCATGGAGGATGCAAACTGCCTGGAGCCTATGGACTAAGAGTGAAGACACACCTCCCAGCCCTCAGTTGTGTGAGAATAGGCCACCCGTGTCCGCTAAGATGCTGGTCTGGGTGGACACAGAACCAGCTGAAGGCAGGGGTCCCCCCCGCCCCCGCATAAGTGAGTGCGGACCAGGGATCAGAGCTGTATCGGGTACTTTTGGGGGTGAACAGGGCTGCCCACCTGTGCTCTCTGGAGTGAGGGGCAGGAAGACCAAGGAAATGAAAACAGAACCTGATCCAGGAGAACTGCAGGAACCTGGGAGAACCCAAGGAGGCTCTGCTTGACAGAGTAACGGGACCAGTGTTAGCCAATGATTATGTCCTCCCCAAATCACCAGGCTGCCACCTAACCCCTCATGTGATGGTCTTTGCAGGAGGGGGACAGGGTATCTTAGAGATGGGGGTAGGTTGTGAAGGCAGGGCCTGTAGGAATAATTCTGGTGGCCTTTTCCAGAGGCTCCATGACCAAGCTTTAGCCCTACTCAACAAGAATATGGACATCCATGAGCCAAGAACTGGCCCTCACCAGACATCGTGTCTGCTGGGCCTTGCTTCATCTTCCCACCTTCAAGAGTATGAAAAACACATTTCTGCCATTCCCAACTTACCCACCGCATGTTGTCTTGTTATAGCTAAAGAGGACTAAGGTCAAGGAAAACTGAGAAGAGACAATGGGCAAGGAGACATTTTCCATATAGCTATTCGGGCCCAGGATTGACAGTTTCTGGGTTCTCTTTCATAACATCAGGGCCCTGTGGCCTCCTTCAACCTCCGAAAGAAGCAGAGTAGATGCACTATTAAAAAAAAAAAAAAATGTCCCTAGGGCCTGGGAAGATGTCTCAGTTAGGAAAGCATTTGCCACACATGCATGAGGACTCGGATGGTTCAAATGGCAGATTTAGGTTTCCAGTGTTACAGTATGGCAGGCATTTAGTCTGCAGTATTGCAGTGTGGACTGGTGGGACCTTTAAGAGGTGATCATGTTATGTCATGAACCCTCACAATGGATTAACGTCATGATCACAAGAGCACACTTGTTGTCAAAACAAATATGATCCTTGCTTGCTCTCACTGGCTCCCTTGCCTTTATGCCTGTCACCATGGCATAACACATCAAGAAAGCCCTGTGCTAGGTATTAGCTCCTTAACCTTCGGCTTTCCAGCCTCCACAACTATGAAAAATAACTGTACGTTAGCTGGGCGGGGTTGGACAGGCCACCCAGCACTTGGAAGCCCGAGGCAAGATAGTTGTACATTTGAGACCAGCCTGGGCTGCATAGTGAGACCCTCTCAAGTAATAAGTAAATAAATCTCTTCATAGATTACCCAGTCTATTCCAGTAACATAGGAGAGCTAAGACATCTGGATTAACTCTCCTAAAAATGTGCATCTTGCTCTGAGCCCTGGCACCCAACACTCCCTCTAGATGATTTGAGGCTCATGTGTCACACTGAATCCTTTTTCCTAAACAGGTCCCTCTAAGGACATCTAAGTCGCTTACATAGTATAGTGCTGTCTGGATTTGGTAGGACACAGACTCCATGCATTGCTTAAGGGTTGGTGAGAGGCCTCACCATAGTGGGCAGTTGGTACCAGCTCCACCAGGGCTCATTGGGCCACCTCTGCAGAGCCTATCATCTTCCAGTGAGTGACAGCCTCCTCCTTGGACACAAGACAGTGTTCCAGCTTGGGGAATCTGATGACATGGCATCACTGTGGCCTCAGCCAGTTATTTAAAGAAAGTCACAAGTCCGGCCCAGTTTCCAAGCTGCAGAAATAGACTTTGAAATACTTCTTGAGCGTCAAAGACTTCTGGCCACACTGAATCTCCTGTACTTGGAGTTGGTTTGTGTATTGCCTATTATTTAAACTGAAGAGTAAGTCAGAATTCAAAGTCATCCACACAGGAAAACTTGTAGGAGAGACCAAGGTCAGTCCAGACACAGACGGCCTAGGAAAGTGCAGAGTCCAGACAGGTCTGTCCTGATCAGGCTTCTGGAGTTTATTTGTGGTTGAGAATCACAGAAGGAAGTTGAGGCTGGGCATGTGCTGAGTGCCCGGCATACTACTCAACTTCTACAGCATCCTCCCAGCATCCTCAGCATGAACCCTCACGGGGTGCTGCATTGGGTACCATGCCCAACACTCGGCACAGAGTAACTCAGTTAATGTTAGTAACCGTGCCAAGAGATGTCATTGTTGATCCCACGTCACAGAAAAGGAAACCAAGGCTCAGAGAGGTTGCATGACTAGCCCAAGGTCACACAGATAGTTGCCCATGGAGTCAGGTTTGACCACCATATATAAGAATAGAAAACTGAGGCTTAGAGAAAGATTTTGCTAACAAAACTGAACTAAAACTCCTGCTACAGTGAGTCCTTGTCTGGGCTTGAACATACTGGGTTGCTTCAAGAGAAAGGATATTCTAGACTCTTCCAGAAAGAAAAGACTCACTTCTATAAAGAGGTAGACCAAGGCAGCCAGACTTTAGTGAAGCTAAGTTACCACAAAACGAAGACTGGGTATTTGTTTAAAAGCAAAGACTAGACTGTTGTGTTGCCGTCCTCCCGACACAGACGAAGTGGGAGAGACAGCACACACCTGGGACACACAGCTGTCTTCTGTCTGTCTGGATGGTTGATTCCTTGTCCTTAAAGAGAATGGACTCCTTCCTGTCTACAGCAGGCGTGGACATCCTGATGGGGTCTGTGCAAACACAGACAGGGGTTGCTGGAATAACCTCTGCAATCTGAGTCCCCTGCCACCGCATGTTCCCAGCTGGACAGTCCTGTCACACAGACCTGTATCCTCAGCTGGCCTGGAAGACAGGGAGGACGGATTGAGAAACCTCTCCATGACAGTGAGGGCCCTTCCCAAGCCTATTATGCTGAGCCTGAGGACCTGCCTGGAGTTCTAGCAAGGGAAGAGGGGGGTGCACTTGGGGAGACCGTGGGGTTCCGACCAGCCCCTGCGTCAGCTTGGACAGAAACAGAAAAGCAATTGACAAGAGACTCTCTGGTCTGCACTTGGAGGGACAAATAGGCTTTGTCAGCGTGCCTGCCATGTTCTAGAAAGCTCTAAAGAGCCCTGGGGGATGTGTCCATTGTCGGACAGAGCTGAAAGGAGAAAAGAACCACAGAAATGAGGAGTTCTGATGGGGACCATGGAATGAGGAAGGGTCACAGGGCTGACCTCCCTAGGAGCAACATTGGGGTTGACTTCTCTGGAAGAAAGCTTGGTTACTCCTTCCACACTGGGCCTCTGGCAGCCTTGTGAAGACAGAAGCCCTCAGTTCATGTCCTTTTTTTTTTTTTTTTTTTTTTTTTTTTTGCTTAATTTTTTTTTTTTTTTAAAGACAGGGTTTCTCTGTGTAACAGCCCTGGCTGTCCTGAAGCTCACTCTGTAGCCCAGGCTGGCCTCGAACTCACAGAGATCTGCCTGCCTCTGCCTCCCAAGTGCTGGCTCATGCCTGTGTTTTTGATGACGCACGCCTTTGCCTGCTACCTCTTTGGCAAGCATGGGCACTAGTGAAGTCACAAATGGCAGCAAGGATGGACAGGAAGGGCTGCCAGGGAGGCCTGGTCCCGGCTGACTACAAAAGCCCCGTGAGCACAAAGCACCCTGGGACAACAGTGTGTCAACGGTTCCCTGAGCAGCACCCTGGGCCCCTGTGGAACAGAGGGTGACAAGGCACTTCGCCCCGCCCCGTATCACCTCTGTTCACGGTTCCCACCACCACTCTGCCCTCTTTCTCCCTCTCGTCCGAGGCACCATCTCTCTAGGTGGACAGTTTCTTCCCCCCAAGCCCTTCACTATCACAATTTGAACACAGAAGAGGGAGCTGTCACTGGAAACTGGGATGGTTCCCTTGATCTCTGTCCCTACTCCTCCACCTTCTCCACACCTTTCTGGTCGGTCGCGTGATCTCTGGGACTGAATTTTAAGTGGGGGTGTCTGTGGGTGAGTGGGGGGGGCTGTTTTACACAGGCTCCATTCAGACTGAATTGCTTTATTTTTTTTCTCTAGTACCCAGGACTTCTACCTTTAAAAAAAAAAAATACTCTCAGGCTACTTGAGCATGTTACAAAGATTTGGCCCTTTGAGTTTCCATGGAGACCTCAAAGAACCCAATACTCCCAGAGGAATGAACAGCTCCAAGATCAAACTTAGAGGGTCCTGGAAGGATAGCATTCCAGCAGTGAGCTCATGTCAGCTCGCCTTGCCCAGAGTCACTTCAACCACCCAGAAAATTCTTGAGGGTCCCAAAGTGTAAGCCTCAAAGGGGCACATGACCTTGGTCATTGTAATGAACAAAACGTTCCAGTTGAACCATCAGAAACCTGTTTGCTGGAGGATTGTGCCATTCAGGGAGCTGGGAGTAGCTTACTTCCTCAGAAGCACTCTGGAGATGTAGGCTAATTCACTCCGGATTCTTCCCAGCCCAGCATTTCCCTGTTGCCGCTGGGGTACCTGGCAAGTCGAGGCCTCGTCGATTGAAGGGAAGACCTCATCCTCTCCAGAGGCCGCCTTCATCTCACATCCTGCAGCCCTCAGGAAAGCTGTCTGGAAGTTCCCCCACTGAGGGAACGTCATCCAATGGTCATCTTGGTTTATTTTCCTTACGTCCTCACAGCGGGGACTGACAGTGTTCGCTGTTCATATTTTACTGAGAAAAGAGTACCCATCACCTCCCTCCCGGAAAATCAAACACTGCTTTCCATGTTGGAGGAACAGCATGCTCTGTAAATCCCCACTGAGCAAGAGTGATTCATGCTCCGTATTCATAGGCAATGCCAACATATGCTAGGCACATGTGCGGGGAGGCGGCCATGCTGCCAAGCCGAGTCCTGAGAACGGCCCACTCGAGAGAAAGTTCCTTATTTCACACTTTGCCCAAAACAGAAACTCATACCAATTCTACCACCCTAAATAGCACAGCTGTAGGCCTTGGCATTTCAGAAGGCTGCTTGGAGGCACCAGGACGCTCATTTGAAATTAGACCACAGAAGGGCAAGTGGGATTTATAGAAACTGAATGAGCCCCATTACCTAAGAATAAAAGAACCCAGATTCTAAAAACACAGCAGCACTCCTTTTTAGCCAGGCCCCCATGTTTTTATTCCCATGTGTTTTTGAGAAGTCTGTGCCTTTTAAAGATGTTTCTATGGTCCTTGCCACAAAGAACTGATTTGTAAGCATCACTTAAGACAGCTGATGGCCCCTGGGACAGAGGACACCATCTGAGAGTCACAGACACAGAGAATGGGACCCATGGGGTCGGAGCTGGGTGGGTCTCTGGTTATTTTTTGAAAGGCAGTTGAAGTGTTTACAGCCATAGGAAGAAGCCTTGAGCTAAGAGGGCCTTTACAAGGAACCTACTTGTTCAATACAAAGATGCTTAAGACAACACTTGTCCAAAGACAGGGGAAAAAACTCAAAAGAAACACATTCCAGTCGCTTCCTCGGGGGAAAGATGGTCCTGGTGCCTCCCATTCTCTGAATGTTTAGTTGGGAAAAATGAGGCTGAGATAGGGTTGGAGGTCTGCATTGTGCAATTAATATGAATCCTTGCCTGGCTCCTTCCTCTGGGGGCTCAGGCAAGAGTGTCAACAGTCCGCAGGAACTGGCTGCCGTCCATTGTGAAGGCTAGTCTTCACCATCAACTTGACCTGGGAGTTATCTAAGCAACACACCTCTGAGTGTATCTGTGAGGGTGTTTCCAGAGAGGATCAACCAAGGAGGAGGAAGGCACCACCCTGGCTGTGGGTAGTGCCATCCCGGGCTGGGTTCCAGAATGAATTAAAATGGACAAAAAGAGGAGGCAAGCTGAGGATGAGCTCTCATCTCCCGCAGCTCCTGGAGTGCAGATGCCATGTGACCGCCTGCCTTGTGCCCCTGTGGCCCAGTCTCCTTGCAATGACGGCTTTTATCCCCTCAAACATTTCCTTCTTAAATTCCTGTTGTCAGGTAGCCCGCCATAGCGAAGAGCAAAGTAGCCACACCCATGCCAGTGGAAATGGACTCGGTTGGTGGGCCAAGAAGGTTGGGGTACCAAAAGGATAGCGACGATCCACCCCCTGGACACTCCCAACCCAGCTGAAACTCTCTGTTACAGCTTTGCAAAAGGCCTGACCCAAAACAGACCTCCTCCCCTATGAGATCAAGTCCAGGCCTATGTCCTCATTGTAGGCTCCGGTGTCCACACACCCACCCAGAAATATGTCCACAGCCTAGTTCCTGGAACCTACAAATAAGGTCATGTTCAGATGGAAAGGAGAATTTTTTTTTAATAGCCTTTACTAAATTAAGGAGTCAGAGAGAATAGGTTTACTCTGGATTATCTAGGTCAGCCCTAAATGCCAGCATGATATCCATCTAAAACATTTAAATAAGAAGGAGATTTGGCACAAGAGAAGAGGAAAAGGTAGTAGGAGGGATATAGGCACAAATGCCAAGGAAAGTCAGCAGCTGAGGGATGGGAGGCAGATGCTCACCCTGTGCCCTGCAGGAAGCGTGACATTTCTCATATTCCCAGCCTACAGGACTCAGGCATCTAACATCATCCTATCCTGACTGGTTTCTGTTCAGTTTGCCTAAGACAGAGCACCTACTTTAGGAGACATTCTGGAACCAGATCCAAGCCCTCACACAATGTCCCGGTTTGAGCAAATACATTAAGCTTTAAGATAAGACTTAGAATGTGACAGCCTTCGAGGCAAAGGAGAAGATTCTGAGGAGGAAAGGGCTAGAAGAGAGTGTTGGAGCTTAAACACCAGAAGATTGGAAAAGGAAGCTCAGTAGCAGAGGTAGAGATGGGAGGACAGTGGTGTAAGCTTGTGTCCAGAGAGGGGTGACATATGGGAGTCATCTGCCCTCCCTTCTGGTCTTCCTGGATGGGCATCCTGTGGAGAAGGGGCCAAGAAACACTCTCTGGAAAGGGTACATGAGCACAGTTTTAGCTTTCTGGGCTACAGGGTCTCCACTGTTACTACCTAACTGTGCCTTTGGAACAGGAACCTGGCCTCAGACAACGCATAAATGAACACATGTGGCCGTGTTCCAGGAAAACTTAATTTACAAAAGCAGGCAGCCAGCCAGATGCAGCCCCTGGGAGCAGTCTGCCGACCCTTACTTTAGAATAACGCTTCTGGCCTCTCCCTCCCTCATTCTTCCCAGGGGACCCATTAGGACTGATGGGTTGGCTGGGCTGGGTAGCTCAAGCCTTTGCCTCTCTGGGTTCTGCCTGACTGCAGAGAGCGGCAGCACACTGACCTCATAGGGAGTAGGACTTCTGGGGAGCCCTAAAGCTGTTTAATGAAGTCACTCACAGGTCTGGGATCCAGCCTCCTTCTGAGCTTCGGTATCAGCAGGGCCACTTGGTGAAGAGGGTGATGTAACTATGGACACATTCATCAAAATAAATGGCAGGCGGCTCCATCTACATGGTCCTTAGTATTCCACTCAGCTACTCCAAACTTGGGGAAGGGGGAGTATGGTATATTGACCTCATTCCTGGTCCCCCAAAGTGGTGGAAAATGGGTGCTGTTCAGTTTTGCTGCACCTTGGGTTGGATCCCTGTGTCTGTGATTTGCCATTCTTTTAGGAAGCCTCAGAAATAGCCATTGCCATCAGCCAGTAGCTCTCCTCTTCTGCTGGATGAGAATGTGTGATGCCCTGTGGATATGCTCCACTGCAGCCCACACTGCTGTCCTGTGGATAAGTCCCACTGCAGCCCACGCTGCTGCCCTGTGGATAAGTCCCACTGCAGCCCACGCTGCTGTCCCGTGGATAAGTCCCACTGCAGCCCACGCTGCTGCTGTCCCGTGGATAAGTCCCACTGCAGCCCACGCTGCTGCTGTCCCGTGGATAAGTCCACTGCAGCCCACACTGCTGCCCTGTGGATAAGTCCCACTGCAGCCCACACTGCTGCCCTGTGGATAAGTCCACTGCAGCCCACGCTGCTGCCCTGTGGATAAGTCCCACTGCAGCCCACGCTGCTGCCCTGTGGATAAGTCCCACTGCAGCCCACGCTGCTGTCCCGTGGATAAGTCCCACTGCAGCCCACGCTGCTGCCCTGTGGATAAGTCCCACTGCAGCCCACGCTGCTGTCCCGTGGATAAGTCCACTGCAGCCCACGCTGCTGTCCCGTGGATAAGTCCACTGCAGCCCACACTGCTGCCCTGTGGCTAAGTCCCACTGCAGCCCACGCTGCTGTCCCGTGGATAAGTCCCACTGCAGCCCACGCTGCTGCCCTGTGGATAAGTCCCACTGCAGCCCACGCTGCTGTCCCGTGGATAAGTCCCACTGCAGCCCACGCTGCTGCTGTCCCGTGGATAAGTCCACTGCAGTCCACTCTGCTGTCCCATGGATAAGTCCCACTGCAGCCCACGCTGCTGCCCTGTGGATAAGTCCCACTGCAGCCCACGCTGCTGCCCTGTGGATAAGTCCCACTGCAGCCCAGGCTGCTGCCCTGTGGATAAGTCCCACTGCAGCCCACGCTGCTGTCCTGTGGATAAGTCCCACTGCAGCCCATGCTGCTGCTGTCCCGTGGATAAGTCCACTGCAGTCCACTCTGTTGTCCCGTGGATAAGTCCCACTGCAGCCCACGCCGCTGTCCTGTGGATAAGTGCACTGCAGCCCACGCTGCTGCCCTGTGGATAAGTCCCACTGCAGCCCACGCTGCTGCCCTGTGGATAAGTCCACTGCAGCCCACACTGCTGTCCCGTGGATAAGTCCACTGCAGCCCACTCTGCTGCCCTGTGGATATGCTCCACTGCAGCCCACGCTGCTGCCCTGTGGATAAGTCCCACTGCAGCCCACGCTGCTGCCCTGTGGATAAGTCCACTGCAGCCCACGCTGCTGTCCCGTGGATAAGTCCACTGCAGCCCACGCTGCTGCCCTGTGGATAAGTCCCACTGCAGCCCACACTGCTGCCCTGTGGATAAGTCCCACTGCAGCCCACGCTGCTGTCCCGTGGATAAGTCCACTGCAGCCCACACTGCTGTCCCGTGGATAAGTCCCACTGCAGCCCACGCTGCTGCCCTGTGGATAAGTCCCACTGCAGTCCACGCCCTGTCCTGTGGATAAGTCCCCCTGCAGCCCACTCTGCTGCCCCATGGATAAGCTCCATCCACTGCAGCCCACACTGCTGTGATGGTGTTTGGGAAGTGCAGTAGAGATCAGATGCCCTTGGAGACATAACCTTGAAGACATTCTACAGGAGTTTCTCCAGGGAGAAGGCAGGGGCTATGTTAGGGACCAAGATGTCAGGAACCAAACATGAACCATGGAAAGTACTAGCTAGGCCAGAGAACAAGTCATAAGCCCACCGCCCTTCCCCAGAGCAGTAACACCTGTTTACTAACCGGAGGCTCCCAAAGATAAGAACATTCCACAGTCAGGTGCCATGGCAACCGAATGTAAAGAGCATTCCATGGTCAGGTAGCCTAGCAACAGAACAAATGGCCCCTGACCAGTCATCTTAGCAGACTTCCTGCAGTTGCACGACCTGCACGTCTCCCACATCTTGCACACCTTCCACGTCCCTTCTCCTTCCCTCCTTCCTGCCCCTTCCCCTCTTATGCTATATAAGCCATGCGGAGGAAAATAAAGATTGGCAGCTTGATCAGAATACTGTCTTGCTGTCGTCTCTCGTGTACCCTGTTCTTTCATTCGCTACCACAGGTGGGTCGCCCCCGTTGAAACCCCGCTGGCCGGGGCAGGGCTAAGTTCACTCTCACTGTTCCTCACCTTCAGAAGCCCACCCTCCCATACACCAGCACTGGATTCTTACCAATTGCTCAAGTACAACATAGTCATCATCATCACCATCATCAGTCAATCATCAACATCCTAAGTATTAGACAATGCAAAGAGGCAAAGAAGGCAGAAATCAAAACCACCTAATCTCCACATGGGGATAGTTGTCAAGATTGGCATGTGTGATGGCTACATGGAGACAAACCTGAGAATATCTGTGAGGGTGTTTTCAGAGGCAGTGGACTGACAAGAAAAAGTTCATTCTGAATGACGATGACATCACCCCACACACTGGAGTCCTAGACTGAACGCAAAGGAAAAGCAGAGTACCCGCACTCAGTTCTCCGACTCTTGACTGCGGATGCAGTAGGACCAGCTGCCTCAGGCTCCTGCCTTCATGCCTTCCCCGTTATGATAGACTGAATCCTCAAGCTCTGAGCCAAAACAAACCTTCCCTTCCTTAAGCTGCTTTTTGTTACACCAATGGGAAAAGTAATTTATACATGTATCTTTCCAGATGCAACATGAGATCATCATGTCAATGCTGATTTAGGAGGTGACCTTTAAAAGATAACAAATGACTTTGCACGTCCCAGAGCAGAGCCTGGATCCTGATTTTTATTAATGACACACTTCATTTCCTTTATTCTTGGTTATTGGCTATTGGACTCTCCCTGTGTTTTTCCAGTATAAACAATACCATAACCATCATTGTAGCTACTTTGGAGAAGCACATCCCTAATTGTTCTCTTAAGCTAAATTCCAAGAAGACAAGTATGACTGTAAATGGCTTCTTTCAGAAAACCCCATATTCCACATCATTCTAAGCCATAGACTCTATGGGGACCTTGACTTGGAGCAAATGGGCCCAGATGAGAAGAGCAGGCTTGAGTCCATGCTTACACAGGCAGCCACTGTGGCATCCCAGGAGTCACAGTAATGTGTGATCTCTGCTATACCCTACCTACCCTGGGTAGTTGGGTCCTGACAATACTGAATGGAGACATTGACAAGATGGAAACGGGAGGCAGGGTAGCTGAATTCTACCCATTTAGAAGATAAGCAGAGGATACCCAAATATGGACTCCCTGTGTTGTGAAAAGTGGGGGGATAGTGCTTGGTTCTCTTTCCTACATGTCTTTCACTCTGCAATTAGAGCTAGAAGAAGTCCCCATGTGCTTTCTCTGAGGCCTCTTAGCTACTCAGAATTCAGAGGAAGAGGGGCCAGAGGAGAGGACTGAATCCTGACTCCAGGAAAAAAATAGAGACTTCATGGTTTCGTACTAGACCCAGCTTAGCAGACCAGCAAACAGCTGGGGGCTCCAGCAGGATGAGGCAGGGCCTTTGCTGAACCTCCCTGTGACTTTCAAACCCAAGCAGAGGCAACCAATGGCGTGGGGCCCCCTGACAAGGGGTCAATTCTCCAATCTACCCCCAGACCATGCATTGTCTAAGATATACCTACACAGAGGCTCAGCCCCACTATGCATCTGGTCAAAGAGAACAGATGAAGACCCCCAGAGATTCTGACTCAAATGTCCAGGATGGAAGCCCACCTGCAGTAAGACTTAAAATAGTCAGCCATTGTGTACTCCGTTTAGGTGACTGGCTGATCGTGGTGTAAAAGGATTGGGAATTTTATAAAGAACTGATCAATACCAGGCATGGTGGCACACACCTATAATCCCAGCACTTTGGAGGCAAAGGCAAGAGGTTTACAAGTTCAAGGCCAGCTTTGCCTACATACTGGGTTTGAGGCCAACTTGGACTACATGAGACTCTATTTCAAAAACCTCAGACATAAAAAAAAGGAACGACTAATAAGTCCAGAGTCCTGGATCATGAGAGTGGGATAAGTTACACTGGGCCAGCAATGTTTGCTGCCAAGCCTGATGACCTGAGTTCCTTTCTCAGGACCCACATGGCGGGGAGGAGAGAACCCCAAAGTTGTCATTTCATGTCTGTGTATGTACCTTGGCACATGCACACCCACACACATACAAACAAACAAATAAATGAAATTACGTTTTTAAGATAGGATGCACTGTACCTTTTACAGGATGGCTATCCATCAGGTATTCAAAGGATTCCAAGTCAACATGGTGAGGATTACTTACATGGCTATAGCAAGAAAATGTAAAAAGCAATGGGAGACTAGCTGGGGGTGGACAGACCAGTCACTACTGCCAATCAAGACTGATGTAAGATCTTTGAAATCAAATGATAACTAAAATGACAGCCACCTCTCAATGGCAACAGGTGAGTGGTCCAGGACCTGCTACAGAAACCTATATGCACGGTGCTCAAGTCTCATAAAAATGGTATAATATTTGCACATATTCACATCAACTTAAGTACATAACTTGTTTGCATGTATGTGTATGTGTGCATGTGTATATGAGAGAGATGTGCCTGCATGTGTGTTTGCGTTGCACGTATATGCATATGGATGCATATGTAATACATATGTCGTGGGCAGGGGACAACCTTGGGTGTTGGTCCTCACCATCTGCCTTGCTTGAGACAAGGCTTACTGTTCACTGTTGCATACACCAGGCCAGCTTCTGGTGATTCTGCTGTCCCTGTTTCTCATCTCCACCCAGGGATTGCAGAGTCACACCCTACCACATCCCACTTTTACATAGACTTGGGAGATCTAACTTGTGTGGCAAGAGCTTCACCCACTGAGCGATCTCTCCATGCCATCTCATATACTTTAAATCATTTAGATTATTTATTCTGCTGTATCAACTACTTATCTTGTTGCTGTGACAGAATCTGTAACAAAAGCGATTTAAGAGAGAAAGGGTTAGTTTTGGCTTGAAGGTACAGTCTGTTGTGGTTAGGAAAGCTTGAAGGTACAGTCTGTTGTGGTTAGGAAAGCTTGAAGGTACAGTCTGTTGTGGTTAGGAAAGCTTGATGGTACAGTCTGTTGTGGTTAAGAAAGCTTGATGATACAGTGTGTTGTGGTTAAGAAAGCTTGATGGCTGGAGCTGGAGGCCCCTGGTCACATTGCACCCACAGTCAAGAAGCAGAGAGATATGATCGTCTGCTCAGCTCACATATGCCTTCTAAGGCACTCTGGGACCCCAGCCCATAGAACTGTACTGCCCTCATTTAGAGTGTGTCTAATCATCTCAATTAGTCTATTCTAGAAAATTCCTTGTGATGTGTTAAGAGATTTCTCTTCTAGTTAATTCTAGAGCCTATCCAGTTGACAATCAATATAAACCCCATATACTACTTATGACGACATCAATACAGTGTAAAGAGTTATGTCTAGTGAATGATAACTGCGAGGCAGGCCTACACGTCAGTGCAAAGGCTATTTAAAAACTATTTATGTCCAAGGTTGATTAAACCTTTGGGAATAGAAGTCAGACACAGAAAGTTGTAGGCAAGAGGTGAGGGGCTAGACCTGACTATCTGCTACAGAGCTCAGTCCCAGTCATTCAGCGTGCATGCACATTACCTAAGGATGAGGTGGCTATTTAGCTTTGCCATTCCTCTCTGGCCTACTGTCAGATTTGGGGTTCTGAATCTGCTTTGAGTTAAGATGTTGTTTGAATTTCTAAAGATCTTATAATAAAAAAAAACCATAGCCTGATATTGAGGTGAAAGCTGAAAGATCAAAGGAGCAGAGTAAGCCACAGCCACCACCTCTCACCTCACCAACTCCTCAGCCTGAAAGAGGTCCAGCCAGAAAGGCTTCTAGCTGAAAGGGACACTTCTGCCGAAAAGCCTAGCCAAAGGCCTCTAGCCAAAAGGGCTTCTTCGGTTGAAAAGCCTTAATTCCTGTCTCCTTGTGCCTTATATACCATTTTCCGTCCTTCCTTCTTAGTGCGGGGATTAAAGGCGTGTGACTTCCCAAGCAAAGGCATGAGATTTCAAGTGCTGGAATTAAAGGTGTGTGCCACCACTGCCTGGCTTTTTTCCCCCTAGACTAAGTCAATCTCAGGTAGTTCAGGGTGGCTTTAAACTCACAGAGATCTAGACAGATCTCCGCCTCTCTAGTGCTAGGATTGAAGGTGTGTGCCACCACTGTCTGGCCTCTATGTTTAATATAGTGGCTTGTTCTGCTCCCTGATCTTCAGGCAAATTTTATTAAGGTACACAATATATCATCACATTTCCTCTTTTTTGTCTAAAATAATAAAAGAAGGTTATAACTAACATAAGAAAAACCATATACAATAAGTGCAATAAGTATATACAATAAATACAGTCAAGAATTACATTAACAATGTCCAGTCCATAAACATTTGAACAATTCAGAGAAAACACTTTATTTTCTATCCAATTTTGGTAAGTCTAAAATGTTGTACCTAATTCACTTCCTATCCTAACTTGTATTACCAACCAAATCTATCTTTTAATGTCTTCCAAACTTATACACTTTACACCTCTGTAGTGAGGTTTCTTTTCTGAATTTGTTAACAAGGAAAATTATAACTATCTAGTCTTTAACTCCCTCTGAGACCCAAGAAGGAAAAATTATTACCTAAGTAAGCAGGAAGTGCAAACAAGTGACTTCCAAAAAGTGTGAGAAATGACAGAAACAGCTGGCTGCCTGAATAATCACCCAAGGTTCTTCTGCAATATTGGGGCACCCATCTTTGTCCTACAGGCCTAGCATATCTGTGAAGTAGGATTTTCTGAAAGGCCTTCCTACCTTGACTTGGCAAGGTTCAGCAGTCCTTTCTTTTGTGTCCTGCTTGTCCATTTGGACAGCATACTGTCAGCAGTTGATGTAAGGGCATTTTCTTGTCCAGTGGCTATTTTGCCACAAAGAAAGTAATCTCCATATGGTGTTTCTTTGATTCCCATCACCTTCTCTGAAGTAGATCAGTGCTGCCAGGATAGGACATGTCTCATAGTCATAAAAAAAAAATCTATGTCATTAAAAATCTTAAATGCCATGTTCTATAGATCTCTGAAGTCTTTGAAGATGAACTGTCTATCTAAAATGTATTTCTGTTTGACGTTGAAAACATACTTAATATGACCATATGTTTAATTGTAATGACTAACTACTAACTTGTATTTCTTTATGTCCTAATTAATTGGTAATAATAACTTTCAAGGGCTAGCAATTTGCATTACATTGTTAAATGAGTTGTATAGACATAATACCTTGAAAAAATTAGAAAAGTATGTTCAGAATGTTCTAACACAATTAATCTCAAATTTGTATCAGCATACAAAATGTGTATACAATATACAAAAATCCAATCCAATGTAAAATATTTAAAACTAGTAGTTGCTTTTTTAAAAGTAAATTCAATAATCTACCTTTTTATCTTATCGTATCCATATTCTCTCTTTTTTCTTTTCAAAGTAGATGCAATAATCTACCTCTTTATCCTATTATTTCTATATAATACATTTCTATATCATATACCCCTTTCCTCTTTTAGAAAGAGGTTGACTATGACCAATAAAAATTTTTAACCAACCCCTAAACAAAGACAAATATTCATAATCCATTTTTTGGGAATGTGGGCATAGTTTTCTAGGCTACTTCCTGATGATTGAGGCCACTGGTAGTCTTATGCGGACACGAAGAAAATTTATGATTATGGTCAAGTCCTGACTGGAATAGTCTGTGAGGCTGTATCATCTCAGCTAGCCATCTCAATATTGTCCTGAGCAGTTTGTAGTTCAAAGCCAATCTTTGGGTGGTATTTGTCAGTTTGGTGGCATTATCATTGTCCTGATGGAATAATCATTGTAGGGTCCTATACTCTTTTTGGAGATTTCAAAGCCACTGTTAGGTGTGGTCATGGTTCACTGCAGAAAATCTTTTCGTGGGACATTTTTTCTGGATGATTTGCTTCAGATGTCTTATTTATCCAGTGTTCTTCAGAGTCCTTAGCTTTCATTCTCCTGAAAGAAAAAAAAAAAAAAAACAAAACCCTTCCCCAACCCTAACTTTGGGGGGTTTCCAAATCTAATCTTTATCAATTGTGATTTATAATTTTTCCTTAAATTTTTGTTTTATTTTTTAAAGCTGTTCTATCATCCAGAGCAGTATGGTTTCATACAATAAGCATTAGGTTATTTAATTGTTCTGAGAAGAAGTTTCTTCCATGATGAGAGGAAAGAACTGAATGCTTTTGACATGAAGGCCTGAGAAAGGCCCCTCAGGGAGTTTCCCAATGGCAAAGGCAAAGGATTACCTTGTCTGTCCCTTGTTGATCTACATTTGTTAGTCCAATGTCTGCCTTTGCCACACCTTCTGCATAATCCAGAAAGGAGGGGCGTTCTGTAGGGATTCTTCCTTGGGAAAACATCATTTCTAGCACTGCCTTGTTTACAGTCTCTTCTTTGATGACCTTGTTTATCATAATTGAAACACCTGACATTACTATTTTTCTTCAAACCTCTGTAAATCATCTTTTCTATCCAAGCATCATCATGGTCATGAGATTCAATATTTATTATATCTCAGATCCATTCTTCTAAGGGTGCTGATCTTGCATTTAGTGGTCTAATTACCCTTTTGCATTGTTCATTAGCATTTTCAAAAGCCAGAGATTCAATTATTATCTGTCTAGCTTCTGAATCTGGTATCATTCTATTTACTGCTGAAGTCAGTCTTTGTAAGAAATTAGTGAAGGTTTCTTTTGGACGCTATATAACTTTAGTAAATGACTCAATTTTCTTCCCTACTTCTTCAATTCTGTCCCAAGCATTCAAGGCTGCCATGTGGCATAAAGCCATGTGGTCATCATATAAAGATTGTCTTTGTATATCAGCATAATCACCATCTCTAAGAAGTTGATCTTGGGAGATTTCAAGACCTCTTGCTCTACTTTGTTCTTCAACAATCTTAGCCTCATCCTTCCACTAGGTCCTCCATTATAATTGGAGACCAGCCTCTAAGACTGCTGTAACCAAATCTCACCAGTCTTGAGGGGTAATTCTATTACAAATTGACCACGAGTTTAGCAACTGCTTCCTGAAAGATGAGTGGATGCCATATGAGACTATTGAGTCTTTGAATCTTCTCAAATCTAACATTTTCACACAAGTCCAGTCAGTTCTTACATAGCCTTGAGAATATCTATCACATGTCCCTGGAGGGGATGGAATCTGTTATTATTGTTACTTGTTGATGGAAGCCAGGCTTTCCCAGGTCTAAATCGAATCCTGCTCCCAGCCCCCACCATCACATGTGTTCACTGTGATTGGCCAATGGAAAGAACAAAGGATTCCAAGAGGTGCTTACAGCTTTCCATCAACATGAATGAGGCACCCACCCCTGCTAGCATATAGGCTGAGCTCTGCAAGTAACTTACCAGGAGGCTGGTACAATGCCAAATGGGGCTCTAAGTCAGGACTGGGCTTCAGGACCTTCGAGGGCTCCTGCAATTTGAGTGGGAACCAATGGACCCATGGCAATTCAAGGACTTTTCCTAAGGTCTTATCTTGCATGAACCTGTCTCTGGGTTCTTAATTCATCATCTTTTGGAGTTTCCCTGCTTGGAACACTTCCTCATCCCCTTCCTCGGAGATTAACGATGTGCTAGGAAACTTAGAAGTGCCCAGGGAGTCCTGCACTGAGGCCTTCTGCAAAACAATCATCCTTTGAATATGTGGCTGTTCAGCCCGCCCAAATCCGTCTGCTTTGTGCATTTCAGTTCATGTATTAGAGTTTCTTAAAATAGGACTCACCACTGAAGCTTACCCGGGCTCCAAGATAAAGCCTTGAGCTGGTCTGCAGGGAGCAGCATGAGCCAGCTAGCTGCGGTGATGACGGGCCACAGCCTCATGCTGGGCTCTAAATCATGGTTAAAACCCCAGAGCTAAAAGCATCACCTCTCTCTGGCACTTTCAATTTAAAAGCCATGCTATATTTTTGTTTCCAATTACAGACGGAGAAAAATAAAAGCATCTGGAACTCATTACTGTCCCTTTCTTCTATGCCGTGACTCGCAGAAAGGAAAATAAGCTGTCTGTGAACTGCACAGTGAACCAGAGGAAGCAAGGACTCCGGAGCTAAGCCCTGCAATGCCTCCACCTCCTCCGTGCAGCTCTGCAGCCCTATTGCAAACACATGGGATGCAGGCTTCAGGGTGGAAACCTTCACAGTTCTCAGCTCCTGCAGGGAGGCAGCTCAGGGAGTATCCAAGTCTCCCAACTGTCATGGTCTGCCCATTCCTAATAGACAGCACTTGACCCCACCCACCCAAGAGCCTAAGCTCAGTAAGGTCAAGCCTGCTCCCAAGTCTGCAAAAAGAGGCTAGGATCTCAGGCTTCCAGAAACCCAAGATTCCAGTGGGTGTTGACTAAACCGGCCAGTGGGGAAGCAAAGCAGATCCTCTTTCATGCCACACAGAAGGACAGGAAAGCCTGTCTCCCTGCGGCCTCATGACACAAAACCTAGTTTCTTGGCAGGCCACACAGGCCCTTCCTGGTCTGCTCTCTGTCACCGCCTCAGACTGAAAGAGTCAACCTCCCTAAGTGCTCGTCCCCTGCCAGATGAGAACATATTTCTCTAAACACTCCAAAGACCTTCATGCCTCTGCCTCAACTTCAGAGACCCCTTTCAAATCCACATCTGGACCTCTGTGCAGGCTGGCTCACACAGAGCAAAGTGTACGCCCACTCAGAACACACTCAGAAAATTTCATGCCAAGTTTGAAGGGCCCAGAACTCACTGTTCCAAATTGTGCTGCTTTGGAAACTGAGGAAGCCAGCAAGGTCATTCTGTCTGGCAATGTGCATGCTGGCCATGAAGAAACTCTCTGGCCAACCTCCCTAGGAAGCAAGTCACAAGACCCTCCGTGATAGGTGTCTTGTTGTACACCCAGAGGCAACGAATCCTACACAAATGCTACAGACTCAACAAATAGGCCTTGAAGGCTCCACCTTCCCTTGTTTATGGTCACTGTGTCTAGTCCCATTTCGTCCAGTTGGATGTCTACACAGCCTCCTGTTTTTCATGCTTAGCTTAAGTGCCCAGGTCTTCATTTCTGGAGGCTTCCACGTGTCATAAAACTTTGGTTAAATGAATTTTCTGTGCTTTCTTGTGAATCTGGGATGATGCCATGAGAGAAAGACCCCTCTTTTTCTCTCCTACAGTAAACATCAGGTCCACGTAGAGAAGAGCGGAGGTCCACGCCCTCCTCTGATTTGCTGTATTCTCAGCTGGTGCCTCAGATACATCTGGCCCTGGAAGGTATCTTAGCTTCCAAAGGCAGCTGCAACAATCTCTCACAGACTCGGAGGCTTAACACAGCACAAATTTATTCATTTGTTATTTTGCAGCATTTGGAGTCTTAGGCAAGTGGTCTACCCTTGAGCTACTCCCTACAAATTTATTATTGTACAATTCTATAGTCCAACACGATCTAACTGGGCTAAAATCAAGATGTCAGCAGGGCTTCATGACCACCTGACCTGTTTCACCTCTTCGGGGCCTCGAGCTTTCCTGGGCTCGCAGCCCCATCCTCTGCCTGTGAAGTCGGGGACAGTGCTGGAGTCCCTGGCATGCCTGCATCAGCTCTGTGCCGTGCTGCTCTGTGCTGCTCTGTTCTGTTCTGTTTTGTTCTGTTTGAAACAGCGTCCCACTCTAACCCAAGCTGGCCTAGAGTTCACTATGTGGTCCAGCCAGGCCTCAAACCTGCAGCAGTTCTCCTACTGGAATTACAGGTGTGAGCCACCACACTTGGCTCCGTCTCCCTTCTGCCTTCCTCCTTGAACTCTTAAAGACACAGTGGCTGCATGAAGCCCTCACACAGTTTGGCATTCTGTGTTTGAAAGGTCCATCAGCTTCGACCTCTATGCAGTTTATCATGTAACATGATATCATCTTTCACTTGTAGACATGTTGGGGTGAGAGGGTGTTTTTCTGTCTCCTACAGTGGTCAGGGGGATACTGTCATTCTTATCAAGGGAACATTCTTCAGCGCCTTCATTATGAACAAGGCAGGGTTAGTAACTCCTTTTATATTCCCACTCTATTTTTTTGCACTTTATAAATGTCTCTCTGACAACATTTAACACAATTAAAGCAGTGCTTGTCAGAGTGTGGGACATATAATACTTGATATTTTCATTTAGTCATTTTGCATTGCAGTAATTATGCATTTATTTTAATGTGCATTTGGAACTTTTAAGTAACATATCCAATTTGTGACAATCTTTCCTTTTACATTAACCGGATTTAAGTTTGTGAAGACTGAGACTCAAGAGAACCATGCATTAGCAGCCCATGTTGTGTAGACCAAGAAGAAGAAGAGGGAGGAGGAGGATGAAAAGGAAGGGAAGGGAAGAGACACAGGGGGAGAAGTGTAGCTGGCGAGGAGAGAGACGGGGAAGGAAGGGTAGATGGGGAGGAGAGAGACGGGGGAAGGAAGGGTAGATGGGGAGGAGAGAGACAGGAGGAAGGAAGGGTAGGTGGAGAGGAGGAGAGACAGGAGGAAGGAAGGGTAGATGGGGAGGAGAGAGACGGGGGAAGGAAGGGTAGATGGGGAGGAGGAGAGACAGGAGGAAAGAAGGGTAGGTGGGGAGGAGGAGAGACAGGAGGAAGGAAGGGTAGATGGGGAGGAGAGAGACGGGGGAAGGAAGGGTAGATGGGATTTAATGACTGCAATGTATAAAAATGTTCCCTGGTTTGGATGGCTGTTCAGGAAAACCCTGAACTCCATAAGAATAAAGATTTATGCATTTTCTCATTACTGGATCCCTGAGTCCCTGAAAAGTTCAAATCTCCCAGCCAACACACACACACACACACACACACACACACACACACACACACACACCCTTGTTCTGTGAACATTTGCTAAAGTGGTAAATAACAGTAAGGGGCAAATGCCTAGCCTCTCACTCCCTGAGGGCAGGCACTATGCTGATTAATGATTATACTTGCAACCTGGACTGTAGGTTCACAAATGTATACTGAATGAATGAATTAAGAATGACTGAATGACTAAGCCAGCTTGTGCATGGGTTTGAGATGTCTATGAATCTCTTTCTTAAATTAACTCCAGATTATGAAAATGTCACTAAAGTAACAAATAATCACTGGTGCTATTTCATTTACTTTTTATAGGGTACTTTCCTGAATTGTACACTTTATAGGAAATATTGCATGAGAGTAAACATGGCTGAGGCTCAGACCCCTGAGTGGATAGTAAGTGAAACTTACCCCAACATAGGAAGCTGGAAGCTGGCATGTACACATGACTCCATCTTTTCCCTCCTGATTCCTGGGTCTTGATAATAGACGTGTTCTAGTTTGGTATGTTTTCAACATAGTTATCATTTGGACAGGAAGTTTCTCCTATCCCACCCCCCAGTACTCAAATATTAAAGGCGTGGTCTCCAGCTAGTGGCAGCATTTTGAAAGCTGTGTGAAACTTTATGTGGTGGAGTAGGTCACTGGAACAGGTCTTTGAAGCTTATCTATTTGCCTGTCTATCTATCTGTCTATCTATCTATCTATCTATGCATCTTGACCTCTATCTACCTATTCTCCAACCAGCATGAGGTAAGTACCCTCTATGACGTACTTCCTCCTCCATCATGTTCTGCCTCATCACAGGCCCATGGTCAGTATAGCCAAAGACTGTGCTGACAATAGACTGATCCCTCTGAAAATGCGTGCCAAGCTAAGTCCTCCCTTATGCTGTAATTGGCAGGTATCTTTTTGCAGCACTGAAAAGCTAAAAAAATGGCTCATTAACTCCCTCCCACATTCGGCATTGTAGCATGTCTGTTGTGTGGACTACATGTAAAGGGTACACCAGTTAACAAGACCTGATTACTCAGCAGGCAAAGGCCCACACTTAAACCTGTTATTACCAAGCACCTAAAAGAGTTATACTCAGATAGAAAAAAAATAAGGTTTATAAGTATTCAAGAATCTGTAGTTTGAGATCAATCAGTGCTGAAATAAATGAACACCTTTGAGAGAATCCAGGGTTTCACACCATGAACTTTAGAGCTTCTGACATATTGTCTAAAAAACAAATATATATAAAAAACATATTTAATATATGAAGAGCCAAAGAAACATCACCTAGTCCCATGAGAATCAATGGAGAAAAGGCAGAGGTTCAAATCGCAGATGCACATTCTAAAGCAGGTCCCAAACTACATTCATTAGATTAAGGGAAAATATGTATGCAATGAATAAAAACAGAAAACCCAGCAAAGAAACAGAAACTATAAAAAGACCCAAATAGAAATCTAGAAGTAAAATGCATGATTTCTTAAATTAAGAATTTACTAGTTGTGTTTGAGATCAGAGTGGAAATAATTTAGGTCAATGCATCTGAAGACAGAGCCATAGAAATCAATCGAAGAAACAGGCAGGATAGCCCTCCCTTGAAACTTCTCCTACTCTCAGAGTTTTTCCTTAATAAATCTAAGTTTGCTCTGCTAAAAGAAAGAAAGAGGCAGTGGGGTGAACAGAATAGTTAACAGAGACTTGAGAACTAGTTGAAAGAAGATTTAACATACATGCAATTGGAGTCTTAGAAGGAAAACTATAAAAGATTGAAAGAAAAAAAATTAGGAAGTAATTGTTGAAACTTCCCCAGATTTTGTGAGACATAATTTACAGTCTGAAGAAACTTAGAAGTGGACAGAGATATGGATCTATTCTACTGTCTAGGCAATGGTCAATGGTGTGACCAGATGGTCATGAGAATATCTAGAAGACCTATATTGATAACCTCTCTGAACACACATGGAGTATAAAGTTATTGATTTGGCACAGAGATGCTCAGAAGAGAGCAAACATATCCAGGAGGCTCTTAGTAGTCAAGACAACACATTCTGTGGTGTTGATCAGCCTTTTATCCCTCATCTCTCAACGGGGCTGGAGATGGTGCCTGGACGGGCAATGAGAGATTTCACTTACACACTGACTGCCCACACTATCTCTGCCAAGTACCCGACCAGCCAGCCACAGAGATTAGCAGTGAGTGCCTGGCATGTTACTGTCCTCTGGTCGCCAGCTTCTGCTAAAGCCATCATATCTAGACCTACAGAGTGCCTTACTTAGTGCCTTGGTATTCCAACCACTCCTGCTCCTGACACAGGGGCTCATTTTTAGCACATGAAATATAAAAATGTGCTCATGCTCATGGAACACCCTAGCCTGTGAACTATTGCCTCAGGCAATGGTGGGGTAATCTTTGAAGGCCCTGGTGTGTACCACCTGGGTAGCAGCATCCATGGAACCCCAGGAAGTGAGACTTTTTAGTTCAATATGAAGGGTACCATCTCTTTCAGCGGTTTGAGGAGATGAAGGGTCTGCATCTTGTTCCCATGATCTTGGGGTCTTGTGTGTGTCCCAGTTTCCTTTCCTGTTGCTGTGATAAAATATGCAAACAAAAGCAATGTATAGATAGAAAGGCTTTGTTTGGCTTACAGATCCAGGTTACAGTCCCTAACTGTGGGAAAGTCAAGGCAGGGACTTTGAACCAGCTGATCGATCACACCTGTGGTCAAGAGTGTGCGAGAATTAGTGCACACATGTGACTTGTGCTTAGCCTCTCCACACTAACATAGTCCAGGACCCAAACTCAGGGAGATGTGCTTCCTGCAATAAGAATGTCTTCCCACCTCTGTTAACACAATCAAGATAATCCCTACCTGCTGGGCAGTCCGTCCTTGTCACTCTATTCCCAGGAGACTCCAGATTGTGTAAGTGGACAGTTAAAACAAAACATCTTGTCTAGACATGTTTGCTTCTAGGAGTCGGCAGTGGTCCTGCTCAGCCAGATGTTTTGTGTTTGGCTCATTCCAATGAGCTTACAGGAAAGGGGACTGCAGGAGCGTGTGCCATGTCTGCTAAGGACACAGTGTGTGCTGGGTCACGGAGGGTGGAAGTGATGAGTACCAGCCATTACCACATCACCAGCTGAAGAAGTGAGGACTGCTGCCATCATTAGCTTTGCCCAGGAGAGGCTCGATAAGAGGACAAGTGATTCTCACCCAAAAGAAGACAAAGTGTGTGTTTTCTTTGGGGAGAGGAAGGATGTTATTGTTATACAAAGTAGTTGTGAATCATGTTAGGTGAAAGCATTACATCGTCCTTATTTGGAAGAAATTGTTCTTAAAAGAGAGATGTGCATAGATGCCAGGTGGATAGAGTGCAGTGTCCTATACTGCTCCTTGGACACAGGACTGCAGATAGATGTTTTTGTTTTGTTTTGTTGGTGTTTTGAGACAGGGTTTCTCCATGTAGTTTTGGTGTCTGTCCTGGATCTCACTCTGTAGACCAGGCTGTCTATCTACCTGTCTCTGCCTCCTGAGTGCTGGGATTAAAGGCGTGCGCTGCCACCGCCACTGCCACCACCACCGCCACCACCACCACCACCACCACCCAGCGCATGTAGATGTTTTAACACTGTTTTTTATTGAATGGTTGATTCCCCGCAAGAAAATGGTTTGGAATTTTAAGAAGTATGTCAATGGAAGCAAAACCGAGATCAGAGCCCAAGACTCTCACTGAAAAGACCTTCCAGTTTCCAGTGTGTTCCATCAGCCCCATCGCAGCCATAAAGACGAACGCTGAATCCTGTTGTGGGCCCCCAGCAGACTCTATTTCTTATTCTCTCAGGAAGGCATTCCTGGCTTGCCTGTTTTGGCTGTCTGGCAGTCCTCCAAGGCTGTGAGATGGGGTCTGCACCAACTGTGGCTGCCCCTGGTGGATCTGCACTTCTCCAGCCTTGGCTGTGGCTGTTCAAAGATGACTGAGTAGTTTCTCTTCTTCAGCACTTTCTGAGGTTTCCCTCACACTTCCAGAAAGACTCTGTCTCCTCTCTGCACCCTTGGCCCACCTTCCCACCTGCATCTCAGACTCCAGGTACAGCGGGCACCCCAAAAGACTCATTGTTTAGTATGTCACCACAGGCACTGTTAGCATGCCTAGACCACCTTTCCCTTCCAACCTCTCAATGGCTCTCAGACTCGGAGGGGTCTTGCTTATAGCCATCCATCAGTTTCAACACTTAACTCCCAACCAAATCTCCCATGACCCATCCAAGCCAACATCCTCTGCTCCTCTTTGCTAGCTCTTGTGATATCCATGGCCTCTCTCATCATGTCAATCATCTATAGCAACACTCTAAATTTCTAGTGCCTACTCTCCAAGCAGGCATGGAATGCCTCTGGACACAGTTTCTCATCACTTACCTTTATCTCTGCCACACTTAGTACAGTGCCGGCACGAAACCATGAGGAATGAATAAACGTGGGAACGGGAAAGCACACACACTAAGATTCCACACAAGAACACAACGCTCCTGAGATGAGATGAACGCTGCCCCCTCACTCCTCCAGGAGTTCTGATACTGCTATTAAATGCATCTAGTGGAATCTTTGGACAGTAATATCCAGGATCTAGAAGTGAAGAATTGGCTTCATCTCAGACTCCAAGAGAGTTAATGGACCCAGAAATCCAGCACAGCCTCTTCTGTCATTTTGCAAAGAAAATACAGGAAAAGTTTTATCTTACACTAACTCAAAGGCCAAATACCAATTCCTTGAAGAGATTTTCATCAGCTCTGCATAAAAGAGTCCGATGCATGGCTTAATCCCCTTCCCTTTTACTATCCCTGAGCAATATAAAGCCTAGTGGAAACCTGGCAGCTAACCAATTAACTTGATTGGAATAAACAGCCAAATTAGATAATTAATGATCATGTTTGCCAAATTTCCACTTCACTGTGTTGCTGGCTAGATAGAGCCCTGAGGCAACGGATACATTTACAAGTGAATTACCCAATTCTTCCAGTGAGTCTTCCTGTATCTTGCAAGCATCCCACATCTCCCATTATCCCTTCTGGTTCTTTTTCATCACTTTTGAAAACAGTTAAAGAAGGAAGAAGGCTCATAATGCTGGGAGACTAATTCTTATCCCTGATTCTAAGGAGGCTGGAGCCTTAACTTGGGCAGGTCAATCCAGGCAAAGATTATGACTTTGGGTGACCTTTCTGTATCAACATCCAAACGAGTGACTAGTTACCTTCATCAACTCCTTTGCTGAAGTGTGGGTTGGACCTCAGGGTTTGCTTCTGACAAGAAGAAAAGAGAGAATTAAAGAGAGGGTGACTTTATGATAGAAACACATTTGGATGCTGCCCTGGCTAAGCTGTCAAGGCTGACACCACCAGCTGGAATATGTACTGATAACGTGTACCTATAGTATGAGTCTACTGAAAAAAACAATTCATCCCTGTGATTTTAGAAAATGTCATAGCCTTATTATGGACACCAAAAAAAAAATATCAAATAAAGCCAAACTGAGGTTTAGTCTATAAAATATCAATTCAATATTTCCCCCAAACTCAATGTCTCTCAGTAAAGGTAACTGTGTCCTAGAAGAGAGCCAAATGAAGCTGGGTGGTGACGGCGGCAGCACATGCCTTTAATCTCAGCACTTGGGAGGCAGAGGTAGGAAGATCTCTGTGAGTTTGAGGCCAGCCTGGTCTACAAAAGGAGTTCCAATACTGCCAGGTCTACACAGAGAAACCTGTCTCAACCCCCCCCCCCCACACACACACACATAAGCGTAAAAAAGAGAGCCAAGTGAAACACAACAGCCACATACAAGGCGGAGAGAGTCCTGTACTGGAGCCTAGAGCAGATAAGGAATTTTAACAGAGAAGCTCAGAAAACTGCACATCCAGTCTGCAGGTCCCTTGGGAGCACAACACCGCTGTTGTTTCTCTTGGTTCATATAGATCAGGCTCCACGGCAATGAGATGTCCATGTTAGGGAAGGATGGTGACGTGCAGAGGGCAACTCTCAGAGCTGTGTTTGCAAATTTTACATCCATCAAAATTCTGTAAAATTGTGTGTGCATATGTATGCATGCATGTGTGTGTGTCTGTGTGTGTCTGTCTGTCTGAAAATGGGTTTGCGCACATAAGTGCAGTGCCCACAGAGGCCAGAAGAAGGCATCCTGTCCCCTTGAGCTGTGGTTATAGCATATCGTGAGCCTCCTTACATGAGAACTTGGAACTGAACTTGGGTCCTCTGCAAGAGCAGTGCATACTCTTAAGTGCTGAACCATCTCTCTAAGCCCTTATATTTAGTTTTTAAATAAAGTTCATTTGAAAAAAATTAGACTGGGGAGCTGGAGAGATAGCTCAGGCTTAGGAGTATCTATTGCTCTTCCAGAGGACCCAACTTCAATTCCCAGCACCCACATCAGGCGGCTCCCAGTAGCACGTAATGCAGGCTCCAAGGAGCCCAACATCCTCTTCTAACCTATGCAGGCACCTATATTTATGCATATGCCCACAGAGAGACATAAAAAACAAACACAAGGCCGGGCGGTGGTGGTGCATGCCTGTAATCCCAGCACTCAGGAGGCAGAGGCAGGCGGATCTCTGAGTTCAAGGACAGCCTGCTCTACAAAGCGAGTTCCAGGAAAGGCGCAAAGCTACAGAGAAACCCTGTCTCAAAAAAAAAAAAAAAAAGATCAGGGACTGCAAAGACAGCTAAGTGGTTAAGAGGTCTTACTGCTCTTGCAGGGGACCTGGATTCAGTTCCCAGCATCTACACGGCATCTCACAACCACTTGTAACTTCTGGCTTTATGAACTGCTTCCTGCGTGTGGTACACATAAACTCAAGCAGACAAACACACATGTATATTAAGTAATCAAATCTTTAGAAAGAGAAGCTTTAAATAAATGAATAACTGAAGAAGTGAGATATCATTTCCCGGAAACAGTATAATTCACACCACCAAGTGTTTTGGGCTTAGGTTTTGGCTGTGCTGATGAGAGTGTGTCGTGTGTCTGTAGAGAATATGCCTAGGTGGCAGAGCTGATCGATAGTGGGAGGTGCTTTCTGCAGGACAGGGGCCACCTTGGAATTCTTGCTACTTTCTTTCTCAATTTTGCTGTGAACCTAAAACTTCTTTAGGACTCAAGTCATTAATAATAAATACAAGCAAACTCACTTACAGCTATTATGGAGTAACTTCTTAGTAGGTCAGTGCTCCCATAAAACATAAACACTAAAACGATGTGTTTTCAAAAAAAAAAAAAAAAATCACCAGCCTGAAGATGTGCAGGGCTTTGAAGGTGCTTTGAAGGCTAGCAGGACTTGAGTCAGCTGACCCCCCCCAAAAAAAGAAGGCTTGTGGAAGAAGACCAGAGGCCGCATGATAACTCCTCCTGGAGGCATTCAGACCTCCTATAAGGCTGAAAAACCAACAGAGCTTCATAAAGCTTGCTGCTGTGAGAGACAAAATCTGGAGTGTGGGTACAGAGCAGACAGGTCTTGAGGGGGTCAGATACCCAATCTCTCTGCATGTTTGCTTTTGTATGGGCACCCATGTGTGTGTATCCACATGTGAAAGCTGGAGGATAACCTTGGGTATTGTTCCTCACACGTCATCTACTTTGGTTTTGGTGATTGTTTTTGTTTGGTTTTGGTTTTGAGGTTGGATCTCCTACTGGCTCGGCCAGGAACTCACCACAGAGTTGAGTTAGAACTGGTTAACGAGTGAGCCTCAGGGATCCTCCTGCTTCGGCCTCACCAGTGCTGGGATTACAAACTTGTGCAATCATGTCCGTGACTTTTAAAGTGTGATTCAAGGAATAAAACTCAGGGCTCAATGCTGACAGGGCAAACACTTTACTGACAGTGAGGTCCCCAGCTCCTGGCACCAAGCTTTCTACTAAGGAGCCCTTTCTTCTCCACAGGAGAGATAGAAGGAAGCCAAATGAAAACAACTAGGAAAGAGAAAAGCTTGCAATGGTGTCACAAGGCTCTGACTCATGAACAAGAAGGAGCCCAGACACGCTCTAGCACTAGAACAATCCTAATGAGGGCAGCCTAAGTCAATCTTGAGTTTTCTCGGCCACAGTGCAGGAATGAGGAATCTACAAGCAGCACTTTACTCTGCTGCATGGTGGATTTAGCCTTTGCTAGTTTAAAAAAAACAAAAGGTTTCTGGGCTATGCACTGCTTTGATAGAACTGCTTCTGATAGTTGATGGTACACATGGCTCCAGACCCAGAGCTGGCGGTAAACTGTACCACCGCCATGTTGGGAAGCTGAGGTGGGTGGAGCCAGCAGCCACAGAGGCGTTTCAGTCTTATGTTGTCTTTGAGATTTTTAACTACAAAAAAAGATTTGATTGTAAAAAAAAAAAAGCTGTTGAGTTAAACAAGTATGTAAATTTTAAAGGTACCTTGATTTTAAAATTTGGATATAAGGATATGTTGCTTTGGAAAAGAGTCTCTGCTTTTGTTTTCACAGAAAGCCAGAGGCTGTGGATTTGTTCCAGATCAAGATACATCAGGTCTGATCAGCCAACACCACCTGAAAGGTCTCCAATGACACCATGGCCCAGATGATCCAACATCCAAAATGGTTTCAAGGCAGCTGGCTCAGAGGTTTACCCTCACGAACTACTCCATAATCCTAAAATTTTCTTTGTGTCCCCATAAGATACAACGCTCCCCTCCAGCAGGAAGTAGTAAGAAAAACTACGCCCAAATTCCCAAAATTATCAACCTGGCTTTGGAGATGGAATTGGCTCACTCCTTCTCTAAACCCAGACATATTACTAAAAGAAAAGGTTAAGAGAATTTTATGTCCCAAATCAGAAGAGCCCTCTGGTATGGGACAAAAAAAACCAAAAAAACAAAAAAAAAAAAAACAATATTTAAATAAAATATTTAAATAAAAGCAGGTTGATTATAAATGCAACCTCTTTCTAAAGAAAAAAGGGGGATATGATATAGATATAATAGGATGAAAGGGTAGATTAAGGAACTTACTTCTAAAGAGCAACAACTTGTTTAAAATGTTTTACATTGGTATAGATTTTAGTCTAATGATTCAAACTTAAAGTTAATTTTGTTATACTGTGTGTATATTTCTACTCTTGTTTAAGATATTATGTTTATATAGCTCATTTAAATTGTAATGGATAATTAAAAATAGATTAATAATTAATCATCTATGATAATCATACTCGTAGCCATGTTAATTAAGTCTTCTAGGTATACGTAGAGATATTTCAGATAGATAGGTAATCTTCAAATACTTCAAAGACTTTCAGAATATGGCATTTAAAATATTTTTTAAATTTAGACTTTCTGGACAGTGAGACATGTCTGCTCCTGGCAACACCGATTAACTTCAGAGAGGAAGATGGGCATTGAAGACACTTCATATCTTATCTTCACCTTGGCAAAAATTGCCATTTGGGCAGGAAACTGTTCTTGTCTGGACTGCTTGATTGACTGGACATACAGGACCCACAGAAAGGTGACCACTAAACTTTGCTTGACAAAATGGTCCTTCAGGTTCCTGCTTCACAGAGGAAACTGCCAGACATTCTACAGGACACTGAGAGAAATGACCAAGAGACTCTAGCCCTGAGGGCTGAAGACAGATGCCCCAACTTTACAAAGGAACATTAGGTAACTGTCCAGGCTGCCAGCTGTCTCTGTCTACCCTGCAAGACTCCCGAAAGTTGCTTGCATCCTTCTCCTGGTTCTCAGGTAATATATCCTTCTGAGGTCTTTGATATGGTTGAAGACTAGATAGTTATAATTTCCTCAGTTATGATAAAAGATAAGTTAGATATAAAACTTTAGGCTCACAAATATAAGATAGATAGGATATCTTCTTTAATATTGTAACTGTAATTCTTACTTGATAATTGTTTTGTTATCTGAAATTTTACAATATAAAAGTTAAAACCTTGCTTTTTGAAAAAAAGAAAAGGGGAAGTGCTATGGGATGTTCTGTATGTCAAATGTGTTGATCTGATTGGTTAAAATAAATAAAGTGCTAATTGGCCAGTAGCCAGGCAGGAAGGACAGTATAGGCGGGACAAGAGAGAAGAGAATTTGGGGAGGTAGAAGGCTGGGGGGACAGATACCGCCAGCTGCTGCCATGGCAAGAAGGATGTAAGGTAATGAGCCACGAGTCACGTGGCAAAGTATAGATTTATAGAAATGGGTTAATTTAAGATAGAAGTCGATAACAAGAAGCCTGCCATGGCCATACAGTTGGTAAACAATATAAGCCTCTGTGTGCTTTCTTGGTTGGGTCTGAGCGACTGTGGGCCTGGCGGGTGAGAGAGATTTGTCCTGACTGTGGGCCAGGCAGGAAAAATCTAACTACAGAGTACTCCTTCCTTCCATTATCCAATAGTCTATAGTTATGCAAAAAAAAAAAAAAAAAAAAAGTAAAGAAAATCCAGAACCAATAAGCAACTAGAGAGTGACCTGACAGGTACCTCTAGATTAAAATTATCTGACACAGATTTTAAAGTACCTCACTAATTTATTCAAAAACTAGACCATAACATGGAGATGTTTGCCAGAGAACTGGAATGAAATTTAAAAACACAGATGGAAATTATAAAATTAAAAATTATAATGACTAAAATTAAAAACATGCTATGAGTTGAATGCCAGACTGAACACAGGTCAAATGAACAGCAGAGGGCCGAGGGCTGGGTCATCAGAAGGCATCCTTACAGTGAGACACGCACAGGAAACATGGAAAGTCAAAGCGCAAACTGAGAGACGCAACACACGGTGACAGAGCCCCCACGCGTGTCAGAAGAGCACTGTGTGGGATGATGGAGGACAAGGACATTCATCGTGAATTAGGAACCGTGAACCACAAGTTCAGAAAGCTCCACAGGCTGAGCAGAACAAAGAGAGAACAAACACTTGGGCATACGAGACTAAAGCGCTAAAACCAAAGACAAATAGAAACATCTTCTAAAGTGTCCAGGAGAACAATATGTGACCTTCCAAAGAGTAAATGTGTGAGACTATTATTCAACAAACGTAATGGAGAAGACAGCAGGGTGCTGTTCTGAACTTCATGTGTTTGTCTCCCCATCCATGGCTTGACCCCCAAACCCAACACAGTGGTGTTTGAGAAGCCATTAGGCCATGGGAATGGAGCCCTTGTAAATAAGTGGCCTCATACAGAGAGAGAGATAAATCATCTCTCTCCAACACATGAGGACAGGGCCAAGAAGGTGACTGTCTACAAGCTGAGAAAAGAGCCCTCACTAGGGACCAAATTGCCTCGTACCCTGACCCTGTTTCCCAGCCTTCAGAGCGATGAGAATTAAATGTCATTTAAGCCACCCAGTTTATGACATTCTGTTATAGCAGGTGAGCAGACTGGGGCATATGTCATCTTTATGGCACTAACAGAAAATGCCAACAGAGAAATCTACACCAGAAAAAAATAAAATAAAACTTGAAAGTGAGGGAGAGGAGAGGATTTTTCTGATGTCTGCCAGCATACTTATATGAGAACAACACTAAAGAGATTTCTTTATGGGAAAAATTTGTATGAACAAATTAAGGGCAACAGAAATGATAGCTGTATGGCAAAACTAAGCATCTATTCATTGGATAAAATAATCATTGCATGACTTCTATGTATGTAAATAAAATGTATTGCAAGAGGTAGGAGTGGGGGAAACTGAGTCAGGGTGTTTCAAGGCTCCAGAATGATGAACAGTGAAAGAAGCAGAATTATAGTGCTTTAAAGTGACCACTGTAGGAACCGTGGAGACTTGAGTGGGGGTCCCTGGAAACCATAGAAAAGCCACAGGCAATGGCACGTATCTGTAATCCCAGCACCCCTAAAGTGAGAAGGCCCAGAGGCCATCACTGTGGCAGAAACAACACAGACCATCTTCAAACAGGAAGGCAAGCGCTGCATTCCAATGTCTACTGTGCCATTTTTCACTCTGAATGCCCCTCAGTGGACGGACTGGTAAAGAACTTGTGATATGTGTATGTGACATAATATTATTCAGACTTTGAAAGGAAGGTCTCTTTGCCATTTGCAGAAGCATAGGTGAGCCTAAAGATGTTGGACTGAGAGAGCAAAGCCAGATACAGAAGGAGAGAACTACAATCTCCCTTAGAGGTAGGCCCTTAACAAAAGCAAGATCATTGAATAGAGAGAGACAGGAATGACAGTGTAGGGTGATGTGGGCAAGAAGAACAGAGATGTATGTAGGGAAAAGGGGCTGGCTAAAGAAACCCATCCTGACCCTGGAGCCCAGAACTAGGGAAAGATGGCTCAGATCAGGGCAGAAAGAAACACAGTTTGGCTCAGTCAGATCAGAGCCATTTCTGGCCCTGGCCAACTGGCTTGAGAAACCAACCAATCACAGAGTAGCACCCTGGCCCTGGGCTCAGTGAGATCAGAGCCACCTGTGTCCCTGGTGACTTATAAAACCAACCAATCACAGAGCAGGAAGGTAACACCCTAGCCCTGGGACCCAGGATCAGGGAAAGAAACACAGCCTGGGTTTGAGACCTGAACCAGAGAAATGAACACTTTACCCCCAAACCCAGAATCAAGGAAGCATGCCCTGACTCTGAAGCTAGTACCAAAGTAACACTCTTGGTCCCTAGAGTCAGTGAAAGACATGTGCCCTGGCCTTAGAAGCAGTGTCAAGAAGCCAAGAAAGGCCCGTGAAAGAAACACAGTTTGGCTCTGAAATCAGGGCCATCTCTGCCCCTTGCTCACAAAACTGACCAATCCCTGGGCAGAAAAATAAAACAAACTAACAAAAAACTAATCAATCACTGATTGACTCTGCCCCCAAGACATCCTACATAAACTGTCCTGCCTGGTCAGTTGTGGGCTGTTCTCTCCACCCTGGTAGAGGCAGCTACTCTCCTGGGCCCCTCCTTCACAAATAAATCTCTTTCTCAAAAGAGTTTTGGGTGTGAAGATCTTCATTCACTGATGAACAGAAGATCCTTGCTAAGATGTCCCATAGTGGGCAGTGCAAGGAGGAACTGAACAGAAGATCCTTGCTGAGACATCCCATAGTGGATGGAGCAAGAAGGAGGGGACCAGAAAAACCTTCTTGGGACATCCCTCAGTGGACAGAGCAAGGGAGAGCTGAAAAAGTAACGCTTGGCTCCAGAGCCAGAGGAGATTGCTACATTTCTTCAGGGGTTTCCCCTTTTGCAGAGGGAAGCAATATCTTTGGCTGGAGAAGCAGAGATCTGCTAGGAAGCCCCTTCAAGTGGGGGCTGAGCGAAGCCCAGCAGTAGCAGCTCTCCAGGAGAGGAGCAGGATTCCTATATCCTGTGGGGAGAACATCCCCCACCACACCAGGTATAGCCTGACTCTCCTGAACAGTCAGGATACCCTTCCCTGCAGAACTGTCCTAGCATCTCCAGGCCTGACTCTCCCGAACAGTTGGAATACTCTTCCCTGCTGAAGCAGTTCCAGGCCTGACTCTCCCAAGCAGTCAGAATAACTTCCCCTCCAGGACAGATAGCTGTCAGCTGTCCTAAGCAGCTACCTCACCCTCCAGGGCTACTGTCTCATTGCAACTCCAGCCTGTGGTGGAATTGTGTTCCCCAAAATATTGTGCACCCTAGTAAATTTATCTAGGGTCAGAGAACAGACAGCCACTAGATACAGAGCCAAAAATGGTGGCTAGAAAATGGGTCAGAGCAAGCCATAGCAGTAGCTGGGTGGTGGTGGTGCACGCCTTTAATCCCAGCACTTGGGAGGCAGAGCCAGGCGGATCTCGGTGTGTTCAAGCATACAGCCAGCATGGAGACACCTGCCTTTAACCCCAGGGAGTGATGGCAGAAAGGGAAAGATATATAAGGTGTGAGGACCAGAAACTTTCAGCATTTGGCTGGTTCAGCATTTGGCTGATTAAGCATTTATGCTTTGGAGCAACAGTTCAGCTGAGATTCATTTGGATGAGGACTCAGAAGCTTGCAGTCTGAGGAAACAAGACCAGCTGAGGAACTGTGGAGGTGAGAATACTGTGGCTTGTTCTGTCTCTCTGATCTTCCAGCAATCACCTCAATAACTGGCCTCAGGTTTGATTTCATTCATAAGACCTGTTAAGATTCCTGCTACACCAGCCATCGCCTGACTCCCAAGTAGTCAGGACACCTCTCCCCAGAGTTGCAAAACTCACATTTTAGTGCCAAAATCAGGAACCAAACCCATAGAGTTGCAACAAATTTATTTCAGTGTAGGGAACAAAGATATAGGTGTGTAAGATAAGTCTAGGGACCTGATGCATAGCATGAGGGCTACAGTTACGGTTTTGTGTGCTGGAAATTTGCTAAACCGCTAGATTTTAAGTGCCCTGACCTCTCACATATACACACAAAGGGTAATTATGTGAGATGATGGACATGTTCATTTATTACAGCAGTCATTTCACTGTGTACATTGAAACATCATGGTTTTTAATGTTAAATATACATGATTTTTAAAAACCAAATTGGGGGTTGGGGATTTAGCTCTGTGGTAGAGCGCTTGCCTAGCAAGCACAAGGCCCTGGGTTTGATCCTCAGCTAAAAACAAACAAACAAACAAACAAAAACCCAAATTGGTCTAGAGATTCAACATGGTGTCTATCAAAAACCTAGCTTTCTACTTTTTCTTTAAAAAAAAAAAAAAAAAAAAACAAACAGAAGGCCAGGTGGTGGCGCACGTCTGTAATCCCAGCACTCAGGAGGCAGAGGCAGGTGGATCTCTGTGAGTTTGAGACCAGCCTGGTCTAGAGAGCTAGTCCCGGACAGCCTCCAAAGCTACAGAGAAACCCTGTCTCGAAAAACCAAAAACAATCAAACAAACAAACAGAAATTGACAATATGATCCTAAAATCAACATGAAAATGTAAATGACACAGAATAGCTAACATAATGTTAGAAAAGAACAAATTTAGAGGATCCCATTTCCAATTTCAGAGCAGTATGTCACTGTGTAAGGCTAAGCCAATATCTCAATGAAACAGAATTGAGAGCTCAAAAAATGCACATATGTGATCAATTTGTTCATAACAAGAGCCCATGATTACTCAATAGGGAAATTGTCTTTTCTGGTTTTTTTTCTTGATCTTCCTGCCTCCGCCTCCACAAATCCTACTAGCATGCACCACCACAACAGGCAGAAATTGTCTTTTGAATACACTGCTGAGACAACCAGATACCCACATGACAACCAGGAAGTTATACTCCAACTTCTCATCATAGCCAAGGTTATTTAAATGAACAATCCTCCCAATATAAAAGTTAAACCTATAAAACTTAGAGAAACTGGGTCTTGAGTTGGACAGTAGTTTCCTAGATTTGACATCAAGATGATAACAAAAGGAAAATAAATTATACACTACCAAAATTAAAACCTTCTGTTCTTCAAGAACACCATCAAGAGAATTGGGAAGGCAACTCACAGAATAAGAATGAGCACCATCTGAAAGGATGCTCAATATCATTAGTCATTAGGGAAATGCAAATCAAAACCCCAACAGACAGCACTTCACACCCACAAGTATGGCTAGAATCAAGACAGCCCATACCACGTGTGGGCGAGCATGTGGGCACTTGGAATTCTCATACGCTGTTGGTGGAACTATGATACGAAGCAGTAACTTTGGAAATGGCACACGCAGACTAGCCCAATGACCCAGCAATTCCATTCCAATATACACCTTAAAAGAAGTGAAAGCATGCACACATACACACACACACACACACACACACACACACACACACACACACACACTTTGTGTTTGAATGCTCCTAGCACGTTTTTTCATACTATCCAAAAGTCAGAAACAACTCACATGTGCACATGTGGAATAATGACACTCTGAAATATGACTATGGTGACAAAAAGAATGAAGTGCTGGTGATAACCCTTGAAAGCATTCAGGAGCAAAAGAAAAAGAAGCGAGCCACAAAAGGCTACAGAAACCCTGTCTCCATTTATATGACATTCTCACAACAAGCAAATCTACCCTGGAGAAAAATGGATCAGATCAGTGCTAATTAGAGGTGATGAGAGGTGAAGAATGGGTGCTAAAGGGTGTGAGGTTCCTTTAAGTCGTTATACAAATGATCTTGTCATAGTTTTAACTGTCCACTTGACAGCCTAGACAACTGAGGGATTTCCCAGGTCAGATGGACCTGTGAGCACATCTATGGGGGGGGGGGGGGGGGGGGGGGCTTGTCTATACTCATAACTGATACAGAAGTTCCCAGCCCACTGTGGGCAGCACCATTCCCTGGGTAGGTGGTCCTGGGATGTATAAAGAATCTCGCTAATCAGGGGCCTGCCCATGAGCAAGCAAGAAGCATACCACCATGGTTTCTGCTTCGAGTTCTTTCTTGATTTCCTGCCTTGACTTCCCTCACGATGAACTATGACCTGGAAGTGTAAGCTAAATAGATACTTTTCTCCCCTAAGTTACTTTTGGTCAAAGTGTTTTATCAGAGCATCATTAAAGAAACTAGAAAAGATCTAAATTTAGATAATTTTCATAGTGGCAAAATTCTGCAGATACAGTTAAAAACTAAATTTTACATCTTAAAGTGAATTTTATGGTATTTGAAACATACTTTAATAAAAATATATTTAAAATAGCAAAGATTATCAGATTAGATTTTAAAAATATATTATTACAAAATACAATAAATATAAGCAAGTTGAAAATAAATGAATGAAAAATACATACTATACTAACATTTAACCAAAGAGTTCAAGAATAGCTCTCAGGGTGTATTTCCATAGTTAGAGGCAAAGAGAAACATTTCTCAATGGATGAGGATAGGTCAATTCAGAAAGACATAACAAAACTAAGTTTGAATGAATTTAATAACATAGATTCAAAATATATAAAGCAAAGGTTAAAAGAGCTGAAATTAATTGTGAAAAAAAAAATTTGTCATAGCAACCAGTGTCAGTAGGACTAGTAGCAAAGTGAAATAAAGAATGTTAATAATTTCAGCATGTGCTCTGCCAGATTCACTTCAGTGACATGGAAGAAGTCATTGATACTCAATGGCACAAACATGCACTTTATTCTCAAGGGCATATCATTGGGGATGGAACTAGAAGCAGACAGCAGTTCTAAGTGCCACCCATGGTGACTTACTTCTTTCGACAGGTCATAGATGGTCCCTAAGACTCCACAGCTTCCCCCAATACCACCACCACCAGCAGCAGCAGCAGCCAGTTCAGATACATGAGTCTGTGGGACACTTCTCATTCAAACTATAATGCGAACCATTGAGTTCCTAATGCCAATTCTTATATTTATTTATACCTAAAATTGTACTAATCTTTCTCTCTCTGTATGATAGTGTCTTGTTTGGTAATTCAGTTTTTTATTCTCTCTTTTATTTAATTAAATATTTAATATACATATTTTATATTCCTCTTTGATGATCCAGCATCTGGAATATGTATCCAAGTCACTTGGGGTTTAGCTAATTCCAGATGTAGTCGAGTTGACAGCCAAGCTGGCCATCACAGCAGCCGTAGTGGGACTCTGTTTTTATTGAGGACAACGCCTCTTCATCAGTGACATGAGGCAGAAACCCAGTAGCCAAGGCCTCTGGGCCAGTCCTCTCCATGCCTCCTTCCCCTCCCAGGGCCTCTGATTCACACCCCTTCCCACTCAGTGTAGACTTCCCTGTTTCTTCCCTCTATGCGGTTTCCTACGCAAGCCTCTTTCTCACACTCTTCTCTGTTAGCTTATTACAAGTTGTTTCTAGTTTTTCTCCATCAGAAAACATTGGGATAAACAGTTTTTGGGCATTTGTTCAAGTTTGTCCAGGAAAAATGCCCAAGAGTAGAATTGGTGAGTTATAAAGCATCCATCTGCCTTCAGTCCTGCTGATTCTCCTGCCTTCAGACTCATACCGAGGCCTACACCATTGCCTCTCCCCCCAGCCCTCAGGATTTTGAACTATTCACCAGTTTTTCTGGATCACCATTTATGCTGGATCCATGAACCATGGCATGCTTTGGGAGTTCTCAGTCTCCAACATTGTATGAGCCAATCTCTTATAGTAAATACCTTTCTCAGATATAGATGATAGATTATAGATAGATAATAACTTATTGATTATGTTTCTAGAGAAACCTTCACTAATATAGAGGAGTTGACTGCTTCACTTTGAAAACACAGGTTGTGTAAGAAAGGGGACCTGAGGCTCTGACAGCCAGGGGTCTGGGACAGCCACTCATGCTGCCACTATGCTTGGGTCTTTGAGATGAGCTCAACAGCAGCCTGAGTCTTGAGGCAATGAAGCAGCTTACCCAGGACCACCTGATCTAATCAAAGGGCATCTGGATATTGGACATGAAAGGTGCTGGTAGGTAGCTGACATACTGGTGACAGGGAGCAATCAAGAGGAAGCTCGGCAAAGAGGCAACATAGGAAGAGGAACACTAGCAGTGAATTCCTGGGAGATCTCGGTGCACATCTGGATCTGAGACTTGTGCTTGTCCATCAGTCCGCTTGTCTATGTCCAAAGTGAGGATAGCAGAATGATTGTGACCTCAGAAGGTAGCAACCTGGGTCCATAATCCATGACCTTAGGCGGACTATTTAAGCCCTCTTTGCCTTTATTTCCTTATCAACAAAGTGAGAACATTTATATAAACCTATAGTTACCCTGAAAAGAAATGAGATGGTATGAGTAGAATGCCTGTGAGGGTCTGGTATATAGTGAGGCCTCGGGAAACATTAGTTGTTGCTCTGAACACCAGCATTATTCTCTCAAATTATAGCTATACGGCCAGCCCTGTTGGAACAAACTGAAACATCAGGAGTGGTACTGTGAACACAGAGTCTAATGACTGATCAATAGAGGCTATTCATTGGGAAGGATTCCAAGAACTCCTTTGTGCTCATGCCCTGAGTACAGAGGAACACGATCCATTGGCAATGTTTGTTAAGGCCCCTGATAAAGAGTGATAGCAGACACACATGTACCTTCTCCCTTTGGCCTGTTTCGTACAACTTACCTAATAAGAAATACTGATTCAGGAATCTTCCCATTTCAAGTTTCTATGACAGTACCTATAAACACACCCTTCAGAAGGACTGGTTTCTCAGGAAAGCCAATGGTACATGGATCCTTTTTAAATATACTGAAAGCAGGCACAGCCTCCTTGTTGGTTGTGAGTTCTGTAGAGAATTTCCATGTTCTCATCCTTGATTTCTCTACTCCATTAACACCTGCAGTGGTGGATGGCCCTCTGGTGAACTCTTCACAAGCAGAGACATGCTGGGTCTTCTGCAGCTGGGGCTACCAGAGCAGAGTCGTGTGGTGCAGGAGGTTCACAGGAGAGCATGGCACAGTGGGAAAGGCCCGGGGTCCTCTGGCCTGGTGCCAGCTTGGGAGGAAACCCACAGTAGGAGGGGGGAGGGGGCAGCAGGGGCTTGGTTTCATGAATCTTAGGAAAAAGTAAGACCCCTCCATTGTGCTATTTTGTTGTAAGAATGCATCTTTTCTAGCTATAGTAGTTTTGAAAGGAGAAGTTTGCCAAGATGTACACTGTAAAAGACACTTGACTTGGTTTTAGACTTGCTTCCATGTTTTCCTAGACTGACAAGTGGTGTGACAGCTCTCCATCCCAGCTTCCTGCTGACGGATGAGGCTTCAACAAGGAGGAACTAAAAATTAGCAGAATCAAAGCTGAGACTGTTACCTTGAGACTCGGATTCATGGGGAGAATCTGCTCCATGTTCAAAGCTAAAACAACTCCCTTCTCTCCTTGCACCAAACCCATAAACTCATGTGTACCAACTTCCTAACCCATTGAACCAAAGTCAGACATCAGTAACATTAATTAATACATTTCATAGAACCTGAACGATGAAACACCTGTTGCCTTTGCCACAGCGAAAAGTAACTGAGTGCACGTGACCAGACAACCTTTGCCATGTTGAATAAACAGGAACATGGTGTTTTAGTAATATAGCATCAAGAACGGCAACACAGTATACAATAATTTCTCTTATGAAGAGCGAGTAATGAGTGTGGATTTGCACCTCACTTCTCATATACAACACTACAACCAAGTTCTCAGTCAAGTTCATAAAAGTGGTTACTAATAACCATCAGTTCCTCTCGTCTGAGGGAGGTGACCTTTTCTGAAGTGCTCTGTGGGCATGGCCACCTCCCTGTGTGTGGTGGTGTCTTCCAGCCCTTCTCCTTAGAAACTGATTATCAGAGCTACTGGACCACAACTACCAGAGCATGGTGTTGTAGATACAAAACAGTGTTTTCAATCCATCACAGTTGTGTGACTCGTCTGTTTGAAGGTTCAAAGCCATCTATGGAGACTCCCTTGTGAACTTCAGTGTTTTCCAGAAGCCAAATCCACCATCTATGGAGGAAAGCTCCTGCAAAGAAAGCATTGCAGAATGTGAAAGCAATCACTCACGACCGGTGTCAACCATGCTTTAAACTGAGGAACCAACAAAATGTGTTTGTAATATCTCTAAAGGGGCTGCATTTGAAGAACTAACATCCATTCTGAGGTCCCTGGAGCTAGAGTTGCAGGCAGTTGTGAGCTGCCAGACATGGATGCTGGGACCCAAACTCGGGTCCTCTACAAGAGTAGTGCGTGCTCTTAACTGCTGGGCCTTCTCTCCAGTGCACTGAACTGGAGCTCTGAAGCCCCTTTCTGTCTGCATCTATCCGGCTTCCCTTTCCTCACTGCCTTCGAAGTGGACTGCATCAAAACCGTCCTTAAAGAAAACCCCAGCATCTTAGCTGTCGTCTTTGGGATTCCACCAACTTACCATCCTAGCTCAAGAGTTCTGTAGATTCTGATGTCACCCTCCAAAGATGATTTCCTTGTTTATACACCCACTCATAGAGGGGACTAGAAGGAGGGGCATTTTTAAAAACATCGTTAGGGGAAGCTAAGAAACTAGAAATGTGTTTCCATACTGAGAGGATAAAAGAGGAAATGACAAATAAAATATCCAAATGCCACCTTCTTACTCACTTAAGACTCTGCCAGCAGGCTGACTAAAAAATGCCAGGTAGGGGTTCTTGTGGGCTTTTCTTTAGGAAATGGGACATTTGCAATCTTTGCTCAATCTCGTTTCTCCTTTTAGCCTTTGAAGTCAGGGTTTGATTGTGTAGCCCAGGCTGGTCTGAAGCTCATGATTCTCCTGCCTTAGCCTCCTGAGTGGTGAGAGTTCAAGATTGTACTGCACACATGCCCAGTTCTGTTTTTTCCCATGCCTGAGAAGGGCACAGCAGTATAACAGGTATCCTGTGTTGTTTATTTTTCTCATGGTGACCAAATACCTAACATGAAGCAAATTAAAGGGAGTAAGATTTATTTTGGATTATGGTTTGAAGGGATATAGTCATAGTCCACTGTGGTGGGGTAGGCGTGTGGCAGGAGAGTGAGTCCTCTGGTCACATTACATCCTCAGTCAGGAAGCACCTGATATTTATTTGTGTGTTGAGGGGTGCCCATAGAGGCCTGGAGGGGTGTCAGATACCCTAGAGCTAGAGTTACATGGCTACTGGGAATGGAACCCAGGTCCTCTGGAAGAGCAGCAAGATTTCTCTCTAGCCCAGGAAGTACAGTGTGAATAGAGTACAAGTCATTAAACCTCTAAGTCCCACCCCATAACCCATCTTCTACAATGAGGTGTCACCTTCTTCCTCCTCCTCCTCCTCCTCTTCTTTTTCTTCTTCTTCTTCTTCTTCTTCTTCTTCTTCTTCTTCTTCTTCTTCTTCTTCTTCTTCTTCTTTTTCTTCTTCTTCTTTTTCTTCTTCTTCTTCTTCTTCTTCTTCTTCTTCTTCTTCTTTTTCTTCTTCTTCTTCTTCTTCTTCTTCTTCTTCTTCTTCTTTTTCTTCTCCTTCTTCTTCTCTTTCTGCTGCTGCTGCTTTTCTTCATCATCATCATCATCATCTTCCTCCTCCTCCTCTTCCTCCTCTTCTTTTTTCTTCTTGAAAATAGAGTCTACTCTCACATACTACATTCTGACCACTGTTTTCCCTCCCTCCACTCTTCCAAGCCCCCCTGCACTTCCCCTTCCCCCAGGTCTACCCCCCTTCCATTTCCCTTCAGAAAAGAATAGGCCTCCAGGAGACCACAACCAAACAGGACAGAACAGGACACAATAAGACATGATACAGAAGCCCTCATCTCGAGCCTGAGCAAGGAAACCCAACAGGAGGAAAAGATTCCCGACAGCAGTCAAAAGAGTCAGAGATGCACCCACCTACACTGTTAGGAGTCTCACAAGAACACCAGCTAACAGCCACAACATATCCACAGAGAACCCGGTGCAGACCCACACAGTCTCTGGAAGCCCACACGAGCCCTGCTTAGTTGATGGGGGGGCGTTCTCCTGGGGTCCTCCGTCCCCTCTGACTCCCACAGTCTTTCCTCCCCCTCCTCTGTGGGATCCCCGGAACTCCAAGGGGAGAAACCCGATGCAGACCTCTAATTTAGACTCTCTCTCTCAACATAACGTCTGGTTGTGGGTCTCTGCACCCACTCTCATTGGCTGCTGAAGGGAGCTTCTTTAACTTGAGGCCCACATCATGAGAGGGAGCCCATACCCTACACAGCCTGGATGATCAGAAACCGGAGATTAGATAGTCCAGGGACCAAAGATTGGTGCCTTGTCCAGTCATCATCAGAGGTACCACTTCTAAAAGATTCAACAACCTTCCAAAATAGCGACAACAGCTGAGAAGAGACCAAGTATTCAAATATATGAACCTATGGGGGACACTTCCCACTCAAGCAACATTCTGTTCATATACTCCTTAGGCTCACGATCATCCCCTAACACAAATGCATTCAATCCAACTTCAAAAGTCCTAATGGTCTGAAACAGTCCAACACTGTTGAAAAGTTCAAGTCCCTTCTGAGACTAAGGAAGTTGAACTGTGAGCCTTTGTAAAAGTAAGCTACCTACATACCTTCCAATATACAATGTCACAGAGTAAATACTTCCGCTCCAAAACAGAACAGAAGCAGAGCTAGAAGGCTGGACCAATGTGAGACCAGCAGAAAAATACCAAATCTTTCAACTCCATATCCGGCACCTCGGACTCATGATGGAATCACCTGGGCGCCAACAGTCTGCAGCAGCCCTGCCCTCCAGTTCTGCTGCCTACATTACATACGGTCTCCCTCCTGCTACGGCTACTGCCCACGCCTGCAGCCTTCCTCAGTGATGGTCCTACAGTCTTGATATTCCCTTCTAAACCTCATTTAGTGCTGGTGCAGGGCCTCCTTGCTGGGAAACCAACCCTGCTCCACATTGCTTGGTCTCAGTAGCCTTCTGAAACCCTAGTGCAAGCCTCCATGACCAGCACCATATAGATGGCAATGCCGGGATGCACTTCCAGTATGAGGATGTAACCTTCCCCTCTTGGACCACAGCTGCCGCAACCTCTGTGTGCCTGTGAGTCTGGATCTGAGAAAACACCTTCCCCAGACAATTGCATTCAAGCAGGGAACCCCTCACAGGCGTTCTCAGAATGCATATTTTTACAAGTTGGAGCCAACAATGGATGGCATCTTTCCCTCAGTCGGCCTTAGCTGTTGTCCCAGTGCAAAGCCTGTGGTTTCTCTTTGTGGTGCTGGTCTCTTCAATGATTGCAGCTGCTTTTCTGCACTCTTCCGACTCACTCACACCTCTGTGCACCAAAAGGCATATTTCGTGTGTCTTTTTGTGGCACTGAAGACAGTGCAGAGGTTTCTCCATCTTGTATTCTTACCCAGGCCATTTCACGTTTAACTAGAATTTGATCTTGATAGAGAATCTCATAGAAAACTATCCAGCTCCATTCTAGGTTTGGGTTTCTATTGCTGTGAAGAGACACCATGACCAGGGCAACTCTTATGCAGGAAAACATCTAATTGGGGCTGGCTTACAGTTTTAGAGGTTCAGCCCATTATCATCATGGCAGGAAGCATGGTGGCACACAGGCAGACATGGTCCTGGAGAAGGAGCTGAGATTTCTACATCTTGATCCACAGGCAGCACAAGGAGATTGCAGGCCATACTGGTCATAGCTTGAATATATGAGACCTCAAAGCCAGCCCCCACAGTGACACACCTACTCCAACAAGGCCACACTTCCTAATAATGCCATGCCCTGTGAGCTAAGCATTCAAATGCATGAGTCTATGGGGGCCATTCCTATTCAAACTGCCACAGAACCCAAGGTCAGGATGTCCTAGCTAACTTATCTTAGCTTTTGTTAAATTGCCTGCTTGTCAACCCCCCTTCCTGCTAACTGATTATCTTAGCTTCTGTCAAGTTGCTTGCTAACATGAAACCATCACCATCACCACTACCATCACCGCCACCAAGCTGCCCAGTGAGATGCCAGGATGTAGTTTCTGCCTTCAAAAACCTCATGCTCTGAACACTCAGGGATGTACATAGGTCCCTGAATATCTGGGTATAGTCCCAGACAACTGGAACAAAAACATTCAGTTGGCTGTAAAATGTGTCTAAATGGTCATCTCTGGTCAACTCCTTGTAACACTTTGGGTCCACTTGTTTTATATCTCTCCTTATAGACAGTCCTTGATGAGATCACCAAACAGTCACCAAGTCGCAGCATCTTGGCTTGAATTCCCTTCTGTCAACCTATTAGTCCCTTACTTTTGAATTCAGCCTTGCTCTGGGTCTCATGACACTGACAGAACGCAGTCAGTTTATTAGCCAGAATGAAACACAAATGGTTTCTACCACAGTCACTAACAGGTCCCTTGTTCTTCCCCTATAATCTCATGAACTAGGCCTTCAATGTCCTCATCTATCTCAGCACTCTTGTCTTCTAGACTACTGCTACAGAGCTCATTACACTCTGTTTACAACATTCTAGGGCCTCACTAGCCTACAGATCCAAACTCTTCCACATTCCCCCCACATAGCAGTTCCAAAGGCTCACAAAGCACACGGTGAGGCTTACCGCACCACTGACCCCACTCCTGGTACTAAATTCTATGTATTAGTGACTTTACCTGTTGCTGTAACCAAGTAGCTGACAAGAAGAAACTGAAGGAAGAAAAGGTTAACTTAGGCGTACAGTTTGAGTCTTCATGGCTGGGAAGGCAGGACAGTGGACCCCAAATCTGTGAGCCAAATGAACCCTTTTTCTTAAATCACCTTTGTCAGTGTTTTGTCGTAGCAATGCGGAAACAACTAAATAATTAATCTACTCCCTTCAGTCACATTATCCTCCGTGCATCTGCCCAGAGCTATGCTTAAAGGTAGGTTGGATAATGTACGGCCTCTTATGGGGCCTCCAATTGTGGCTTCCAAGGAACACTGGCATGGTCTTTACTTCAAACACTCTAATTATGGCCTTCAACAGTAACTACCCTCCCAAATGGGGAAACTGTCACAATTTAGGAGATCTCCAGGCTGTCTTTTCTCTTAAAGCATGTCTTCTGCACCAAATAATTTGGTTTTAAGTAGTGAGAAAATAAACAAAGATAGTGAGCTTTTTGATTCATATTCCATGAGGTTGTAGTCCATTTAAAACCAAGTTATTTGCTGTTCAGCACTGTGAACCACTGGCTATTACCACTGAGCCATCTTCCCAGCCCTGTTTTCTGTTCTAGATGATAGGGATTTGTTAGGTAGCTCAGAATAGCTCAGAACTCATGGCCCACCTGCCTCAGCCTTCCAAACACTGGGATTGCAGGGCTACCATCTCTTATCCCTTGAAGTATAGTTTCTGATGAATGTTTATCTCTTCCACACCTTCACAATGCTAAAAACTGTAAGTCAAATCATCCTAAGTCAGGGAATGTCTGCATGGAGTTTAGTCACTCGGGGGTAAACATGACACTTTAGTTTTCAGATTAAAACAAGACAAGTCGGATGCATACTAAACTAACTTGGGTTATGTGTATGTGTGTGTGTGTGTGTGTGTGTGTGTGTGTGTGTGTGTGTGAGAGAGAGAGAGAGAGAGAGAGAGAGAGAGAGAGAGAGAGAGAGAGAGAGAGAGAATAAATTAGGGGCACTGTACTAGTTTTAAATAAAGTACCATTTACACATGCAAAACCATTCTCATAGCGGTCTTTGTCACCCCTAAGCCCCTAAAGCACTAAATGGATAGAAATACCCCTTTGATTTGCGGCAATCGCTGATGAAATAAACCATACATCCCTGTCTGGCTTTTCAGAGCTCAAGGAGAGCCCATTCTAAGTAAGAACAAAGGTTCTGGGGAAAGTGCTTTCACACACAATGCAGCAGAGTGATTGGCAGGCTGATTATTAGTCTGAGTTAGCCTCATCTGGCCTTTTTTTAAAGTGCAATATGGTACACATACCATGACATATGAATGCAAAACTCCCCGACAGGTCCCCTACGCAGGAGACAATGGAGCTGGCAGCCCGACACCAGAGCAGCTGGGAGGGGAAGGCTTGGTTCCTGCACATGAACATGTTTGACATTTGGTATCTAAAGGGAAGAACTAATAAATAACCCACCAACGATGACACACGTCGCCAAGGATGACACGCGGCCATGACAGCTTTTATTCCCAGCCAGTTAATCTTCCACTGCAGCTCCATCCTTTCAGGCCATCTGGCGCTGAGCTCTTATTTACTTATTTTTATTTTCCTGGGGCTTGAACTCGGAACACTTGCCCCGGCTAGTGTTACATTTTGAAGCCAGTTCAAGGGTTCTGACCACAGCCGGCTGGTTGAAGGTGATGTAACATGAATGTCTGTAGAAAGTAGAAGTGGACAGAAATTTTAACAGGTGACCTTAAAACCGGGGCTCATCTGCACAGAGTCAGGTAGCCATCTTGGATGCAGTGTGGTGCGGGAAACCTATCCATGATTATCTCTTCCTAGAACCAGTGTGTATAGTCTCTGTCTGGAGTGGACCCTACACACACTTACAGGGCATAATCTCCTCTATAACCCACAATGTGACATATTCTGGGGACAGAAAAATAAGACTATTTAGGGATGGCGAGAAGGCTCAGCAAGTAAAGCCACTTGCCACCAAGTCTGAAGACCTGAGTTCAATCCCTGGGACCCACATGTAGAAAGAGAAGACTGATTGCCACATGCTGTCCTCTGACCTCCACATTTACACCAGGGCATGCATGTACCCGGCCACACATGTACATGCAAAGACACACAAAAAATAAGTAAATAGTGTAATTTTTTCTAAAAACAAAACAAAACACCCATTTAAAGATTGCTTTAGGGTTAAAGCTGACAGGTCAGATTGGAAATCCCTTATATGATAAATCTCATGAATGGAATACAGATTATAGCACAAATAAGCACAGCGGGTGGCCATAACTGGCAAGATAATCCCTTCTTTCACACAGGATTTTGTGGGATGGGGGATCCAGAACTTAAAGTGTCTTAGGTTTTATCCTATTTTGAAACTAATAATTCAGCCAAAAATATGGAATAAGTGTTTATAGTGCCTCAAAATTCATACATTGGAGCCCTGACCCAATCTGGCACCCAATGTGACACACTTGAGTATGATGCCTTGAAGGATAATTAGGCTTAGATGAGATGAGGAGGATAGGCAACTCAGGCTGGGTATTAGAGTTCTTACAGTAAGAGACCCAAGAGTTTGTTCCCATAGCAACATCACCCCCATGTGAAGACCCCGTGGGGAGGCAGCTTGCTGTGGACTAGGGCTAGAACTCTCTCCAGGACCAAAGTTTGATCTCAAACTTCTGGCCTGCAGAACTCTGACAAGTAAATGTCCATTCTTTAAATCACCTGATCTATGGCATTTCTTGTGGCATTTGTGACAGCAGCCCAGGGTCATTAAGGCTGTCCGCCACAGTTTCATAGATGCTAACAGAAAACACAAGAGAGGTCGAGAAAACACACCTTGTTACTCAGGGCTACACAGCAGTGGGAGAGTATCCACTTTTGTGCAGCTCTCCAAGCCTGATTTCTAGGTTGAGACAAAGGTCGGATGAGAGTTCCTTACAAAAGAGGTGCCCTCCGCCTAGCACTGCAAATCTGTTATAGAACATCTCCACTCACAAAGGCACAAAACTGCAAGCCAACCCTGGAGCGCCGTCTCCAACAAAGGCCTCCAAACCTAAAGAGGCCAACTCCCCACTGGAGCATGTTACAAAACCTGAACCACATTCAACTAAGGAAGGAGAAATGTCTCTCAGTTGCATATCTCTGGATGGTCTGTCTCTATTAATCCCTGGAAATACAGTCCATGGTGGTGTGTCCTGTGTACACACTCGCATATTAGGAAGAGTTCATGGTCTGGCAATTACCCAGCTCCCAGCCTCACACCTGGCCACACGACTGTGACCTTGACTCCCCACCTCTCTCCGGTTGATCATGCGCTCCTCTCTCTCTTAACCCCAAACCCAGTAGACTTCAGCCATGGCTCACCCTTTAGGACCAGGTTCAAACATGACTATGAAGCGTGACCAAGAGGATAAAGGAGCAAGTGGTATGCCACTCTTCAGTGATTTTGTGGACAGAGAAGCCACAAACATGGTTTCCACTGTTTACACCTATGAAAGCTCAAATTTATCCGAAGTCTGCATTTGTGAACTCTACCTCTCTGGCTCCTGGACACCCCAATGTTCATCTGCTGTTGAGAGTCATAAATGGAGTCATATATGCCACAAACAGACTCCTCAAGTGTACCCCACCTCGAGGCACACAGAGTCCCTTGAAAACAAAGCAAAGGTCATTTGAAAGGGGAGGCAGCAGAGATGGTCGGACCCAGGGCTGAGTTCAGCCACAGGTACCTGTCTATGCCAGACACTCTTGAGAAGAAGACCATGTCTTGTTCCTGACTGACCTCTGGTAGCTAGTCCCTAGTAAGTGCTCATGAGAAAATGTTGAACGAATAAATTAATTCACGAATGGATATTTGTAATGTGAAGTTTGCCTTGGGGTTCTGTTGCCTCCATGATCACTATTCTATACAAATGGGTAGAAACCTGCTGTCTCACAACCTCAAAAAATCCGTCTCACGGTTTCAAAGGAAAAAAATTATATATTTCCCTTCTCCTTTCCCCAGGTCTTTCTCCACCATTCTAAGGTGACACAAATGTTTGAATACTATGATGGTTTGCATAAGAACTGTCATCTGCAGCAATACAACCCTGAATATGACTGATCAGGGCATACAGCTCACTGGAGCCGGGCATAGTAGAAGCACAGCCTTCTGTATCACCACACTCCCCATGCCTCCCACCCCCACTGTCCCTGCTCTGGTGCCTCTGGACTGCAAGTCACACCCATGATTTAAATAGAATAACCTCCCCTCCCATAGGCTGGCAGGCAGAAGCAGACACAGATCAGCCCACCTAAGATGCCCAAGGGGTTGTTGCTCTTTCTAGGAGCCAGGAGAACAACAGAACAGACAACTGTGTCCTGACTTAGAGGCTGGCCTCCTTCCGTCTTTTGTTTACCTGATTAAGTCAGATTAAAATCAACATCAAAGGCAGCCTGTGGGCATGTGAGAGAATAAACAGGGTCAACACTTCCCTTTCATAATCATGAAAAGTGAAGGAAGAGGGAAAACATCAAGCCTGGATTCGTGGTTTGTTTTCACCAGGACTGAAGCAATCACTTCACCAGCCGTGTCCCCTGATTGCCAGTCAGCAGGTCAAGGAGAGAAGGAAGGAGAGGGTGAGGTCCATGGCAGGATGAACTACTCCCCAGGAGCAGTCTACCCTTCACAGTGAGAAGAGCAGGCCTCTGAATCCTGATCAGCTTAAGGTCTGTGTTTGTGGGGACATCTGGTCACAGCAAACTATACCAAGACAGTCACAGCCAGATCCTGCACCAGCATTGTCAACAAGGACTCAAAAGTTGTCCTGTTCCATTTTACCAAAGTCCAAGCAATTTCTCCTTGACATTATAGATAGATGATAGATAGATAAATGGATGGATAGATGATGGATAGCTAGCTAGATGATAGATAGATAGATAGATAGATGATAGATTGATGATATAGGTGATAGAGTAATAAGGAGATGAGGGATGATATGCTGAGAGAGGGAGAGAGAGAGAGAGAGAGAGAGAGAGAGAGAGAGAGAGAGAGAGAGAGAGAGAGGATAGAGCAACTCCTTCTTGGGAAAACAATATTTCTTTGGGAATGAGTTACAAGAAATAGTAACCCAGCATGCAGATGCAGTACAGGTGTACCCAGAGAAGTCAGAAAAAATGGAAGATTTTTAAAACCAGAGAGAGAGAGAGAGAGAGAGAGAGAGAGAGGGAGAGAGAGAGAGAGAGAGAGAGATTTAAAACAAAAGAACCATGGTTGTAGGAGCTCATCACAGGACTCACGCCAGTTCAGTTCATTTGTGGAGGCAGCACGTTAGATAAGTGTCTTTTACAAGCAGCTTGGTAACAAGCTACAGTTTGGAAAAATCTCTGAGAATTCCTGTTATTGGGCATCTTGCGGGCTATGTTTTGTCAGAGTTGGACAAAAGTGACTCCATTTCGATTTTCACACCATGCACATGGGGAGAATCAGCTAGGGATCCAATCAAGCTGGTACTGGCACTATATCAAGAGACAGAATTGCCTAGTAGCTTGAAGAATATAAATCTAGGGCTGGAAAGATGCCTCAGTGGTTATGAACACTTGTACTTACAGAGGACTGGGTTTGGGTTCCCAGGATCCACAGGATTCCCACAACTGTTTGTCACTTTATTTCCAGAGGATCCAGTGCCCTCTTCTGGCCTCTATGGGCACTGCATGCATGAGGTGCAGGTAAAACAGCCAAACATAACAAAATAAGTGTAAATACATCTTTAAAACAAGAATGTAAGATAGGCATAGTGATGCAAGCTTTGACTCCTAGAACTCGGGAGGCAGGAAAGCAGGCAAATCCCTGTGAGGTCAAGGCCAGCCTGGTCTACATAGTGAGTTCCAGGTCAGCCAGGGCTACATAATAAAGAAACCCTATCTCAAGAAAGAGAGAGGGCAGGGAGAAAAAGATGTAAATCCATGGAAGAAAATTACCACTCCCTCTCTTTAAGAACCGTAGTAAATTTTAAAGGACCACTGTTTTCAACCCTAACTGCTCAACTATCCCTTATTTCAGACCTCAGATTGAACACGGCTTGATTTCATTTGATTTGGTTCTTTTTTTTTTTTTTTCCCTGATGTTTCAGCACACACCTCTGCAGGTATTCAGTGACAATGTTGACCTCAAATTGTGAAATGGGTTCTCACCATGGCATCATTGATATTTGACATCTGATAAAGCCTTTGCTGTGGGTGCTGTCCTGTGTGTTCTCGTTCGGTTAGCAACACACTTTGCCTCTGTCCCCTACATGCCTATCACTGTGTCCTCTTACCCCTGTGTCTCTTGACATTGTCCAGTGCTGTCTGCAAGGTAAAATCACTTGAGTTAAGAAGCAGCATTCTGAGATAATAAGGCTGGGACTACAGCTACTCTCTGTCACTCAAACTAAACACTAGATGTATTTTTAAACTGTTGCAGGATATTTGATCACACTGCAACACCCCCAAGACTGTGTTTGTTAATAAAGTTAACCTTGAATCAGGGGGTGGAGCAGGTGACTAGTTGACAAGAAGCAGTCATACAGACAGAGAGGCATAGGATGGGGTAGGGAGGGACTTGGAGATTCATGGACTTTTGGGTCCTTCCCTTTGGGTCTGTAAAGTGGAGAGAGAGAGAGTCAGCTGGTCTCTTCTCTGCAACTTCCTTATCTATCAGGTTCTCACCCCAATATCTGACTCCTGAGTCTTTATTAGTAATAGAACAACTGAGGAAAACCAACATAAAACTCTCCAGAAATTAGAGAAATGAACTTGTTTTCTCATGAAGGTCCTTCCTACATCTGTGTGGGAAATGGGGAAGCTATTGACTATGTGTGAGCAAGTCCCTGTATGGGCAGAACAAGTAATCAATTGGGCCACCCTTATGAAGGCAAAAATTGGACCTGTATGCTTGTGTGTGTCTAGAATAGTCAGGGGAGAGCCACCCGCACTAATGGGCCAAGTCTTCCACTTCTAGAGTCTATAGCAAGGTGAAGAAGGCCACCCCACCCCCTTCACAGCTCCTGTCCCCAATGTCACAGCAATGCTCTAGAGACCCTTAAGTATCCTGAGAGAAAAATCCTTCTCTGTTCAAAATACTGAATTCCTCTGATCACACCCCAAAGTGGAGGGAGACAGTGTACAGTCACTCAGCAACCTCCGAGATCCCCAAAAGTGCTGAAGTAGACAGCAAAGAGATCCTCCATGAGGAGAATCAAGGCCGAAACACTCGTGTCCTGGCAGAGAGTGCAGAGGCACCCCATGTGTGAGTCCACAAGCCTTCCTTACAAGAGTGTCACCCACCTCCACCACCTGCCCCGGCCAGCCTCTGGCTGGTCCATTTGGCAATCTGACAAGTCTACGGGCCCTTCCTCAGAAAACATGGTAAAAGTCCCAAGTTAAAACACAAAGTTACAAACTCCACCTCTAAGACTGAAATATTTTATTCCGCAATATAGATAAGTTCTTGTTTCTTATTCTCCTTCCTATATTTCTTCTCTCTTTCTCTCTATTCCCTCCCACCTTCCCACACATCATCAGGCGGGCTTTAGACTCGGGATCCTCCTGCCTCCGCCTCCAGAGTACTGGGATGACAGGTGTACACCTGTCTTTCCTTGTTCCTTGACTCACAAGGTCTGGGGACATCACAGTCACTCCATTCTGAAGGTATAATAAACACAAGGCGTATCATTCTGAGATGCTTGCCTTTACGGTAATGTAATGCACATTTTTGTCTGTTTTGAAGTCACAGGCATGATTACTACTAAAGTTCATAATCTGTGTGCTATTATAGAAAAACATTCCATTTCAGGTAGAGGGTGTTCGAAATAAAAATGAAATTGTCTACCTAAGCTCACCGGCCTTTTGAATTCGAAGCCTTGTAGAACCTGTGTCCCAACACATTGTCCAACAGGTGTGTTTCAAAATGACCAGTCACAAAATCTAGTAGGTTTTTCAGAGATGCTCATTTTTGACCCAACCGGATCAATCAATGTCTTTTCTGGAACATTCTGACAAAGGTCTCAAGATTGATTATCTCTTACACAGAGGCTATTGTGAGTGGTTTTTTTGTTTTGTTTTTGTTTGTTTGTTTGTTTGTTTTTATTTATTAGGAACACAGTCCTGCAGAACTGTAGGCTATCCACATTGTTACTTCTATAAATCAACTTACCTGGACCATGGGCTGCCCAGATGTGTTTTAGCAGTGTTCTGGATTTGTCTCAGTGACAGTGTGGGGATTGATGTTGGGATCAGTACACTGGATAAAGCCAATTGTCCTCAACACTGGTGGGCTGTGTGATCTACCATAGGACTGTTCTCCTGTTTTAATACAGGATGCCAATCTTCTCCTGACTTTGAGTGAAGACTCAAACGTTGACTTGTCCTGTTGACTTGTCCACTTCTCGGGTCTTCAGACATGGACAAGAACAATGCTCTCTTGGGACCCCAGTCTGCCAGCCACAGGTCTCAGTACCCTTGGCCCTATGATTGCATGATGGGGCCTTATAACAGATGGGTAGAGAGGTAGACAGACAGACAGACAGAGAACTCCAATTAAGACACTACCCAAGCTTGATATCCATAGTACCCTTGTAATAGCATAGCTGTGGCACAGAATGCAGGCAAAAAGCCTGATGTTTCTGCTTCTCAACATAGAGACCTGTCATTTATAACATCTTAAGCCCAAGCAAGGAGGACTTAGAAGATGACACAGTGTGAAAACTGAACCTACTCTGTGGAGTAAATTGATGTGGGTTTCCCTTGTGGCAAATACGTAATCCTGTAAGCTGATAAGGTGCAAAGTATGTTGGTAAACTGACCTGTAATCTTTAAGCTTGTTAAAAGCAGAGTTGGGGAGTGAGAAGGTCCCTCGTCTCCCCCAGACCCCTCTGTTCTGGGTCAGGCTGGTCCGTGGTTCCAGAACGGCAGAAGGAAAAAATGCCAACAGCTAAAGGTATTAAGAACTTTGTGCTGGGTGGTAGTGGCGCACGCCTTTAGTCCCAGCACTGGGAGGCAGAGGCAGGCGGATCTCTGTGAGTTCGAGGCCAGCCTGGGCTACCAAGTGAGTTCCAGGAAAGGAGCAAAGCTACACAGAGAAACCCTGTCTTGAAAAAAAAAAACTTTTGTGTCCTGGAGACAGGTAGAAGGGAGGAGGGGGAGGCTGGAGTGGGAGGGAGACAAGAGAGTTATGCATTATATTTTTGCACAAAATTGTTGAAGAGCACGTGTAACCACTAAAAGAACGTATTAAAACCGAAAGTATGGCCGCTGCAAACCGTTCCTGGAGTTGTGCAGAATAGCTGAGAACCCGCCCAATGGCTCTAGCACCGAGGTGTCGTTGTTCTGGATCGCCCTTTGGAAGGAAGAAGATCTTGAAGCTGAGCATTCCCTTCACAGTGTCTTCGTCAGTTCCAAAGGGCCTCCCTCAGAAGTACTTCCTTGTTGCTGTCGAATAAGCTCCCGCAGCAAAGCCCTCTGAGGGTCCGCCTCCTCTTCCCCTACGTGGATGCCGGTTCCCTGTGCGCTGTGCAGCCGTAGGGCTTGAGTAACTCTTGTGTTTGAGTGTCCACATCCGTCCACCAGTTCCAGCCACTTCCAGGCAGAGAATAAGTCCAAGGACCTGAGAAGAAAGGTTTGAGGGTGGATCTGATGTTCTGGTTCACCTGCAGCATCTGGGGAAAGGTCTGCAGATCCCCAAGGCTGAAAGGGAATGCTTTGGAGCAACTTCAAGCTAATGAAATAATCAAATCAAGACTGGTGCTGTTTAGATCATGTCTGTGAGGCTGTCTGTCAGCTCTCTGGTTAGAGCACAGCAGAGAAAACCTTTCTTGTAACTTGGCCCTCCTCATTCGGGGGTGGGAACACGTTTCAAAAGATGTACTGGAGCTTCAAGTCCCGGAGAAGGAAAACAGCCTGCGTGCGCTGGCACCGCGCTCCAGGAGGTGAATTCTAGACACCCGCGCTGTCTCCCCGCGCCCTACCCCCAGCACCTCCCGCCCGGCTTGAGCTGCAGTTTTCAGTCCATTGTGCTCCTAATTCCAGAGAAACGGCTATTTTATTTGGCTTTAAGTCCATTGCTCATGCAGTGCAACATGTCTGCTGCTGCCTGGCCAAGAAAGTGAACTAAAGGAGATTAAAAACAGATCTGTCTAGTGAACAGGTGCCGCGCATTATCTAATAGCAAACTAAATATAAAAAGGAGACTAATTAGAGTCCTGGCATGCCTCCTGCTGCCGGCTTCCTAGCTCTTTAACCCTTGAAGGTGCCTCGCTGGTAGAAGAACAGAATTCAATGAAAGGGGAGTCTGTGATTTCACACTTGTACAGTTGTGCATGAGTGTGTGTGTGTGTGTGTGTGTGTGTGTGTGTGTGTGTGTGTGTAGAGGAGAGGGTCCAGGAAGGGAATGGTTTTGTGTGGCAATGTCAAGCCATGATAAACATTAAGAAGAAGATTGTAGCCTTCTACAACCTTGTTCCTCACAGCGCGGGGCTCAGCCCTGCAGTCCACACATGCCCAGGTAGCTAGTAAGAAATGAAGTCTTGGGCCCCTCCTTGGAGGTACTGAATTAGAGCTTGTATGACTAACAGTTGACTCCCATGCACACTGAAGTCTCCGAGCACCATTCTGTGGACTGGAGGAGAATGAAGTGAACTTCGGGTAAGGCTGAAGGCAAAGGCAGATGGGATTTTTGGCAGCTGCCTAAGGCAGAGTCAGTACATTTCCCTCATAAAGTTCTGGACAGTGAATATTTAACGTCCTCGGGCCTCGCAGCCGCTGTCATAAGCAGTCAGCTCTCTCTGCTGCAGCACAGAGGCAGCCACGGGCATTACACAAACAAATGACCTTAGCCGTGTTCCAATAAAACTTTACGTCCAAAAGCAGACATAGGGCTCCTTTGGCTCCTAAGTAGTCGTATGCCTGGCCCCTGTTTTGAGAGCACACATGTGTCTTCCTGCAGTATAGAACATTCTAGACCAGCCAGGGTTTGATTCCACTTGATCCCAAGACTTAAAGTCTCACTAACTCTGTCAACCGGACAGAATTCTTTCTTCTTCAGTGACATATGATCTGGTTGTATTTCCCATATACACTCCTTATTCTGGTCATTGCCTACTTGAAGGATTCCTAATTGTGTGTGACTTGAGATACTCTCAATTATCTTCCAAGGACCCTTGAAGGATATGAGAATGACCAGAGAGTGACGTCAGCCTTCACTGATCAGACAGCTTAGCAAAGGCAGTAAGTGACAGGCCTGTGCTGGTGTCTTCTCACCTCACTCTTTGTCTTGATTGCCATGGCAATCCCCATCAGTCCCTCCACCATCCTGAGGCTGGCACCAACACATCTCCCTGCCAGTCTGATACATGGGGATCTGGATCTCAGAACATTGTGGAGCAGTAAAAGACTCAATAAAAAGACTAACAGCCAGGTCTGTTAGTTCTGCAACACTGTTTCTTCAAGAGCCATTGCCTTAGGTGGTACTCCAAAGATCTGCTTCACACACACACACACTCACACATGCATGCGTGTGTGAGTGAGTGTGTGTGTGTGTGTGTGTGTGTGTGTGTGTGTGTGTGTGAGAGAGAGAGAGAGAGAGAGAGAGAGAGAGAGAGAGAGAGAGAGAGAGAGAGCGCGAGCGCTACTTCTGGGATCATTTCACTTTTGTGACTTAAAACAACATGCAGTAAATTCTCTTGCCCTAGGATGGGTCTCCAGAAGCCAATCCTGAGATTTTAGTGCAGAAGTAACTCTTCCCACCCCTGATAAGGTTGTGGGAACTTGATACAGAAGGAATAAAGCCGGCAAGGACTATGCAGTGGCAGGACCACGGGCAATGAGGGCTGTGTACTGTGATATCCTGGGGAAACGGCCAGCCTGTCTTAGAATTACCCTAGACAGAAGCTGGGAATCAGTCAGGGAGTGACGGACAGATGCTTCCGTTGATGGAAAGGAACAAGGGGTGTGACTCCCTGGGACTTCTCTCCAGCCTGTCGCATGTGTAACACGCTGGAGGATGACTTCTGACAGGGTTGTAGAAGCTAGAGGATGGCAATCAACTTGGCATCAGAACAATGGTGAGCACCGAGGGGTACCAGCAACATTAGCCCTGTCCTCTCCCGCCAACCTCTCTGAACATATAACTGAGTAGAATCATTACAGGCACAGGAAATCTGTGTCGGCGTGGGTTGCACTCAGTTGCAAGAAATTGAAAAAATGTGACTAAATGGTGCTTTAAATATATTTAGAGGCTTTGTTTTCTCATGGAGCCAAAAAAAAAAAAACCCAGGAAATAAAAATGCAGGGTCTGACTAGGTGGTTCTGCAGTTCCCGAAGAGAGGAATCTCCTTCTGTCTTCCAATTAGTCATCTGTGTAGCTTGGATCCTCCTGCTGGTCCACTGCTGGCCATTGGAGGGTCACTCCAGCCCCGGAACACTGTCCGCTGGCTAGGCGACAGTAAGGAGAAGGTCAAAGGTCAAATGATTCAGGCTAGCTTAGTAAGCCTACTCTAAAATAGGCCTCCCATGAGCCCTTCCTTCTAGCTTCCATCTCTTGATCCAAACTCTCCCTAGGGGCTTATGTCTAAGGAGACTAGAAAACAGAGGTTTAGTTTTAAATCTGAGTACATTGCTGGCCTGAACAAAATTTGGAAAAAAAAGAAAGAAAGAAAGAAAGAAAGAAAGAAAGAAAGAAAGAAAGAAAGAAAGAAAGAAAGAAGGAAAGGAAATCCAGGACAGATGCTGGGTACGAACTCCACAGTTTCTGCCACATGCTGTTTCCCAAACACACTGACATTGACACACTACCAACCTAAGCAAGAAGTTAGCCGAGAAGACTTTTGAAAGCTCTGGGAGGTTTGTACTGAAGATAAAGGGAAGATACACAATCTAAGCACTCTAGGACTAACCCATGCTAGAGCATTGCAAATGTCAGCATTTGCCGGCTGGCTAAATGACCTTGTCATCTTTATTTTTAGTTTTGCTTTATTTTATGTCTATGGGTATCTTGCCTGCAAATGTCAGTCTGTGCCCCATGTGTGTGCCTGGTAACCACAGAGGCCAGAGGAGGGCATCATATCTCCTGGAAATGGAGTTACAAACAGATGTGAGTCTCCATGTGGGTGCTGCAAGGGTGATTCCCTGTAGATGGATCACACACGAGAACAACATTTCTCTAATAACTTCTCTCATTTTTAAATTAATAGTTGTGACATTTTGGTGAAACACATCAACCACAAATTTCCCAAAATTCTATGAAAAACGACAGTGAAGGAAATTTTACATTATAACCCACAAGGACAACATAGTAACAATCGAGGAGTAAGTCAGGATAGGCCACAGGGGGACACAGAGAGACCTAATCCAGTCCCCACGGAGCCACAGAATGCACAGCAAGGGAAAGCGGGCTTCAGCTGAAAGACTAGTTTAAGTGTCTGGAGACAGCTGTACCCACACTTCCTGGACCTGAGACAGGGGCTTGTTCTCTAGGGAACTGGACTCAGCAAGTACAGGGCAGATGTGGGATCTAGGCTGGAAGGATAGAGCGGCAATGACAGTCTACATATAAATAGTGAAATCTTTCGACTCTTCCCCTACTTGTTCCCAGAACTCTGAGATGCTGAAGAATAAATACCTCCAACTGTTTGACATTTTAAGATCCTCCATTGAGGAGTACTATCATGAGAAGGTAAAACTGTTCTTATCTGAGGGGAAAGAAAAGCCCCTACCCACTATCCTTGGCATTTCTCATGCTACAATTCCCTTAATCTGGGTAAATATTCATCCATGATTGGCCCCCAAGTGCTGTGGATATCACTCTGTATAAATAAAATGCTGTTTGGCCAATGGCCAGGCAGGATGTATAGGCGGGACAAGAGAGAAGAGAATTCTGGGAGGTGAAAAGCTGGGGTAGAGAGAGACTGCTAGCCGCCGCCATGACAAGGAAGATGTAAGGTACTGGTAAGCCACAAGCCACATGGCAACTTATAGACTAACAGAAATGGGTTAATTTAAGATATAAGAACTAGATAGCAAGAAGCCTGCCACGGCCATACAGTTTGTAAGCAATATAAGTCTCTGTGTGTTTACTTGGTTGGGTCTGAGCGTCTATGGGCCTGGCGGGTGAGAGAGATTTGTCCTGACTGTGGGCCAGGCAGGAAAACTCTAACTACACCCAAGATTTCCCCCTTTCAACTCCTGGACATCCAGTGGCCTGTTCCCAAACTGAGAACTAGGGTGACTCCCCTCATATGCTCCCCCCATCCCCATAACTCAGAATCTTGCCTTCAGAATTTTCAGTTTTCAAGAGTGATTCAGCCACAGTCACTTAAGTCCTTCAGACTTTGAGAACTTTTTCAGGCTCTTGGGATACCCATGAAAGACAAATTCCCAAGGCTGGAGGTAAGGGGAAAATGTTTCCTACCCCATCCTCATATTGCAGGTCAGGGTAACTGGTGTTAGGATTCTGTGAACTCTAGTACTTTTAATACACTCTCCAACCCCGATGTTCCTGCAGCCTCTTACAGACTAGAGCTGGGTGGCCAGCCACGAGTCTGTGATGGCCAGCTTTGATTTGATTGCATCATGAGACACCCAGGAGATTAATAAAAACATTTCTGGTTGTGTCTCTGAGGACATGATCAGAAAGATTTCACCATGAGGGCTCTGTCTAATCTATGACTTAGACCATTGGTAGAGCCAGAATTTGAACAGACTCTGGCAAGACAGTAGGACTGTGGGTGAGGCCCAGCAGGAAGTGGGCCCCTGAAGGGTCTGTCTTGGCCCTGGCCACTAGCTGTTCCTCTTAGCTTCCTGGTGGATTCCCCCACCGTGACTTTCCTTCAGGAACTTTCTACTGTGCCACACACCACAGTATACCAGAGGCAGCCAATCACAGGCTGACACCTCTGAATGGCCAGCCCAGATAAACCTTCCATCTCTTTCCTGGTTTTTCCTGGGTCTTTGTCACAGTGACAGAAAGCTAATTAACACATGATAGAATCTAATTATTATATTCTCTAGGGCTAGACCTGCTCCATGACCTTCGCTTGGTACTGTGGGCCTCATCTGTTTGTCTTGGAGTTTCATCTTAAATTGGGGTGTGAAAACCCCTATTTTAACACCTAGCTACTCATATATACAACTTGTCTCAACAATAAACAATGATTACATTGTGACAATCGTGTAAATACTGGCGTTGATAAAAACTGGATGATGACATCACCCTGTGAGGGCCACAGCTGTACCTTCCAGGCTGAAGGATGGGGCTCCAAGTTTCACACAGACTCCACCAGGGCTTTTTAGAGCAGGAAACGACATCATTAGAGGAGATCAGGAAGTTCCTAGCCATGTTGAGGGGCTAAACTTATGTCTGTTCCTACCTTCTCTAGGGTCCAGAGCCCACATGGCAGCCAAGACATCACAGCTGTCTTGGGCTTTGCCCTTCATGCTCACAAGAGCAAGACCACACACCACCAAGGTCACAGGATAGCTCCTTGCCCTCTACTCCCCTCCCATCCTGAACTCATTCTTGAATGCAGGTGTGCATCTGCAGAGTGAGACCTAAATCCTATGCTAACCCCTCAGCAGCAAGGAAGACACAGTACATGGTGTTCATGGCTTCTATCTTGGGAACCGCACAGGAAATTACCCAGATGTGAGGCATATTCAAAAAATATCAAGCTTCTGCTTTGAGGAAGCCAGCAGACTGATGAAAATGGACGATCCCCAAACTGCAGGTCAGCATTTCACCTAGAAAGACTGTGGCAAAGACGGCAGAAACTTTCAAAGTTCAAAGCCCTGGGAAGACATGGGAGGTGGCGGGGGAGTAGGTTCAGGGCAGCTGTTTTTCATAGTTCTTAAAAAGTGTCTTTTTTACACCTGTGCAGGTGATGAATACAACTTTAAAAACTAAATGTAAAAGTGTTAAGAGTATAACACTTATTTATTATTATATATAATAAATATAAAGTGCATTTTATATGTACCTTAGATAGACAGCCCAGTGCAGGTGGCTCTGTAGAGGTACCTGCCGGGATATTTGGTCTGATGACAAATGACTTGTTTTCTGCTGGCCCGTCCCAGTTGTCTGGGGTAAGGGGGCCAGCCATAGCCCGTAACAGCATCAGGAGGGAAGGAGATGGAGTGCCTTTGGGTTTTGTTCATGTGTTTGGATTCTGATATTGTTCTCTCTCTCTCTCTCTCTCTCTCTCTCTCTCTCTCTCTCTCTCTCCCTCCTCCCTCCCTTCCTCCCCCCCCACTCATTTTTCCCCTAATCAAGCATAAATAAGAGCTTTATATTGAGATGTAAAAGAAAAATACAATGCCACAGTACTGAGTTCTTGGGATACATATTAAGGAAGGACATTCTGTTTGATATGGCTATGGTTTCAGAAATGCCCAGAAGGAATTTTGTTTCATGAGCATCTGGTCCTGCAGGCACTCAGAACCCCATGCTCAGAAGGGCCAAAAGATTGGTCCATGCTCTGTTCCTGTCATCTCAAAATTCTTGGTGCCTTCTGAGCCAAGGGCCCTGCGGTCTCATTTGGCAATGGGTCCAGGGATTGGAAAGTCACCACTATACGCTTCCAAAAGTCCCAGGCCTCGGTGCTTAAGACTGGTGCCCAGAAGGCGTGTCTTCTTGTTCTCACGTTCTCCCTCCTCGTATCCCTCAATTTGCACACAAACTTTTCTGGAGATCTGTGGCATGTTTCTAAAGAGAATCTTTCTACTTTTTAGCAGGGTCTCAGAGGGTCTAAGGGCGGGGCAGCAATAAATACTGTTCTAGCATAGATGGGGCCCTGGGTTTGACCTTCAGCTCAAGGACAAAGTTCTATGACCCTCAAAAGTTCTGGGAACTTTGGCCTTCTGTTTCTTCTTTAAGAACTCAGCATAAAGGTGCACACTTTTCTGTGCCACTAAATCTTGAAGGTGGCAAATGGCACATAAATTATAGCTACATCAAGGGCTCACTGTTGGGTGAGCCACGTGCTTGCATTTCTCAACACCAGGTGTCCCTGGCCATAGAAGAGGGAGCCAAGTAGTCAGCAACATGTTCAAAATGGTTGGAAAGGTCACAACCATTAGCTGAGTTCTCAGACGCACTAGGAAGTGCTTTCCAGCAAACTTTGCCTGACTGTAGCTCCCTGTCTAAAGGGAGGCATTTTAGTCAGGCAGCGAGAGCATCTGCAAGGAGATTCATTTAACATAGTGTGGCTCTGAGTCATTTGTAGCAGAATCCTGTAGGTCTCAGTAAATTCAGAAAACACAGACTCACCGAGTGTTAAAACTGGGTGCACTCTTAGAAGCATGTCGGAACTGCTCTTGGAGAGGGGCTATACACATTAAAGCATCTTAGGAACCATTTGCCAGAGCTCATTTAGTGTTACAGTCTTGATAAGTTAAATGGACCCTTTGAGATCTTTCTCTCCCAAACCCACAGGCTCATTTGCTTAGCAAAGATTTCCCCCCACCCCAAGAAGATCAGGAGGCAGAGCCTCACTCAAGTTCTCCTTATACTGGGAGAATGTCTTCAGAGTCTGCGACAGACTGTAAGATGAAATACCTCTGGCCAGTTCCCGATAGAGCCCTGGCTCCCCTGTGAACCTTCCTGAGCCTCAGGAGTTAGGCCTCCACTGTCTGCACTTCTCTGGGCATTCGGTTCTCCAAACTCCCATCACTAAGTTCCTTTAACAGCTTTCTGGGGCTTCTCTAGCCCACAGCTCCAAACTCTTTCACACTTCATATGCAAACCCTCAGGGAACTCTGTGGAAGAGAAGGAAGAAAGATTATAAGAGCCAGAGGGGATGGACGACACCAGCTAAGCCCTTCTAGACACAATGGGACTCACAACTATGTGATCTCACAGAGACTGAGATTCCCACCTCCTACCTAGCCAATACCTATCTCTTCTATCCATTAAACGAATCCCAGGAGAAAGGGAACCCTCCTGAGTCTTCCTCCTGAATTATCTCAGGGCATCCAAACATCTATTTGTCCATTAGGCCAGCATCCCGTGCAAGCCAACAAATGGGCAAGGTTTGTTGCTGGAGAAATTAGAGAAAAGCAAAGGTGTGACTCTGCCACCAAATCACACACCTCTTCCTTCCTCTCTCAACCCATCAGGAAATCACAGGCACATCTCCAGCCACTACCCTTCAAGGATCCCTCAGGTATCACCCGACACTAGCAGGACCCCTTCCTGGAACCTATACAACCTGCTATGATCACGAACAGACCCACTGAGCTTCCTCCCTACGTCTTCCTATTTGGGTCCAAGGCAGATCCTAAGCAGGCAGCCAGCCCACAATGGGAATCCTAGGCTAGAACTTGCTTTGGACCAAAGCAAGTTTTCATCTCCTCTTGCTGGCCAGGCATCTCTGTCGTGGACTTCAAGGTGATGTGAGTCACAACAGCAGAAGCAGAAAGGAAAGAGAGCAGTAAGAATACTGCTTACAAGGCATACAGCTTAAACCACGTGACTCCATCCCCATCCGCATTAAGAGAAACACTTGAAATTTTTTAGAGACTAAATATCTGTTAATATCCAAGACTCCACTTTCTCCTCTCTCAGACCTCTTTACCTCAGTTTTCTAGGAAAAAAAAAAAAAAAAAAAAAAAACTTCCCAGGCCTGAACATCCCACTCATGCTGGTTTTAGCACAAATGGATACATGTGGATAACTACAGATACTACTGACTTACAAGGGACCACATCTCAATAAATCCACCATCAGCTGAAAATACACCGCACACTAAATCTAAATATCATTGCTTAGCACACAGTTGCTGATCCCCCCACACTGCCCACCCCAAGGTTTCTACTGAAGGGTCTCTCCTTGCACCATGATGGAGTTGCCAAATCATGACGTTGAATCACTGTAAGTTGGGAACTGTTGTTCAGGTTGATTGAATTGGTACTTCTGACATAAACCTGCTGGACGGGAAGGACAATGTGACAGGTCAAGTCAGGGGGAACAAACTAACATCAAAGCACCCTGGTACAATTTTTTTTTAATCACTGGATGACTTCCCCTTACATAAAGTTGTTACTCAGATTACCAGGAGAGATTTGATGAGTGTCAAATGCAGAGCCATCAGAAGGTGCAACTGTAATGTGTCCTGAAAAGGCACTCATGCCTTCGTCCTACTTCTCAGGGTAAAGCAGGCCCCTGCAGCAGCTCACTGCTGCCAGCCTGTCCTCGAATGGCCTGGACTTCCCTCCCAGCTGTGAGTTATTTCATCCAGTGATGGGGCTGCTGTTACAAAGGAACCAGAGACATCACTCTCACAGCTGCACCTTCCCAGAGGTCTGAGGGACGAACCGGGAAATAAGTGTGCCGGTCTCAGCTGTCTCGAGGACTCGGACAGGAGGGCTTCCAGCCTTGAACCCTGCTGACACTCGTCTAGCTTCTGAGTTAGTCAAGGTCCCAAGCTCTTACCAATCAGATGGTCGAACGAACAGAGTGTAATGTTCTATGTAGCCAGAAGCTGGGGGTGATGGCTAATCTCAGTGGTTCATTTGTCACCCCTGGGAAGAGGCAACCCCACTTAGAGAATTCCTCTGTCTGATTGGGCATGTCTTTGGGACATTCTCTTTATTGTTAACTGATGTGGGAAGACACAGTCCACCGTGGGCGGTGCCATCCCTAGGCGGGTAACTAGGGACATGAGGCAGTTAGCAACATTCCTTCCACGGTCTCTGCTTCAGTTCCCGCCTCCAGTTCCTTCTTGAGCTCCTGCCCTGACTTCTCTTAGTGACAAACTCTAACCTGGAAGCCAAGTAAACACTGTCCTTCCCAAGTTCCTTTTGGTCGTGGTATTGATCACAGCCACAGGAAGTAAATGAGAATGCTGGGGGGCAGATGCTTTGTTGGTGGGAGCATTAATTCTCTGAGGAAAGTATGAACTGGGCAACTCAGCTCAGTCTATACAGAGATCTACACGATCTATAAAAAGATACACAAGGCTCTTGGCCAAGCCGTCACCCTTGTAGGGTTCCACCCTGTAGATGTGCTTGTATGCACATACAATGTAGGGACACTAGGATATTAGTTACATTGTTGTTTGAGCCAAAATGAAACCAAAACAACCCAAATACCTGTCACCAAATGAAAGACTGGACAAATAATGACAGATGGGGACAAATGACATCAATGTCGTGTTAAAAGGGGGTCTGTGCTCCACATTCTGACATGAAAGTATTTCCATGATAATGTGAAGTAAATAGAGTTCACAACACTGTGTGTAATGTGCTGCTCTTTGGATGAATTGTATGTTTATGTATGTGTGCGCCTATGTGTGCACAGAATGTCTCTGGAACTATTCCAAGGAAGTTGGTTAACTGTGATTCCTTCTGGAGAGAAGTTGGTGGCTAGAACAAGGCACAGGAGAGCCTCTACATTGTAACCCTTCTTGCTTTTTATTTATTTTATATTTATATTTGTTTTTATTTTATATGTATGAGTATTTATCTCCATGTATGTGTGTGCACCATGTGCATGCAGTGCCTCAGAAGACCAGGAGAGGGCACCAGACCCCCTGGAACTGGAGTTACAGGTGACTGCATGCACCCATGAGGTGCTGGAAACCGAACCTGGGTCCTCTACAAGAGCAATGGTTGTAACACAGCCCTTACCCTTCTTAGGTTAATCAGCTTTCTGCCTCTACAACAAGACGCCTGTGATAAATCAAATTCAGGAGAAATTTGGCTCATGGATTAATTTCTCTTGGCTTGGTTCTTTGGAGTCTGTGATGAGGCAGGACATCATGGCGCAGTGTGGGAGAAGAGCTTTGTTGACTTCATGGTGACCACACAGAGAGAGAAAGTGAGGCAAAGGAGTTTAGCATCCCAACATCCCCTTTGAGGGCACGCATGCCCTAAATGACTACCTTGCTCCCACCAGGCCTCACATTTTTTTATTGTTGTTTTGTTTTCTATTGAAAATAGACTTTTTTTTTTTCTGGAGCTGAGGATCGAACCCAGGGCCTCATGCTTGCTAGGCAAGTGCTCTACCGCTGAGCTAAATCCCCAACCCCGAAAATAGACTTTTTTCCATACAAAATATTCTGATTACAGTTCCCCCTCCTCAGCCCCTCTCCACCCACCCAAATCTACATCCTTTCTTTCTCTTTCATTAGAATACAAACGGGCATCTAAAAATAACAATATAATAAGATTTTATATATATATAAACAAAGATGACCAGGACAAAACAAACAGGAGAAAAAAGAGCCAAAGAAAAAGTACAAGAAACACACACAGGCACTGAGATACTCACATTTGCACACACAGAAAGCCCATAAAAATAAAGTCAGAAATCAGAGTACACAAGCAAAAGATCTACGAGTGAATCATGATCCTACTTAGTCTTAGCAATAAAAATCCAGAGTCAGATATTGAAAGCTGAAAGAGCAGAGAAGAAGAACAGCCATTTGAGAGTTCGTACCTCTGCAAAATCTCAGACTGAATGGGCGGGGCAGATCCTGTCTCCACTCACCTTCTATTCTGTGAGCCTCCCATGTGCCAGGATCAAAGGTGTGAGCCTCCCATGTGCCGAGGTCAAAGGCGTGAGCCACCACTGCCTGGCCTCTATGGTTAACTAGTGGCTTGTTCTGCCCTCTGATCTCCAGGCAAGCTCTATTTGTCAGAACACAAACAAAATACCATACAACATATTGGAAAATTGATTGATTGGTTGATTGATTGATAATGCCCAGACATAATGCCCAGCATCATGAAACAAAAAACCTCCAAAAATACCACTGAGTTTGTTCTGCATTGGTCATCTACTACCGGGCCAGCACCCTACTCTTAAGTGTGGTTTGTGTATCCAGTAAGACTCTACAGGAAAAAAATAATTTTCCCTTCATAAGAGGTTATCTATTGGAGCTAGCATCCGGATTAGGGATGGGGCTTATGTCTGTTTCCCCTCTCAGCCCTGGGGCTCCATCTGTGCAGGCCCTGTGCATGCTGCCTCAGTCTCTGTGAGATCATATGTGTGTCAGTCCTGTTGTGTCTAGAAGGACTTGCTTAGTTGATGTTCTCCATCCACTCTGGCTCTTACAATCTTTCTTCTTCCTCTTCCACAGAGTTCCCTGAGCCCTGAGGGAAGGGATTGAGAGAGACATTCCATTTAGGATTAGTGTTCCAAGATCTCTCACCCTCTATACATTGTGGAGTTGTGGGTCTGTATTTATTCCCATCTGTTGCGGGAAGAAGGTTCTCTGATGGTGGCTGAGCAAGGCACAAATCTATGAGTATAGCAGAATGCCACCAGGAGTCATTTTGTTGCTAGGTTCCTTTAGCATAACAATAGTACTTGGTTTTCTCTTAGGTCCCTGGCCCATTAGTCTCCAGTTCTTGGCCATGCAGGCAGGTCAGGCATGGATTCTATATCATGGAGTGGGCACAGTGCCAATCAGATAGTGGCTGGTTACCTCCACAACTCCTGTGCCACTATTGCACTGCCATATCTTATTATTTTTTTCTTTTTTGGTTTTTCGAGACAGGGTTTCTCTGTGTAGCTTTGCACCTTCCTGGAACTCACTTGGTAGCCCAGGCTGGCCTCGAACTCACAGAGATCCACCTGGCTCTGCCTCCCCAGTGCTGGGATTAAAGGCGTGCGCCACCACCACTGCCCGGCTGCACCGCCATATCTTGCAGGTGGGTCCCTACTACCACCAGTCCTCACTTCCTAAAGTTGCCTGACAGAGTCATGGACTTATCCCCATTCCTAAAATACAAGGGCCTTTGGGAGATGTTTAAGATCTGAACTATAACATTTTTCTCTTTCAAAATGTGGACCATATTCAAGTATTAATTTTGAAAAACTATTCTATTTTTTTTTAAACAAAATAGAAATGGTGCTATGAAGATTATAGTCAGGAGTTTCACTAACATTCATAATCTCAAAATCAACCTCACAGGGCAGACACCAAGGTTTCAGCTGCTCTGGTTTTTTTTTTTTATAGAAACTCCAGGACAAAAACTGTTTTCTTATTTTGTCCAACTGGGAAGGCCACATCACTCTGACCTCTGTTTCTAAGGTCACGTCTCTTTCTCACTGATTCTGACCCTCCTGGTTCCCTTTAAAGAAGACTGTTCTGACAGTGTTGGATCCACTACATGATCCAGGATAAGTAACAGATTCAGGGGTTTGACATGGGGCCATCTTTGGAGGCCACTGGGACTACAGAAGGAAACATTTTGATTGATTATCATTCCTGATGTCCCTAAGAGACAGGAGTGAGCAAGCTGGTAGTTCTGACCTTTGCCAGCCACAGGTCACCAGTGTGGGGATCGTTGTGTTACAGGACCTATTTCCTTGTTCCCTTGAGTAATGTGTCCTTGACCTCACATTCCACTTCTCTTCTCTTCTCTGAGGAACCTATCGGCCAGGTCCACCCTGAAGACCTGGAAGCCTCCATTGTGGGAAGGACACTGAGCCTCCACCACGTTCCTAGAGCTTAACTCAGAGCCCCACATCTTGTCGGTGGGTGAGACCCTAGTATAGCTGGTCCGCTCCTGCCAATGTCACTCCCATTGGTCAGACCCTCGGTGAATCACACAGCTAGGATCCCAACAGTCACACAGGTGCCCACTGGGGAGATTTAGTGCCACATTTCCCAACCTTCTGCTTTGTACTGAAAGAGTGATCCATGACATCATTTTTCTTTCATGGTCTCTTGGATTTTAGGAGGTTTTTATTTTCCAAGCCATTTATACTTCCTAAGAATAAGTCTAATCAAAGATTAAGGCATAATTTCCAAATTTAGAAAACCAAAACACAGCACACACAGCCATACTGTCATATTGAGGAATGCATTCTTGACAATCTGAAAGGTTCAGGCTGGAAAACTTGGATGCAGAAATAATAGCAGTCAGCCCCCTGTGTCTGTGGGCTCACTTCTCCTGATGCTACAAACCATGGGTGTTCGTGTTGGGGGATGGGAATCCACATTGAACATGCTCAAACTTTTTTTCCTCATCATTATTCTCTAAACAGAATCATATACCAAGTATTCACATAGAATTTACATTGCATCCAGTATTAGAAGTAATGCGGAGATGTTTTTAAGTGTACAAAGGACATGTGTGTAGTATACGCAAATACTAAGTCACTTTGTGGAAGGTGCTAGAGCACCTGTGGGCTTTTGTACCTCGATGGGCCTAGAGCCAATGCCCTGGAGATATGGAGGGAGCATCACATTAGCAAGCAAACACTAGGCTGAGGCAGTTCCTGTCATCCTGCTCTGCCACCCTCTGGCTATCTGACCCAGGATGCTGCTCGCCTGCACAGGACCAGTGTCACCCCTTTATAACCCAACCCTTCCCCTGAATCTTCCTCTTAATTCCCCAGTGTGAGATTCAGACCATGGAGTTTCTTTCAAGCTTCCCTAGTGAGTCCATTGCAAGGTCTGGAACGAGACCAGGGGCTGCAGATTCCCAGAGAACAGTCAGGATCCTGTCTGGTAGTAGGATCCAGGGAGCCCAGGGGACTTACCTGAGACTCTGAGACAGGGAGAGCCCGGGGCTATAGAGAGTAGGTGGACCCACTTGGGGAGATAGGTGACAGGTCACATTGAGAGCTGTAAACATTGACTCCCTGGGACTTAAGCACAGCAGAAGCGCTCTTGGCCATTCTGACATTGGGTATCAAGTCAGTGATGGCTAGAAGCTAATGCGATTTGAGAGCCCCTGAAAGAGATGTCATAAGTCATGGTCGCAACCAGCCAGGGTCTGTCTGCTGCCCAAACTGCCATAACCTCCCTCCCACCTCTCCCTTTCTCCTGCACTCACCTTGACTGAGCCAAATCACTTCTCACCAAAACTTACAGAAGCAGCGTGGGGCCGATGTTCCTGAGACAACAAAAAGACATTCACAGGTACTGCAAGTGAAAGGCTAAAATTAGTAATGGCCTTTTGGAGTCTCTATCAAGACTGAAAATCTCTATCTAATTCCAGTTAAAGAATTAGGGCTGCACCAGCAGGGATGTCTTCTCCTGGCTGAGTACATGGAGCCCTTCCCTCATCCTTCTCCACTACATACTCTAGGCCCTCCCAGGGAAAGCCACTCAAAATGAAGTCAGAATTACATACAGCTGATTGGAAGAGAGGAGTGGACACTCACATGAGGGTCCCCCGATCCTCCCTACCACCTCCTTCCAAGAGGGAAGTCAGGAGTCAACAAGCCCAGCTGTGATGATGTTGGCAAGCAGGCACAGCTGGACTCCTGAAGATGATGCTTTGTCTCCGGGGATAGTCCTGTACAACCACATAATGTGTGACTTGGTGGGTCAACCCAAAGCAGCAAGGAGACAGGACAGCCCACAGAGCAGCCTTGCTACCCTCCACATGCTGAGGTAAGCACTTTACAAGTTGCTTTACGCTCTACGTTCTCCAAGCCCTAAGACATTAGGTAGGGGTTTCATTTTAATTTTGAGGATTAAAAACAGAGTTAAATGACTTACAGATTTTGTAGTGAGTGGCGGGGCTGGGGTTTGAATCTGAGCCATGTGGTGAGAGGGCCGGGGCTGGCCATGGTGGAGCAGAATCATCACTATTCTGCTGTGATGCTTCCTCAAGTGGAAAGAGCGAGTTGCTGAACAATGTGATAGATGAACTGACTTCCGTAAATCATCTTCTGTGTTTGTTATGGTACATGTGTTTCTCTGTGTGGGATTGCCCTTTTTAGACTAAAATAGACCAACTGTACAGACTAGTCGGGGCTCAGTGTGATATTTCAATATATGCATGTAAAAACCACTGCTATCCCAAGGGCTGTCTTTATTTGATGTGACTAGAGCTTTTCCTGTACAAACAGCATTCATATGCCTTAAATACACATGACTTTAAAAATCCCATTCAGAGAGAAAAGGCAACATATGCTCACACAAAGCATATATACAATGGTCTTAGTACTATTATTCCCAAAAGCCCAAGGGGTTAAAAAAAAGTCATCAAAACCTAAACGACTAAATAAAATGTGCGTTGGCAGAGGATGCAGTTCAAGATCTCCAGTGTGTCGGCTAGTGTTAGGTCCACAGGACACAAGCTGGCATCATTTTAGAAGAAGAAACCTCAACTGAGAACCCACTCGACTGGCCTGTGGGCGGTGTCCTTGACTGATGACTGATGTGGGAGGGCCCAGCTCACTGTGGGCGGAGCCACACCAGGACAGGTGGTCTTGGGTGGTATAAGAAGGCGGGTCCGCCACCTCCCTCCTTACCCACCCAATGTCATATTCTCATTGTCTCAAGAAAGAAAAGAAGGGAGGGAGGGAGGGACAAGGAATCAAAGCAAGCTAAAAAGAAGAAAGAAAGCCAGCTGTAAGCAGAGTTCCTCATGGCTTCTGCTTTCAGCTCCTGCCTCCATGTTCCTGCCCTGACTTCCCTCTCTGATGGGCTGTTACCTGGAAGTGTGAAATGGAATAAAGCCTTTCCTCCCAAAGTTGCTTTATCACCATAACAGAAACCTTAACTAAGACCCAGTGTACACCTAGAAACTTGCATGGTCCAGTCTAACATTCTTCCTGTCCCGCTCCAGATCTTAGCAAACTCAGCTCACAATTCTGTTCTTATTAAGTCAGGAGCCTCTATCTTTTCTCATCAAGGTTGTCTGTTTCTCCTTGGCTTATCTGGACCAGAAGCACTTTAGTGCCATTAAGTAAAACATTAACAGTACAATACCATGATGGTTGATCCAACAACAAGACATCTAATGATGATGAATGGGCAGGTAGTATGTACTATGTGGGTATGCTGAGCAAAAAATTCATATCCTAGGCAGAATTGGAGCCAGATGCCATAAGATTTCATCACATGACAAGGAAGATATGCAACTTTAAACTCAAGAACTGGGGATGGAGTGATGGCTCAGCAGTTAAGAGCACTGGCTATTCTTCCAGATGGACCCAGGTTCAAGTCCCAGCACCCACATGGTGGCTTACAGTCTTCTTCTGACTCCAGTCCTGAGGGATCTGATGCCCTCTTCTGACTACAAGGGAACTCACATATGTGGTATATGGACATATAGGCAGGCAAAATACCCCCATACACAAAATAATAAAAAATTAAAAAATGAACTCATGAATTGGTTGTTTCTGGAATTTTTCATTAGTTATTTTGTACTATGGCTAACCTCCGGTAACTAAAACTGAGTAAAGGAAACCTTGGGAAGGGAGTCCACTGTTCTGTATCCTAGAAGTGATATTTGCTAATAAAAGGAATGAAGTCATAAGACCTACAACAGGGAAGGACTACTAAGCCATTCTGCTAAGCGAAGGGAGGCATGGGTTATATAATCCGTTTGCATAAAAGGTCCTGAGCAAGTGAAGCCGTAAAAGCGGAAGGGAGCTTGATGGTTGTCTGGGACTGAAAAGTTGGGAGAGTGAGGAGTGGCAGCGAAGGGTGCAAGAGTCTGCCTTTGTGAACAAGTGACGAGGATGTTCTAAGACGTGACTGTGGTCATGTGACAGCTCTGAGAACGAAGCCAAACCAGTGCCTAGGCAAATCCCAAGGCCTGTGAATTAGGATGCCTCAGTAAAGCTACTGCCAGCCTAAAACTGCTCACCTCAGGCTTTGTCCTCCTCCTTCCTTCTCTGCATGCTGCAGACAGTGTGAGGCAAGAAGCCAGGGATCTTTAGGAACCAGGAAGAGGCAGTTTCATCCTGCCCAGCTTTGGCATATCCTACGCAGTCATTTCTGTTGGAAAACGTGATACGGGCACAAAGAGGAAGTCGTCCAGCTCACTTCGCCTTCAAGCCCAAAGCCACAGTCCAGTTCTCCAGGGAACAGCAGATTCCTGTCAACACAAAACCAGGGTAGAATGGCCCTCCTGGGTGGACTTCCGACTTTTCCATAAGGGTTTGCTGCTGCGTGAACGCCACAGTTCTCCACTGTGTAAATGGCCTATTTAAAACAGACCCATTTCTGAATTTCCTCAGTGCTTTTTAACCAAGGCTCCTGCGCATTAATTGTCTTGCAATCTATAGGGGTGGGGGTGGGGAAAAACAAAAGATACGTCAAATTAAGTTTATCCTATAATTGGTAGGAAACTAATTTGGGGCTTGTCGTGTTGTTCTGTATAATGATACTGTAATCAAAATGGCTGGTGGTGGAGAGGAATCTCAGGCACGCTGGCTTGTTCAACGAGAACAAAACGGACCAGGCTTGCGCCTGCTGCCAAGCCTGACCACCTAAGTGTGAGCCCTAGCACCTGCATAGAGGAAGGAGAGACCAGCATCCTGCACGATGTCATCTGACCTACACAAGCCATCCCAACACAGTGGCCCATGTAACCACCAGCATTGTGAAAGAGTTGACACATGACACAAAACCTACTTGGCTTCAGCCCAGGGAATAATATGGTGCTAGGAAAGTATATAACAGCACCAAAGGACAGAACTGCCTTCATCTCCTTTCCCGTTGCTGTGATAAAATACATCGTCAAAAGCGACTTCAGGGAGAAAGGGTTCATTGGGCTCGCAGTTCCAGGCCGGAGTCCATCAAAGCGCGGCGAGAGCAGAGGCACAGGCTTGAGGGAGCTGGTCACATTACCCCCAGTCAAGAGCAGCCAGCGGTGTGTTAGTGCACGTGTGACACTCTGCATCCTCTCTCCTTTTCATCTAGTTCAGGACGAAGTCTGTGACACACACTGCCCACTCTGAGCAAGGGTCCTTCCCATTTCACTTAACCCAACCAAGAAAACCCTCTCAGGCATGCTCGGGGGCCCATGTCTCACGGGGTTTTGTCAAGTTGACATCAACCACCACAACAAAGAAGCTAGAAATCCAAAACGGCCTCCCGACTTATCCACTGCTCTCGGAAAAGGTCCCTGACACACAGTGTCCAAGCCTTGTCTAGAGACCTGTCCATCCTTCGTGTACCACTAGACCACCCAGCTTCTGTCACTATTCATAACAAACTTTTCTAAAGGAACCAGGTCTGTAGGACCACGTGGAAGAAAGTGATGTTAAAGACATGTGGTCCCTTTGTGTTGGAGACACCCTTCCCTCTGCCCCAGCTGAGCGTGCCTGTAGGAGCAGGTGTGCTGTTTGATGAGCAGCATCACTGTAAGTGGCATCAGGGAACAGTCCCACAGTTGGATGTATTTATTACTAAATATAGCCTGGCTTTTTGCCTCTGGTATTGTTTAATGCCAGCTGAGTCCTTTTTTTAAAAAAAAAATATATATGTTTGGGCAGGAACTGTGTAGGACTGATGGAAACCCAGAATAACCATGGCCAAAAAGAATAAATTACACTCTATTTATCTCTTATATAAAAGTCCAAACTGCTATTTGGATCGATGATATGACTTCTATGAGGGTACACACTCGCACTGCCTCTACGCTTTCTCACCCCCACAGTGTCACACTTTCAGGTGAGGGGTCACCTGCATGTCAGTCAAGGCTTCTGCCAGCAGCAGGTGCAAAGAACCAGACAAGAAAGAATATGTCCCTTCCTTCCCGTGGGAGTGTCATGTAGCTCATCTATTGCTTTGGCTCAGCTTTTGTTGACTAAAAGGTTAAACGTATACATCCTTGCAAGGGAAGATTAGGAATCAGGGTTTAATTTGGAAGCCACATGCCCATCTACAAATTGAACAGGTTATTGCTATGAGAGAAAAAAATGGAGGCTCTAGGGGGCCGGCTGGTGGTAGATAGATGCCACCAACGCAGCTGATGGCCGGAGAGAAGTAGCATCTACTCAGAGCTCACCCATCCTGCTCTCCTCTTATCGTGCCTAGTCCTTGCCATCAACTTGCCTTGACCAATGGACTCTCAGCAGAAACGGTGCAGGTTACTTTCAGGCAGGATCTTTAACAGCAGGCACATGGTTCTTAGTCTCTCCCCTCTTTGTGAAACCAGGGAGGGAGTCCAGTAAGATGGCAGACAGTCTCTATCGATCTCAGAGCTACAAGATCCAGTAAGATGGCGGACAGTCTCTATCAATCTCAAAATTAGGAAGTGTGCAAAGCCACATTGACCTGGGATGGGCATTAGCCAGAATGATTGATAGATTGTGTTGCTTTGGTCTGGGTATTGGTGTGTCCATAGCATGCCTAAGCCTAGCCTGGCAGGAACAGGACCACATCTTTTGCCCATAGACCAATAATAGAAACTTTGTCCAAAACATTCATCCCTTTACCATAAGCGCAATGGTACAAGGGGCTGCCTGTGGTGATGTGAATGAAATGGCCCTCATAGGCTCATATCTTTGTATGCTTAGTTCCCAGTTGATGAACTGTTTGAAAGGATTAGGAGGTGTGTCCTTGTTGGAGGAGGTGTGCCATTGGGGGTGGGTCTCTCTCTCTTTCTCTCTGCCTGCTACCTGTGGATCAGGATGCAAAGCTCCCAGCTACTGCTCCAGTGCCACATCTGTCTGTTTTCTGCCATGATGATCATGGACTAGCCCTCTAAAACTGTAAGCAAGTCCGCAATTGAATGCTTTACTTTATGAGCTGCCTTGGTCACAGTGTCTCTGCACAGCAAGAGACACTGTGCTTTACTGAACATTTACAATGAGCCCAGATGACTTTATTAACATCATGAAGATCCTTTCAGCCTCACTTGGAGAATGCTTCCAAGGGCTTTCCTTCCTAGGCGACCAGACAAATGCACACGGGTGACTCTTACTTGAGACAATGTTGTCTGATGAAGCTTTACACCAAACAAGGGACTTTAGGGGACCAAACTTTGTCCATTAATATATTTTCTAACTTTAGTTTCTCACAAACGGAGAACCAAAAACATGATGCTCTCAATAATTAGGAAATGCCATGATGACCAAGTGCTACTTCCCATGAGAGGAACAGCTGAGAGACTTTGGGAGTGGGGACAAAGTCAACCAGACCGATTTCTTGACTGGTCATTCGGTGACTTCAAGGTGACACGGATGCTTTTTGTATCTCGCTCTGCAATCTTTGTGACGCCTTCCTCGTGGTTATAGGGAGGCTGCCACAGCCCCGACGGCCATCTTCACGTCAGAAGACAATGCTTTGCAAAAGAGTAATAGAGACAAGCTGAAAATAAATTTAGCAAAATTAACATTTATACCTGTGTATTATGGCATTATGAATAATTTTCATTTTCCTTTTTTTGTCAGTAAATTTTGTTCTTTCACATGTTCATACATATACACTCACTGCCCCTCACCTCTTCTACTCCCCTCTTATCCTACACCCCCACTCCTTCCCATATATCCCTTTTTTTCTATTTTTTGTTTGGAGACAGGCTTTCTTTGTGTAGCCCTGATCGTCCTGGATCTCACTCTGTAGACCAGGCGGGCCTCGAATTCACAGAGATCCGCCTGCCTCTGCCTCCTGAGTGCTGGGATTAAAGGCGTGCACCACCGCCACCGCCACCACCACCGCCGCCGCCACCACCACCACCACCACCACCACCACCCGGCTAACTTTATCTGTTCTCTTGTTCTATTTTGTTGTTGTTGTTGTTGTTTTTAATTTCTTTCTCCTGTTTCCTAGTTTTGGCTTCATGGCCCACAGAGTTTAATCAGGGTAGCCACTGTGCTCCTGAGTTTGGAACTAGCCATCAGGATCTGGTGGCTGACCAGTGGGTGCACACTGGATACCATGCTCCCCTTTTCCAGGACTGCTGGTTGCCGACAGATCAGCAGTATATGGTAGAGCCCAGGAGTCCCTAATCGTCACTTTCTGCTTGGGGTACAAACACCGTCCTTCGATGATAGAATAAGAGAGCAATTCTTTTGGGGAAGTCAGACTAAGGGATAAGCTGTGTAACGGTGCTTTGCAGGCACACCCTGACAAGTTTATTCTGTGCACAAGGTTTCAAGTGTTATCATTTTTTTACTGATTTTTTTTTTCTGATGAAAAGGTGGGTGCCAGGAACAAGGGGAAAGATATTTTACTTGAGTTTAAAGTTAAAACCATTTATATAAGTTTCTAGTAAGCCGAAAAGTTCTTCAGAGGTTAGCTGACACCAATAAGGTAGATAAAAAACAAAACCCAGGGCTGGAGAAATGGATCAGTAGTTAAAAACACTAGCTGCTCTTGTAGAGAACCCAGATTCTGTTCCTAGTACCTACCTGGTGGCTCACAGACATCTATAACTCTAGCTCCAGGGGATCCAATGCCTTCTTCTGGCTTATGTGAGCACCAGGGACATATATGTAGGCAAAACTAATACACATATAATAAAAATAAGTGAATAATAATTAACAAATTAATATATAAATTAATATATAAATAATAATAAATTAATAAATCTTTGTGCTCACTTTGGTAACACAGACTAAACCCTGGAACCATACAGAGAACGTGTACCCTGTGCAAGGATCATGCAAAAAACCATAAAGCATTCCATTAAAGAAAGAAAGCCCAATCACTTTCACTTGGCAACAGAGGGAGCACTGAAGAACCTGGGGTTATGGTAGGCCCCTGCACCTGTAGTACCAACTACTTAGGAGCCTGAGGCAGGGGGATGGCCTGAACCTCCGGGGCTCAGGACAGTCTGCCCAAAACACCAATCAAAAACACAACAAGGGCTGGGAAGATGGCTCAGCGGTCAAAGGTCTGTACTTCTCTTGCAAAGGATCCTCTTCCGGTTCCCAGCTGCTTGGGACTCCATCTCCAGGGGCATCTGGTACCCTCTTCCGGCCTCCATGGGTACTGCACTCACACACAAACACCCATACAGAGATACATATAATTAAAAATAAAACCAAAAATCTCTATACATCAAAACAAAATAAAAAGCCAAAGAGAAAATGGAATCCCCATTGCCAAGACTCTTTAAAGCTGTTCTCTTGGTTATTCATGAGACTTTTACCACAAAAGGCTCCCAGGACAGGGCTGCCACTGCCTGGTACATGTGAGCTGCCCTGGAAGAGAAATGTGATCTTGACTGAATGAGTCACCAGAGGCCTTTATCCTGGCCCCAGAAGAGCCGCACAGAGAAAAAACACAGAGTGAGACACAACCCAGTTTGAGTCTGCCCTCGGAGGTGGCGTTTGTTGCCGCTGCTGTTGGAAAAAAGGCTGGAACTCCACTCTGCAGGACCCGTGCAGTGATTGCCTGCTGAGGGCACTCTCCTGAGGAGAAAGCCTTCTGTGGTTTCAAAGAGAACTATAGTGTGACCTGACTCGAAGGGATGCTCGGGTTTCTCCCAGCTGTGCTCCTGAACCTCAGGCTTCTGGTTCTTTTTGGCAATGTTCAAAGGAAGCTGTCGCTGAGGAAACACGTGTCTGTAATGCGCTAGAGCTGCATTTGGGGACCTGTGAGAAAAAGAGGCCCTTGTCTGTAGGAGGCACACTGCAGTTTCTATGTCACCACAGTGAGATGGTGGAGACAAGTGCACCAATGATGTATGTACACTGGAATGGATCTGTTCCCAGAAATCCATAGGATGACATCGGATCTGCAGTGCAATGGCACTAAGAGATTTGTCCTTTGGTGCCCCACAGGTATTTGCGATGATTAAGTAAGACCTGAGTAGGCCGCAAATGCTTGCTCCTGTCCTCTTGGCATCCCTTACCCAACCCTATCTGTACGCAGATAAGCCTTTATCTTTGTTTGCAGAGAAAATGAAGTACCACAAACATTCATGCTTGAAAATCCTATTGGGTGCTAGATTTCTTTTTCAAGTGTGTAATAAGACGATGTGTGCTGTCACTTTGCAGTGAACTGTCACCACAAAATATATTTACACCCTCCGTCCTTGGATTCATTTATTGACAGTTTTTCTTACAGATACTGTCAAGCCCAGAATCTTGAAGTCTTAGTCATGGTTCACTTCTGGATGTAGCTCACTTGGTGCAGTGCTTATACTGCACATTAGCTGGGCAGAGTGGCACATCCCTGTAATGCCAGCACTTAGACAGGAGAACCAGGGGTTCAATGTCATCTTTGGGTACATAGCAAGTTCCAGGCCAGCCTGAGCTACATGAAAACTATCCAGATTAGAAGGAAGGATTCCTCCCATAGGTTTGTATGGCTCTTCTGGGAAGCTTGACAAATGCTGGTTAAATGTTTAGACATTTTTCTTTCAAGAAAGGAGTTGAAATTGAGGCCTGTCAAGCTGCTAAAAATGTGATCCTATTCTTTCATGCACATCTAAACACTATGGTTGTCTTTGACTTTAGATACACTTCTAGATAGACCGTCATGACTTAACGCTATTGTTTTCAAAGTCCTTGCAGGTAGCATTTATCTGTTCACAGCTCTCATACATTATTTTATGGCTCTAAATTCAGCATAGGGAGCTATTTGGTTTGGGAGTTAGGTAAATTGTTTGGTATGATTATTTTGAAAGTAGAATGTCAAATTCCTCACTACCCAAAGGGAGCACATTTAAAATCCAGGTTAGATTGCTGTGGTGTTCCACTTTACTCCAAGAAGGAAAGTATCTATCTGATTGTCAGTCAGAAACACTCAAGAAAGTGGCGGGATCCGGGCACAGCAGTACACTCTTATGATTCCAGCACTTGGGATGTGGGAGCAGAAGGCTTAGGCCTTTGGGCAGCTCTGGCCACTGGGATGTGGGAGCAGAAGGCTCAGGCCTTTGGGCAGCTCTGGCCACTGGGATGTGGGAGCAGAAAGCTCAGGCCTTTGGGCAGCTCTGGCCACTGGGATGTGGGAGCAGAAAGCTCAGGCCTTTGGACAGCTCTGGACATTGGGATGTGGGAGCAGAAAGCTGAGGCATTCGGGCAGCTCTGGCCACATATCAAGTTTAAGATCAAGCTGGACTACATGATGTCCCATCCCAAAAGGAAGGGGGGTCAGTGAGAAAGGGTAAGAAATGTAATTATCACAGATGGGGCACCAAGAGGCAACTTAAAAATAATCATCCCCTATGATTCATTCTCTGAAGATGATGAACTAGGATGGTGTGCTATATATATTCAGAGTACGGTCAGCACCCATCACAACATTTCCATTAGTGATGTACTGCATGGGTGGTGGTGGTCCATTATACTACATCACTTTGTAAGGTCAGAGCATCTTTGTGTAAGCACTCTGATGTTCATCCAATGGTGGAATCGCCTAATTCCACATGTTCCTGAACATGTTCATGTCATTGAGCAATATATCACCATGTTCCCCTGCCTTTAAAAGGAAAGAACATGGAGTTTCTGAGAATTCAGACTCGGGGCCAACTTTTCCAATCTTGTCTACTGTCTACTACACCAGACTGTCGGAAGCAGAGATGTGAGAAACTGAACATCAGAAAAGGAACTGGGAGTTCTCCGGCTGCCTTCCTGGTGCTCTTCCTACCCTTCCTTGATGGGGAAGAGATGAGACATATACATGTCAACTCCAACTGCTCAGTAGTAGCAAAAGTTCACTATGGGGCTGGAGATACCTCTCAGTGGTAAAAGGCATGTCTAACATGCACAAATTCCTGGATTTAAAATCTCAATCTCTCAATCTCTCAATCTCTCTCTCTCTCTCTCTCTCTCTCTCTCTCTCTCTCTCCCTCCCTCCCTCCCTCCCTCCCTCTCCCTCTCTCTCTCTTTCTCTCTCTCTCATGAAAAGGCTGCCTTTCTTGATATTTCATAATGTACAGAAGGTTTGGGCTGATTTCTTAATAATTCCTTACCAGAAAAACACATCAGAGCTGTAATTTTAATATGAACCATTTCCTAGCAAAATCCAGAACCCAATCACCCCCCATTCCACAGAATGAGGGCAATAACCCTCCATAGCCTGGCATGCCTCAAAGATATTTGCACAGAGAAGCAATGTGTGCTCTGTCTTTCACAGTATTTTAAGTGGAATAGAATAGGTAAATTTAGGTACAAAAAATATATTATTTTCCCCATGGGACTTAACATAATTAGTTCATTTTGATGGAGAGGGAGGAAATCTAGCTCAGGAGTATACTGTTTTCTCTAGAATTATGCCATACAAAAAAAGAAAATGAAAAGAGAGAAAAAAAGAAAAAGTCCCCCCCACCACAGCATAGAAAACTGCCCCAGCCCCTCATCTGTGAATAGTCACCACGGGAGCAGAGAACTTCCATCTTTTCTCTTTTAGAAGGCTGGCAGGATTCAGCTAGTGAGCCCTTATTCATTTTAGGCAACAAATCTTGTGTCCCCGCGAGGCAGCAGGCCCTGTGTCCCACACAGAAGAAGGAATGTCATATCCTTGACCTCCTGAAGCTCTCTGTGCTGTGAGGTGTGATGTACAGGGGCAGCAAGGAGCCAGAGGTGGAAGGTGGGTGACCAACAGCTCTCAGCTGAGTGCTGACGCATGAGTAAACTATTCACTGGTGTGTCAGGTCGTGGGGTATTGCCAGAACAAAACTGGCAACCTAGACACAGACTCACACAAGGAGAGGGCACAAAAGCAAGTCGGCAGGACAGTCCATTCACGAACGACGCTGGGGCAGCTGGGCCACCACAGGCAACAACAGAAGGCACAGCAAGCCCACCGCCGTAAGCCTCACACTGGATATGAAGGAAGGTCGAAGTCAGTCATTAAGAGCAGGAAACTTCAAAATACTTAAAAGAAAATCTTTGTGAGCACGGCTTAGTAATGGGTTCTTAGGAATGAGGCCAAAAAGGAGATAAAACAGTTGGACTGGTCCTCAGCAACTCCAACATTCTCTGCTCTGTGGAAAATTAAAAGGGTGACAAGATAGGCTATGAATGGAAAGACATAAAAGCTGTGTGTTGTGTGTTATTCTTTTTATTGCTGTGACCAAAAAAAAAAAAAAAAGTGCCTGTCAAGAAACAACTCAGGGAGCTGGAGAGGCGGCTCAGAGGTTAAGAGCACTGGCTGCTCTTCCCGAGGTCCTGAGTTCAATTCTCAGCACCCACATGGTGGCTCACAACCATCTGTAACTCCAGTTTCAGGACCTGATGCCTTCTTCTAGCCTCTGTGGGCACCAGGCATATGTATGGTAGACCAATATACATGCAAACAAAATACATATACATGTAAAAGAATTTAATTAAAAATAAAAAAGAAAGCTGGGCAGTGGTGGCACACGCCTTTAATCCCAGCACTTGAGAGGCAGAGGCAGGCAGATCTCTGTGAGTTCGAGGCAAGCCTGGTCTACAAAGCGAGTTCCAGGAAAGGCACAAAAAGCTACACAGAGAAACCCTATCTTGAAAAACCAAAATAAATAAATTAAATTAAATTAAATTAAAAGAAAAAAGAAAAGAAACAACTCACGGTCCAAAAGATGGCTCAGTAGGTAAAGGTGTTTGCATTTGACCCTCAGAACCCACATAAAGGCAGAAGAGCACCCATTCCACTAAGTTGTCCTCTGACCTACATAGACAAGCTGTGGCACACATATACATATACATAGCATGCACACACACAATAATTAATTAAAAAGAAACAACTCAAAGTAGGGAGAATAACTTCAGCTAAGGTTGAGGGTCCATCAAGGAGGGAAGTGTGGTGGTGGGAGGCTCCATGGCAGCAGGACCTCTGCTGGACTCCTCTCCTCCTCACACAGCAGCAGGAAAGGAAACAGAGCGGCCTTGAAGTGGAGTTCGGCTCTAAAACCCCAATTGACCCCAATGACCTGCTTCCTCCGGTGAGATTCCACCTCCTGAAGATTCCACAGCCTTCCTAGACAACGCCACCAGACGAGGACCAAGTGTGCAAATACCCGAGACAAGAGGGGACATTTCACATTAAAAACACAGCATTCCACCCCTGCCTCCCATTGGCCCATGGTCATTCCATAATACAAACTGTGTTCAATCCAACTTAAAAAATTCCCATAGTGGATAACAGTCCCAAGACTTGAAAAGCCAAAATCTCTCCTGAGACTCCAGGCAATCTCTCCACAAGAAGTCCCTGTGATATCAAAGCATCCCCAATGTAGAGAAGCAGAGGTCAAACACCCCCATTCAGCAAGGAACAGTCAGGCCAAAGCAAGACCAAACTGAGCAGGGCAAACATCAAAGTCTACAGCTCCATGTCAAGTATCTGGGGATTGTGATGGAATCATCTGGGCTCCAATGATCTTGGGCAGCTGCACTCCTCCAGCTCAGCCACCTACAGCATGTGTAACCTCTGTCTTGGGCTGTAGCTTTCCTTGGGAGATATCCCCTGTCTCCAGCATCCTGAGATCTCCATTGACATTTAAGCATTACCTTCACAGCTCTACACAATGGCCTGAGTGGCAGGGCCTCCTTTCATGGAATCTGACACTGCCACACCTTATTTGGCCTTGGTGGATATCTGATATCTTGGTATAAGACTCCACAACTGCTTTTCTCTTTCATCTTTTATGACTGCAAAACCAGTACCTTGTGAATGATCTTGCCTAGGTCTGCTGCTAGCTCAAGATGTAGCCTCAAACATTTTTGATATGACATACATCATCTGTATATGAGCATCACATACTAGACAGATGATTTACATAAGAACCCAGCAGTGATAAAATATGACAGTTTAAAAAGAAATGGTCAAAGCACTTGAACAGACTCCTTACCAAAACTATATGGGTGATAAGCACATCATCTGTCATTGTCTTAGTCAGGGTTTCTATTGCTGCAACAAAACACTATGACCAAAAAGCAAGTTGGGGAGGAAAGGGTTTATTTGGCTTATACTTCCAGTTCACAGTCCATCATTGGAGGAAGTCAGGATAGGAACTCAAGCAGGGCAGGAACTTGGAAGCAGGAGCTGATGCAGAGGCCATGGAGGGATGCTGCTGACTGACTTGCTTCCCATGCTTGCTCAGCCTGCTTTCTTATAGAACCAGCAGCCCAGAGGTGGCACTATCCACCATGGGTTGAGAAAATGCCTTACAGCTGAATCTTATGGAGGCCTTTCCTCAACTGAGACTCCTTCCTCTCTGATGACTCCAGCTTGTGTCAAGCTGACACACAAGACCAGCCAGTACAGTCATTAAGTATATGAAAATCAAAACAACTGTAAAGTGCCGCTGCACAGCTATCAGAAGAGATAAAAATAAAAATATGACCCTAACAAATGCTGGTGAGGATGCAGAGAAAGTGAGACATCTGAACATTTCCCACAAAGTTGAACTTTACCTTATGACCCAGGAAACCCGCTATCAGGTGTCTACTCAAGAGAAATATGAGCCTGTGTCTACCCAGAAGTCTTCGAGGCAGCCAGACAAAGAATGGAAACGACTCAAGCATCCATCACCAGGTGAATGGTTAGACAAACAGTGTGTATCTGCAGGCTGAACAGCCACCAGCAATAACAAGGAACAAATGAGAATCCCACAGTTTGAAAAAGCATTGTGCCGCTGAATAAAAGTCGGACACAAAAGACTCCATGCTGTACGAGTTCCTTCACATAATAGGAACAGGGGGAAAGAACAATGATTGCCTGGGGCCAGGCAGGGCTGTAGGGAAAGAAGGCTGAAAATGAGCATGAGGGAAGGTTTTTAGAGGATGGAAATGTGATATGCCATAACCATAAGGGTGGTTCCATGATGATATTCAAGTGTCAAAATTAAAAGCCATACACTAAGCTCATTTTTTGCTGATTTTATTGCATGTGAATTATGCTTTAAGGAAGCAGGAATGTGTATAAACATATTATACAGCTCAGTAATAGAGTGCTTGCCTGCCATACTGAAGACTGTGTGTCTGATTCCCAGCAACACACACACACACACACACACACACACACACACACACACACACACACGATTTCCATCAGGCCAGGTGATGCAAGCTGCGATTCTCTCAGCTGCTTGAGAGGTGCTGACGCAGAAATGTTACCAATGCAAGGCCCTTCTATGATGTGGAGTGAGTTCAGGGCTCACCTGGGTAACTTGGTAAGATCTATCCCAAAACTGAAAGAAACAAACAAAAAAGGTAAAAAGGAATTTGGGGATGCAGTGAAGTGGTAGAGCATTTATCTAACATGAATAAAGCCATAGGTTCAATCCCGGTACCAAGAAGCGGGAGAAAGAGCCATACATTAAGCCAAGATCTTCTGGGAAAAGCACAAGGAGAATTTGCTCTGGAAGGTATCAAAATATTCTGCTTTAGTTAGAGTTTCTATTGCTGTGGAGAGACACCATGACCATGACAACTCTTATAAAGGGAAAACATTTAATTGGGGTGGCTTACATTTTCAGAGGTCTAGTCCATTGTCCTTAGGGTGCAACAGGGTGGCGTGCAGGCAGACATGGTACTAGAGAAGTAGGCGAGTGTCCTATATCTTGCAGGCAACAGGAAGTGAACTAAGACACTGGGTGTGGCTCGAGGATACATGAGACCTCAAAGCCTGCCTCCACAGTGACACACTTCCTGTAACAAGGTCACATCCACTCCAACAAAGTCACACCTCCTAATAGTGTCACTCCTTTTAGGGGCCATTTTCTTTCAAATCACCACGTATACTATAGAATTCTATCCTTGTTTTGTTTGTTTGTTTAGATAGGAGCTCATTCTGTAACCAAGACTCTCCTCAGACTCATGGCGCTCTTACCCCTCAGCCTCCTGAGTGCTGGAATTACAGACGTGAGCTACCGTACCTGGCAAGCTACCATACTTTTTCAAGTGTACTGTTGGTACAGCAACAGATAAATCGCCTGACTGACATAAAGAGCTGAAAAGGAGAGCGATGTGCATAGTAAATGGTGACTTAAGTGAGAGGCTAATATGAACTCTGCAATCTGTACAGATCAAGTCTGATTTCATTGAAAGAAAGAAAGAGTTGTTATCTACACAAGGCACACTGTGCTCAAAAATAGAAAATCAATTATCTAATCATTGACCTAGCTGTGAAGGCTCACACTATTCATTCCCTGACCCTGCTAAATGTTTAGGAGGCCACTGATTACCCTATGTTCTGATTTTACTATAAAAGAAAAGAATGCTATTACCAACCAAGCAGATTGCAGACACCACTACCTACTAATGGGAATGGCATCATTTATCTCAGTGGGAAGATAAATATCTAAATTGTGCCCTTCCACCCACACAGACAGAGGAGAGAACGGAAGTGCCGAAATGTCAAGGTCCCCGCTGGTCCTTCTGGGATGTCAGCTAGTGGAAATCAAGTAGGTGGATGACTGGCCTTAGTTAGCCCTCTAATGTTCCTCAATGTCCCATGGAGAGTGTAGAGCGGAAAGGCCATCTCTCTGTCCCAAGTAGGGACTTCCAGCAACACAGAAGGGAACTGCAGCCTGGGAAGGTAACTGATGAAGAACTGCTGCTAACAACAGGCAAGCCTGCTGACTACCACAGACAAGGAGCTAATGGCTGATCTTCAAGGTTAAGCATCCTACAGCGTGAGTTCCCCTGCTGTCACTCCAAGCCTTCAGTAAACACTTCTCTCCCTGAATATCCACAAACTGGATGGTTTCAAGGAAAGCAACAGTGTTGAAGGGAAGCTTTTCTTTCCTAGTCCTCCCCCACCATGAGGCAGGACATCCAAGGGCCCAAGACCAGGCCTCCATCTACCTTTCAGTCACTGTATCTGGTCTGTTTCCCATTGTTACAACAAAGTGCCTGAGGCTGGGAACATTTTTAAACTTGTTTTGCTTTGTTGTGGGGGTGGTTTGAATGAAAATGGCCCCCTGGGCTCACAGGAGCGGCACTGTGAGGGGGTGTGGCCTTGCTGGAGGAGGTGTGGCCTTGCTGGAGGAGATGTGGCCTTGTTGGAGTAGATGTGGCCTTGTTGGAGGAGGTGTGGCCTTGTTGGAGGAGGTGTGGCCTTGTTGGAGGAGGTGTGGCCTTGTTGGAGGGGTGTGGCCTTGTTGGAGGGGGTGTGGCCTTGTTGGAGGAGGTGTGGCCTTGTTGGAGAAAGTGTGTCACTGGGGGTGGGCTTTGAGGTTTCAGATGCTCAAGCCAGGCCCAGTTCTCACTCTCTCTTCCTGTTGCCTTAGATCAGATGTAGGACTCTGAGCTCCTTCTCCAGCACCATGTCTGCCTACATGACACCATCCTTCCCACTATGACAATGGACTGAACCTCTGAACTGTAAGCCAGCCCTCAATTAAATGTTTTCTTTACGAGAGTTGCCATGGTTATGGTGTCTCTTCACAGCAATAGAAACCCTAAGAGGGTTGTCTTATGTTTTTGTTTGTTTGTTTTGTTTTTAAGCAGGGTGCCTCCATGAAGCCTAAGCTGGCCTTAAACTTGCCATTAGTTCAGACTGGCTCCCACTCATGATTCTCCTGTCTCGGTCTCCTAGTGCTGGAATAGCAGGCATATATATCACTGTGCTTGACACCTGGGCATTTTCTTTAAAAGAGCTTTATTTGGCTCAGTTCTAGAGGCCTACAAGCGTGACATTTGCTTCTGTTTGGTTCTGGCTCTGGTTTCATGGAAGGTAGTAGCATCACAGTGGTGGGACCATGTGCAGAAGAAATCTTTCTACACAGTGAGACGAGAACCCAGAGGTTAGCTTACTCTTCTTACAATAACCTATGGGAAATAACACATTCCATGAGTGTTAATCCTGTCTAAGGGTGGCGTCTTAGGATTGTATTGCTATGCAAGGACACCATGACCAAGGCAACTCATAAAAGAAAGCCTCTAATTGGAACTTGCTTACAGTTTCAGAGGTTTAGTCCATTATCATCATGGCAGGACATGGTGGCTTGCAGTCAGATATGGTGCTGGAGAGGGAACTCAGGGTTCTACGTCCAGATCCAAGGCAGCAGGAAGATTGTAAACCACTGGGCCTGGCTTGAGCATCTGAAACCTCAAAGCCCACCCCTAGTGACACACCTCCTCCAACAAGGCCACACCTCCTCCAACAAGGCCACACCCCCTCCAACAAGGCCACACCCCCTCCAACAAGGCCACACCTCCTCCGACAAGGCCACACCCCCTCCAACAAGGCCACACCCCCTCCAACAAGGCCACACCCCTCCAACAAGGCCACACCCCCTCCAACAAGGCCACACCTCCTCCAACAAGGCCACACCCCCTCCAACAAGGCCACACCTCCTCACAGTGCCGCTCCTGTGAGCCTATGAGGTCCACTTTCCTTCAAACCACCATCCCCCAAGAACTTAATGCCTTCTCTCCACACTCCAGCTCCTCAAGGTTCTTTTACATGTGAAAGGCTCACTCTGCTTTCTGTATGATGGCAGCCACTCAAATAAAGAACTTTATTGTGATAAGGTAACTACTGGAAAGAGGGCAAGCATCCTGAAGAGCAATCATAGCTGTATCAGTGGATACAGGAGTGGTTTAGGAGCTGGGAGATTGATTTACGGACACCTTCCCACTATGGTTTGGTGGACAGATGAGGCACATCTGACCCAGTTTGCTTTTCTTTTTTTTAATTTATTATATTCGTGTTTTAATTTTACACATCAGCCATGGGATCCCCTGTCCTCCCCCCTTCCGCCCTGGCCCCCACCTTCCCCTCAGCCCCTCCCCTCCATTCCCATGTCCTCCAGGGCCAAGACTCCCCTGGGGATTCAATTCAACCTGGTGGATTCAGTACAGGCAGGTCCAGACCCCTCCTTCCAGGCTGAGCAAAGTATCCCTGAGTCAGCCCAAGGTTCCAAACAGCCAGCTCATGCACTAAGGACAGGTCCTGGTCCCACTGCCTGGGTGCCTCCCAAACAGTTCAAGCTATTCAATTGTCTCACTTATCCAGAGGGCCTGATCCAGCTGGGGACTCCACAGCCCTTGGTTCATAATTCATGTGTTTCCATTCATTTGGCTATTTGTCCCTGTGCTTTTCCAATCTTGGTCTCAACAATTCACACTCTTACAGTCCCTCCCCTTTCTCGACATTTGGACTCCTGGAGCTCCACCTGGGGCCTGGCTGAGGATCTTTGCATCCACTTCCATCAGTTATTGGATGAGAGTTCCAGCACGACCGTTAGGGTGTTTGGCCATCCGATATTTTCCTACTCTGCAAACCTCAAGAACAGAGATCATGGTTGGTCTTATCACTGAAGTCCTCTCCATCCCTCAACAGATGCTGAGGTTTCTACAGAGCTAAATGACTGATGGGTATCTCTGATTGTGAAGACTTAGAAGGTTGAAGATTAGATTCTCTTGGGATACTTTAGTTTCTTGAATGCAGTCCATTGCCCAGCTCTTTGGCTGGCCCTTTAAAATACATCCATACCAGGTCACTCACTCCCATGGGTCCAGAGCCATGCACATTTCTCAATCATATCTGAAATCAATGGCTGAGTTTCCCCACTGTGCTTTAATGCACCAACCCTATGCGGTCATCAATGTATTTGACAAATGTCTTGACTTCCCTCGTTTTGAAACTAATAAAATCTCACATAACCATTTCCACGATGGAATGTCTCTTTGGGGCAACCTGAATCACTGTTTCTGAGCCACAGGCCGCTCATTTTTGGCTCGAGGGTGAATGAGCTCTCCTTGGCTTGGATGTGAGAGCTGGTGTATCAACAGCCCCCAACACACCACACAGTGGACATGCTAGAAGGGTCCCTTCCCATGTGCCCTTTGCTGGTCAAACCCACAGCAACGGAAGGAGTCATATTTCACCTGACTATAGTGGAAGATAAGGGTAAAGTGGGGATGCATAGTGGACCAGGCAGATTTGCTCCCTAATCTGGTCTCAGTTCCTCTTCAGCCTCCAGCTGGAGAACAAACCACACTCTGGCCTTAGCAGCCAACCCTCCCCCATTTGTTAGAATGAGCAACTGGGCCAGCATGGCTTGTCCCCTTGTCCCCACACTTGTCTTTGACATCTAACCAGATCTAGATCTGGGACCAAGCTGTTTGAGTTGACTTCCCTTCCAACACTTTTATCCACTTCTATCTAGTTCTATAGTTCTGTTAAGAAACTCGTGAGTGGGCCCTGAGGCATGGTCTTCTTCTATCACTCATTTGGCTTAAGAGTCTGGCAGGAAAAGAGGATGTGACTTACTCAGCTACATCAAGATGTCCAATGTACACAGTCAATGTTTCAAGAGCCAGGCATGTGGGCTGGCAAAGGTGCCCGCTGCCAAGCCTGACAACCCGAGTTCAAGTCCTGGAATACACATGGTGGAAGGAGAGAACTGACTCCAACAAGTTGTCCTGTGATCTCTACAGTGTGCCATTGCGTGTGTGTGCAAGCATGTGTGCACATATACACATACACAAACTAAATATATGTCAAAATCTGCTTTTAAGATCCATCCACAGGGACTAGAAAGAGGTCTCAACAGTTAAGAGCATTTATCACTCCTGCAGAGGACCTGGGTTCAATTAAGCACCCACATAGTGGCTCACGACCATCCGTAACTACAGTTCCTCTTATGACATCCAAGGACACCAGGCACACACATAGTACACAGGCATACATACAGGCAAAACACTTCTACATAAAATTAAAAAGTAAAATAAAATGAATGCACCCATATGGAATTCCAAAGGGGAGGCTGTGTCCCTGAGAAACGTTTGTTCCAGAACTCAAGGTTGAGAGTGCCCGTGTCTGGCTTTGTTCTAACTGTCACCATGTCACTAGAGGTGACACAGACTCTGTCTTAGTGACAGGTCTTCAGAATTCTGCACACAGCAGCCAGGACTGTGCTGAGACCCAAGGTGTGAGACCAAGGCAGATGAGCTGGCGGCTGGTGGGAAGCAGCAGAATGTGCCTTTGCTTGAGACTCCCCTGTCAAACCGTGCTGTTTGTGCTCAGAAGGCAGAAAAATAGATGAGTTACTTTTGTCCAAAAAAAAAAAAGTTAGCCAGTCGTGGATGATGGCTGGCTGCGGCCCAGTATTGACAGGAAACACTCCAGTCCCAGCAAGCAAGTCTTTTCTCGGTAATTCCAGCTGTATTTACCCTACCCACGGCACTCTGCCTTTCACCAGTACAAGGCTGGGGGTCAACTGACCACCGAGCCTGCTCTCTTCTACCTGCTCACCTCATTTTACATGACATACTACCTCAGAAGATAACATCTCCAGCCCACTTGGGAAGCGGTGGCGTGATCCAGACCAGAACCCCCAAATCCTCACACTTCCTAGGGCTTGGTGTTTGTTTGTTTATTTGTTTATTTATTTGTTTGTTTTGCCATGGCTCTAGGCGCCATCCCCTTTCAGAGAATGAGTTCTTCATGAAGAAAGCTACTGTTCTGCAGAGCAAAAAGAAAAACTAAGAAAAACATGCCATGTGCCTGTCACTGAGCTAGAAATATTACTTGATGGAAACGTCTTCCCAGCAAGAACCACCATCTTGGCTAGAATTATGGAGCACAGAAGAATGTATGAATTCCTAACTCCAAGTATCCAGAATGTTACCATATATAAATATAGGGGTTTTTTTTTAAAAAAATAATAATAATAATAAAGTTAGAATGAGACTTTTTGGGTGGGCTCTAATACAACATGACCAGTGTGTCTGTAAAAAAGAAAAGATTGGGACACACACCTGTCCACAGAAGACTCATAAGGTCTTCTCACACAACAACTACAACAACAACAGTATTAGGGACTCTTGCGTTGCTGTGATAAAACGCCATGAACAAGGCAAGTTATAGAAGGCGGGGTTCATCTCAGCTAATGGGTCCAGGGGAAGAGCCCATACTAGCAGGGGAGGCATGGTGGGAAGCTGAGAGAGAGATCACATCTTCACCTGCAAACACGGAAGCAGGGCGTAAACTAGTGGAGTAAACAAACGCACAAGCTCTCAAAGCCCTCCCCGGCGTTCTTCCTCCAGCAAGGCCCCCCTTCCAAAGGCTCCAGACCTCCCCGAACAGCACCGCAGAGTGGGGACCAAGCACTGAAATACATGAGCAGATGTTTCTCACTCAATCCACCACGGGGACGTACTGAGAAGATGGCTAAGCATGCAGAACACATGACCTCAGACTTCAAGCCAACGTGTTGTCTGTTATCTAAGCCACACGGTCCTTGGCATTTTCCTGTGAGAGCCTGACAGGTGACGACAGCCACCCCTCCCCTGCCTACTATGCTTCTAGAGGAGGCGTCTGTCATGGGGCCAGAGGGAAGCAGCATGGTGCAGCTGGCTCAAGATCCCAGAGTGATGGCATTGGGGATTTGAACTGGAGTCCTTTGATGCTACACTTGTTTGATACACCTTGAAGTGCTGAGCTAGGAACCTGGCAGGCCCAGAGGTGCTCATAAAGCTCCCCTAGATGTAACTGGGCATGAGGACATTTATAGATAAACGTCAATGGGTTCGCTGCTTGTTCGAACCACTGGGGACTGAAGGGGGATGAAAGCCGCGTCAGAAACCTTTAGTCCTGCTCCTCTTCTGTCCAGCCCAACAACGTCAGAGATCTGAACCAGTGTCTGCACGGAGCCCTTTGCCTCACTGCATGTGACCCCAAGACACAGTTGACCCCAGCGAATTCCCAAGTCCTCTCTAACCCTTCACATCTGTGTGGTGTGTGTTTAACCTGTGACTCGGCCAGCTACTTCCTCCTCATCTCCAGGAAGAACGGTCTGAGCTCTGGACGGCTCGCTCCCTTCCTCTCTCATTTCCCTTGCAGTCAGAGTGTATAGGCCTTCCTTCTGGGAGCGGTAAATTCGACTTCTCCCAGGGTAGGAGGTTACAGGAATCACGAAACTCAAAAAATAACAGAAAGGGGCTCAGTGGGCAGTGAATTTCTAAGCATTTCTGTCTTCTTTATACAAATAAAATCACTTTTTTCTGACTTGCTTTGGAAGGGCTCCAAAATAAACCCAAGAACACTTACATAGTTGTCACTGAGTCTCCCTGACCGACCAAGACGCCAAGGTTCACTGGCAGAACACCATGGTGGGCAGTGCCGTTCTGCCGAGTATTGTCATCGTAGATGCCTGAGTGGGGGCGGGGCGGTCATCTAGGCTCAGCAGTTCATCATTCTCTGGTGCACTGGGCTCTCAGCAACCAGAGTGGTTCCTCCTCGTCCAAGGGATCACAAGTGAGCAGAGACACACTGTACGTGCCACAGCAGTGCCCAACACCCCTGGCTGGCAATGTTTTAAGGATGACAAGAAGGAACCACAGTAGGTCTGTCCTCAGTAGGAAGAAAAATCACACCAATTTGCTGGCCAGTACTATTACTCTGCATGCATCTCTCTCTCTCTCTCTCTCTCTCTCTCTCTCTCTCTCTCTCTCTCTCTCTCTCTCTGTGTGTGTGTGTGTGTGTGTGTGTGTGTACATACAAAGGTCCACCTTGGTGTCTTCCCTCAGCATGGTCCACCTTGTTTAGTTTTTCTTATTGTTTTAGAAAAGGTCTCCCATGGCCTGGAACTCACCGAGTATTCGAGGCAGGCTGGCCAAGCAACAGGATTGACTCGTTCCTGCTGCCCCGAGTTGAGACTGCAAGTGTGTCCACCATGCCCACTGTCTTCCGTGGGTTCTGAGCATCGAACTCGGGGCCTCGTGTTTGCACAGCGAGCACTCTCCTGTTGTAGCCATCACCCCAGCCCTGGCGGCTGCTCTCTGTACAGCAATTTGTGAAGCAGGTTTCGTGAGGGGTTAGTTTCCACAGAAGGCCATCAACCACTCTGTGAGGGAGATTTTAACACTCCTATATCACAGAGGAGAATGACAAAATACAGGCTCTGGCTTCTGACCTCAGCTCCGTCTTTTGTTTGTACCTTAGCCAGCCTATATACCATCCCACAGCGAGCTCTCACCAGCCCCAACACTTACATTTATTTGAAACTCAAATCTTGCTCCAATATTTTTTCCACAAGGTAACTATTTGTACTAGTTTTTAAACAAAACATATACCTATATTTATCATGGCACTGTTTGTAATACCTACTGTATGGAACCAGTGTAGATACCAACCAGGTCAATGAGTTAAGGAAATACGGCATATCCACACCAATGGGATATTGTGCAGCCATGAATAACACAGTCATGGCATTGACAGGAAAATGGATGGAATGACAGGAAACTAGAAATCATTATTAAGCAAAATCAGAGGCAGAATGACAAATATTGCATGTTCTCTCCTATGGGGCAATTGAAATTTTTAAAGACTACCTGAAGTACCAAGACTCTTATAAAGTAAGGGGGTCTAAGGAGAGAGGGGAGGAAGTGGAGGATGAGGAGGGGTAGTTGAGAGCACAATGTATGTATGTAAGCAAATGCAGATACTGAATACCAGCCGGGTGGTGGTGGTGCACGACTTTAATCCCAGCACCGGGAGGCAGAGGCAGGCAGATCTCTGTGAGTTCAAGGCCAGCCTGGGTGAGTTCCAGGAAAGGTGCAAAGCTACACAGAGAAACCCTGTCTTGAAAAACAAGCAAGCAAGCAAACAAACAAACAAATACATTGAATACCAATTAAACCTCTCTATGCCTAAAGACATTTACAGACTCAGTTTTCCTTTCACCCACTGAGATCAAACAACATCACCCTTAAACTGAGACCCGGCTTGCCAAGACTCCAAACCCTTCCCTTGAGGCACTGGACTTCATGTCTTTTTCATCTCATGCAGGCCTCCCCATACCCCAGAGACAGCTGCCTCTGTCTTCTCCAGCTTCCTTGGAGCTTCTGGGAGATTCCTCCTGTCTAGATTGATGGGACAGATGCGGGACACATCTTAGCTCTCTCCTCCTTGGCCCGACAGAGTCCTTGGGCAGCCTCCCTGCTCTTACCACATCTCAGGACAAGAAGAGGACCTGGATGCAGCAGTGGAGAAGGTCGGAAGGAGAGTCCTGAGGGCTACCAGTCTTTCACCTGGGCACTTCCTGAGAATTGCTGAGTTCGCAATGGCCAGTTCAGCTCAGCCTCTCCTTTCTCCTACTCCCTCTCTCTCACACTCCCTCTCCTTGTGTTCAATAGCCCCAAATCCTGGACAAGTCACTGCCACTTCTCTGGAGGAAACCGGTGTGAGCCCCTCGCCCACCTACCACCTAAATTCCCTAAAGCCGGAGCTTAGGGAGCTCAGGTCAGAGGCCTGACCTTTAACCCTCTACACCTACAAATGGACTCTCTTCAGACCAGTCACATGCAAGAACAAACCAACATGATCCATGCCTCTCTTTATAACTTGATGGAAAGATGAAATCACCAAACTAACAAAAGCAACTGAACGTTTGAAGCCAGCTCCAAAGGCAGCTGTTTACTCCAAACCAGTGTCTTCCGGGGCCCTCCTTACTGAAGGAGACTCTTTCTACTGCCTCCCTTTTTAGGCTTTGGAAACAACTGAATCCGAAATCACTGTCTTTAGGGGGACTCTATTCCAACCCCTTCTCCCAGGCTGCCACCAACACGGTTCAAAACTTGGTGGAAATGCATTGATACAGTTCTGTGGTCAGTCAGTATCATGTAGCGAATGGATAATCGTTCAAGAGCTTTGAGTGACAAGGGAGCCATCCACAGTGAAGGAAAGAATCTTCGAAGGTCTCCACTCCAGGAGGGTGGCCACGCTTCCGTCCCTTCAAATGCCGGCTCACTTCCATCCCTTCAAATGCCAGCTCACCATGGCCAGAGAGATCCCTCCTTTCTCCTCAGTCAGACTCAGCTCCCTCACTCTGAGCTCAATCTCACAGTTCATTCTCTTCCCACCATTATATGGGTTCTAGGCATAAACTGGGGTCACCAGGCTTGTACAGCAAGTCTCTTTACCCCCTGAACCATCTCCCTGGTTCTTGAGCTCAATTTTTGGGAGCCTGGCCAGAAAAGGAAAACATGTTTGCTTTATCTTATAGGAAAGCTCAAAAATTCTTCTCTCTGTTAACTTGGGTTTCTAGTTCCTTCTAACCCAAAATACTTTACCACCTGGATAGGAAGAGATATTATTTTATTTAGAGGCCTACAGGGTTGTGAAATTCCTACACACTGCTTTGCTGGCAAGCTGGTGGCACCAGATCTCTCAAGAGAGGTGAGGATCATGGCCTCCTGTCTCTGGACTCAGAGCTATCCATTTCTGTACTTGGTAAGGGAATAGGATCATCTACTCAGAATGATCTCTGGACTCAGCAGAACTAAGAGAAAGGGTTCCCTCAGAACCTCTCCTAATGTGTGCACTGAGAGGCCATTCCCATGGGCACTGTAGAGGGGGTGCCCCAGCATGACCTAGCACTCAGGTTAGTCATACATTGGTGGCCTGTGAGGAGCACTGGAGGGAAGGAAAACTCCAGGCCCCTTGGTGTGTGGTCTGTGATCCCCCCTACCCCGGTTTTCCCGTTGTGCTGAGAAGGCACAGGTACTTGGAATACCTGTGGTTCCGGCTACACAGCTGTCTCATGGGGGTTAGTACAGCCCGCCAAAATCTTCATTCCTACCACCCCCTCCAGCCCTCTCCCACGTGAGACTGGAATTCCCGGGATTCTTCATCGAAATACTTTCCCAGACCCCTTCCAACGGCTGCTTTTGTCTTGAGAGCAGCTGGCAGTTGTCTCTAGGGCTGGACAGCATCAGACCCAACACACACTGCGGTCACTGCGGTCAGAGAGTGCCCTTAGTCAGCGCAGGCAAGGTGGTGGGGAAGGGAAGATGGCCGGCGGACCACCCACCACCACAGCAAGCTCACTGCCTCCTCCACCAAGGAGACCTTTGCACGCCAGTTGCTCCCCTGACTTCCATTTGTGATGACAATTCAGAAGGCACACAAGCAGTCTGCCGAGCCCCAAACCTTTCTAATAATATCTCCCCAGAAGGGCCCAGTCGGGTACCTTGATTTCCCAATCACCTGTTGGGAAAGAGCCTGCTTTTAGTAGAATTGTTAACCATTTAGAAAAGAAGATAACAAATCTTTATCAAAACAGGTTGCTTTATAACTTTGGTTTTTTGCTCTCTAACCCCTTCAGGAATCAGAAACAGGCCTCATTTTCTCTAATTGTTGTAATGTGTCAAGGAAGAAAACGGAACTGAGAGGTCAGAGCCAGGCTCAGGGTTGTATCCTGAATGAGAATTAAGCACACGTCTCTCTTTGCCTTCGATCGTGTGTCCATCCCACCAGTGAATCACGAACAGAACCAGAGTGAGCACTGTTGGGGACCTCCAAACTCACGCTACCCCGACTGCCCGCCTGTACACAACCACGTGCACTGCATCACTGTTTATGGCAGAAGGGGTTTGGTAAGAACGGGAAACCTGATGCTGGGCGTTCAGTTTCTAGAGCTATTCAGTGTTGTGAATACCATTGTCACCATGAGGACCGCTACACATGTATATTTGACGAGACAGAGAGCTGTCCATAGCAATACAGAACACACAGTTAGCTCCTCTTATAATTGTAAATAAAATGTGTAAGCAAGAGTGTGGAAGGAGGCATGATAAATTCTCCTAGTGGCCATTTCTGGTTACTTAACGTACAGCTGACTCTACTGTCTCCATTACCTGGACTTCCATGTTGCTTGCTTTCAGACGGGTCTCGTGTACCCCAGGCTGCCCCCCTGTGCAGCTGAGGGTGGCCTGGACTTCTGTTCCTTCTTCCTCTTCCTCCCTAATGCTTAGGGTATGGGCATCCACCAACATGCTGGGCCTACGCTGTACTGGGCATTGACCCAGGACTCTGTGTGTAATAGGGACCTCCTGGGCTAGATCTGGATCCCCCACTTCTGGTTTGGGCACAGTGAAGTACACTCTTGGATCATTTTATAAGAGTTGTAAGATTATTTTCCCAGGAAGCCTATGGTCCAAGAAAAAGCACATGTCTACATCTGAGATGAGCACACTTTATAGTGTGAAAACACAGTGTAATGGCAATTCTTGGCAACATCTGGAAACTTGACAACATCTGGAACTAACTAAAACCCAAGCGGCTGGGTATGCCTGTAGGAATTTTTTTTTTCCTCAACCAATTTGAAGTGGGAAGACCCACTTTTAATCTGGATCTCTTGAGATAGAAAGATCCACCTTTAATCTGGCCACACCTTCTTCTGGCAGCCTTATATAAAGACATGGAGGAAGGAAGCTTGTTCTCTGCCTGCTTGCTCTCACTCTTGCTGGCAAGTCTATTTCTTCACTGGCATCAGAGCCTCCTTCTTTGGAATTCTGGTGAGACATCCAGCCTTATGGGACTCTTGGATCTTCTGGAGGTAGACAGCCATTGACTAGCTGGACCACAGCTTATAAGTCATTCTAAATAATCATATATATATAAATTCATTAAAAATCATATATGAATAAACATAACAAAAAATCAACATAACATTTTTCTATTTTTTAAATGAATTTAAAGGGGAACTTTACAGGTCATTTTAACCCAATTCCTCGTGTGTGTGTGTGTGTGTGTGTGTGTGTGTGTGTGTGTGTGCGCGCGCGCGCGTCTAAAATCTGCTCCATTCCTCTAGAGAACCCTGACTAATATACACAGCCTTTCCAGTTTCTCTTGGCATCATTGTTCTAAACACGTTTCCCAGGCTGGCTGGTGTCTACCTTCAGCAAAAGCTTAGGAAACAGTTTGTCATCGACATCAAATTTGTTGTCTTGTTTATTGTGTTGGGATTGCTTCATATGGCCCTGCTCAGATATAAAGCAAAATTTTTCTACTAGACAGAATGGCAAGTCCGCTAACCCCGCCAGCTCAGGCGGCCTCCTTCCCCGGGAGCCCACTGCAAGCTTCCCCCCCCCCCCCCCCCCCCCCCCCGTGTCTGTTTGATCCTTGGAGCTGCTGAGGCATCCTCTCTGTTCCAGTCCTCTGCCTAGATCTCATCCCGCAGCCCAGAGGAGAGTCTTTTATCACTTGAGCTCAGAAATCTTCAAACTCCACTGGCTGAGAAAGCATTTGTTCAAAGCAGTTCCCACTGTGAGCAAGGGGGGGGGGAGGTGATAAACACGTGGATGGCGGGGACAGTGTGCGTCTGTCACGTTGCTTAATTATGAAGTTTCCTCTTTCACTGTGTCATGTGTCCCAGTAGGGACAATAAACTTTGTAGTCCTACAGGCAGGGGAGCCCTTGTTCTTGGGATCCAGGAGTGGCACCTTTTATTACATGTGTCTTGGCTCATGCTAATCTCATCTGGGCTTTCCTTGAGAGAATTCTGAATCTTTTGCTTTTTAATGTAGACAGTGAACTAGGGTGTTTCAGACTAGTGTCTGGGCGCATTTTGAATATGCTGTTAACTGCCCATCACAAACAGTTCAATCCAAATGCTGATTTCAGAGAGAGGAAAATGAATGTGAAGGAGACTTCTCCTCAGTCAGTCTCCTCATTCACAGACCATCTCCCCCACACTGGCTCTCTGAAGGACCACATCAGGACCAGATTCTCCTAGGTTTCCCTTCAGAGAGAGAGAGACAGCTGCTGTTGCCTTGGAGACAGTGCCCAGCAGGCTGGCATCACGAGACTTTGCGGGTCCTGCTCCAGGGCTGACAGCCAATGCTGACTAATTCAGTATGACTTGGTGATGGCTTTGTTGGGGACACAATAATGGGGGGATGAGGACAGGGGAACTTGGGCACGCAAAATGACAATAGCAAAATAGCTCTCTTTAACAAAGCAAGTTATGACAAGAGAGATCACTAGCGTATTTTGACAATCACGATGGTGGATGAAATGTTGGGGACCAGAGATGCCATGAAACAAAGCACTCACGTGCTCACGTTTGAATTCTATTCAGAATTCTGATTCAAAAATATCTCCAAGACCTGCCACCTGGCAGCCAGCTACAACTGTCATGCAGCAGCAGCAGTGTGGGCGGCACTCTGTTCCAAACCTCTTTTCTGGTCTCTTCTAATAGGCAGAGTATGGTCAATGTCCACCAGGACTCAAGTGCTGCATGGGAGCCTCTGCCTGCTCAGGCACAGTTTCCGTTGCAAAGCAGTATCCATTGGGTGTCCCTTACCAGATGCTTGGGGAAGAACTGTTTGATATTTCAATATGTTTAGATTTTGAAATATTTGCATAATAAAATGAGAAGCCTGGAGGATGGGAGCAGAGATTGAATGGACAACCAACGCTGCTTCCACACACATCTTACAGATGTAGAGTAGAAGGAACTTCACACGTTCATTTTAGCCCTCTGTTTTTCACTGTGACCCATCACATGAGACTGACTGTGGAGTTTCCATTCACGGGGTTACGTTAGCATTCAGAAAGTTTCAGATTTCAGAGTTTAGGCTTTCAGACTAGTAACACTCAAACCTTTACTTAATTAAAACAAATATTGCAGGGGCCAGAGAGACAGCAAGTGGGTAAAGGTGCTTGCTGACAAGCCTGACCAGCAGAATTTGTGCCATGACCCACATGGAGAGAAGTGACGTGACGCTTGCAAGTTGTCCTCTGACCTCTACACGTGCGCTGTGGTAAGCATCACCCCCCCCCACACACACACACACACATACACACAGACACAGACACACACACACACACACACACACACACACAGACAGACACAGACACAGACACAGACACAGACACAGACATACATAAAATAAAATGAGTTTGAAGGGGAACTTTACAGGTCATTTTAACCCAATTCCTCATTACATGGTTGGGGACAGGGCTGGGAAACAGGAGGTCAAGGGCACAAATGGCACCATCTGCTACTGGCATGGCAGGGCCCAGACTACAAAGCTGTCTGGCTGTACCACACAGAACCACCTTTACCTCCGCTGTTACGTTAGCATAATTTAACACACGGATGCCAACATTTGTGTTTCAGCAAATGGAAACAAAACGCAGCTCTTTTTCGGTACCCATGGGGGTCCCTGCTACAAAACGGCATTCTGTTTTGTACATAACCAAGGCACATCTGCCCACACTTTAAATCACTTCTCAATTACTTTTGATTCCTAATACAATGTAAATGCTATGCAAATTATGTTATAAGCTATTATTTAGAAACTAACAACGAAAAGGAATCTATAGATGTTCAGCATAGATTTAACTTTTTTCAAGTATTTGTGGGAAGTGGACAGTGTGTGTGTGTGTGTGTGTGTGTGTGTGTGTGTGTGTGTGTGTGTGTGTGTGTGTGGCTGTGGAGGTCGGAGTTCAACCTTGGGTGTTGTTCCTCGACAGCTATCTCCCTTGTTTTTGTGTTAAGACAGGGTCTTACTGGGACCTGAGGCTCACCGATTAGGCTAGATTGGCAGGCACTGAGTCCTAGAGATCCCCCTGTCTCTACTTTCCCGGTGCTGGGATTACAGGCACTCACAACCATGGCCAGCTCTTGACATGGGTCCTAGGGATCGAACTCAGATCCTCATGCTCACAAGGCAAGCACTTTGCCAGCTGAGCTCTCCCCCAGCCCCTCCCACATTCTGCTCTGTGGGTCTCTGAATTCACGGCCACGGAAGCTGCGGAAAGAGGGGGCCAACTCCGACTGCCTTCCTCTTCTTTCATTTTGGAAAAAGGGCTCTCCGGAAGTGCTTTGGAAGCCTTGTTCCACTAATGGTACCGTTCCCTAGGCCTTCCAAAGAAGCCAGCGACACGGAGACAGATGGGGAGAACTCTTGAGAAGTCCTTGTGAGTCAGGCACTTTGGTGGGGTGATTAGAAGTATCCACCCCAAAGCCCGACATCTCTCAGTTGGCAATTCCAAATGGAGCCAGCAGACACAGGTATTAGGGAGTCAGCATTCGGGAAGGGGGTTTAGTAATGAACCTGAGTCATGGAAACATAGGAAGCAAGTGAAGAGAAACCATGATTAACTTCCCATGTACGATCTGGGTCTCAGGGAGACTGCTTGCAGGCACGCAGGAGGAAACAGTATTAGGGATGAGCTGACAAACTGTTAGTAATCTGATGGGGACTAGGGTATAAAGGGGCTGGGGGAGTCCCGGCTGTGCTATTTAACCAAGAAGCTTCTGATGCTCCAGGTTAGTTGGAAGAGACTCCAGCGGCCACTCAATTTGTCCTGGCGCTAGTGAGTAGCCAGACATGGTGAATATTTATGTGGTGAAATGCGGCCCCTTGTGGTCTGATTCAGGAAGGGGAAAAAAAAAAAAACAACTATATATATATATATATTCTGCCTAAATGATACTAACCTACTGTACAGGGAAGAGGTGAAGTAGACGGAAACACAAGTTCACATGGTGAATTGCAGGAAAGGCCTGGAGTCTGGGTTTCTGAAACCGCTGCCATGGAGATGTCCACTCTGAGCAGCTCCAGGACTCTGAGGGAAATCCCTGCCACATGGGATGCCCCAGCACAGCTCCACTTGGGCTCTTCACTCTGGGAATTGCATGCCCCAGGATGGCATTCCCATTAGGCTCCTGTCCTCCAAGAAGGCAAGCTTGTGGAGGTGGTATAATTCCTTGTCAATACTGAGACCCTGGGACCACTTCATCCTGCAAACCTGAGACCCCTGCTTTGAGATCATCCTTCTCAGGGAGAAGGGCATCCGTGTGGGGTCGCAGAGGCCATCCCCTAACGTGGGGCGACATTTCAGGTTGGCATGTGTCTGTGCCGTGTGGGTTCTACATGAACAAAGCTATGGCTGGGTCTCCTGGCCCTGGGTGCAGTAGGACACTCTCTGGCCTCTTGAGGTTTGCACATCTGCAAATCACTTATGATGCCTGTCTGCCGGGCTTCTCACTCACACATGGCACACAGTGAGCACCCACAGTGATCAGAGGCCTGTTTCAAACAGTCATATTTTTACCTCTAATTCTAAGAATTCATTGTATTCTGTTAGTAAAAAATAATTTTTAATACCAAGTATTTTTAACTTGTGTGGGAGGGGAGAGATGGAAGACACAACAGCAGAATGATCACAGGTGGGTAATTACACATGTAAATGAGCTGAGTTTGGTAATTCTCCCGAATTCCTATTTACCATGAACATCTTATGCTGGGGTCCTACACTACCACTTCATTTGGGGGTGTTTCTTCTTATTCTTATATGTTAATCCTAAAATATTACGGGGAATTTAGACAACCATTTTTCTAGGCTTAGCTTTTACAGATAGTGCCATTATCCTTGTAACTGATTAACAAGTAGACAGGATAAAACTGTTCTTTTCGCTTAAAAAAAAAAATCATTATTAATTGTCTCCATTCAGTGTTCAGGGTCCGACACTCTGGGTTCTCAGGTCACCGGTGTTGGGGACATCTTAAGTCTTGAAGGACTACTTCCCCCAAGTCTAGAATACAGTATCACAAGGTAGTGAAGCCAGTGATTTAGTGATTGAGAAATAATGACCACAGCTGAGCGATCTGCAGTTCACTAGGAGGATGTTGCAGGACCTCAAAAAGGACAAGCAAGAACTACAGAGAAGTGAGTGTGAGACACAGCATGCCTATGAGCAAAAGCTCAGCCCACCAGACGCTAAGCAGCACAGGGCCAAATCAACAGGACGGGGCTGCCAAGGCGCTTAGTGGGTAAGGACACTTACCTCCAAGCCTCACGACCCAATCCTACACAGCAGGAAGAACGAACCGACTCCTGGAAAGCTGTCCTCTGACACACACACACACACACACACACACACACACACACACACACACACACCTGTAATCCCAGAACGGGGAGGCAGAGGCGAAGGGTCTCTGGGGCTCACTGCCAGCTAGTCTTGACAAGTTATCAAACTCCAGGTTTAGAGACTCCGTCTCAAAAAATAAGGTAGAGATAGAAGACGCCTGACACCAACCTCCAGCCTCCACACATACATGAACACATACATGCAGAAGCACACACATACACAGAGGGAAAAGGTGCCACTACAAAGACTGAGTACCCCACACGTGTGGTAAGATGAAGTGTGAATTACTGTCCACCCACTGTTCAGCAGTGACGGCAAGTGCTTCTGCTGCCTGTTTACACACGGACACTGACCAATTTCTCACTCAGGGAGATAAAAAGGATGTCTAAGGCAGCAACTATATAAGATTCCAGGTCATTTGTCTTCAAGTATGTTGCTTTTTCTGTGGAAGAAATGAGGAATGTGGCTATAATCCTTTGATTGTGAGACACTTTCACTTTTTACTAACAAATGAGATGTTAAGCATGGTCTTTTAAGGTGAACAAGATGGAGCAGGGCTGAAATAGACTCGGTGCTAGGAAACCAGCTCGGAAGGAAGAGGGAAACCCTGGCTGGTTTTTAGTACTTGACTTCTCTCATGGAATACCCACAACCCCTCTCTGCCCAACTTCAAGCTACCAGTGGTTTACCCAGCAGCTCAGGTAGCTCTGAACATCTCAAAGCCACCTCCTGCGCACCACAGGGGCTTGCGTGCCCATCTTCCATTTGAGGCGTGTATTCAATTGTCAAGTACAACCACTAACGGAGTCCATATATTATGTCACAGTGTGGATCTGAAATGCCCCGGAAAGGTCACTAGGGGCACATGCTTAGTTCCACTGACTATGACTCTAACTTTCTCAGAATGCATTAGGAACAACTGCTCAGAAACTGAGTGAATGAGCCCTACTGGGTGCTGTGACAAGCCTCATCTGTACCTAGGAAGGGGTCTGGGCCAAGCAGATCACAGTGCATGCTCTTTGAGTATGTGGATTTCAGGGCCCAGAATTTTTTCTCTTTTTTCTTTTTTTTGGAGCTGAGGATCGAACCCAGGGCCTTGTACCTGCTAGGCAAGCACTCTACCACTGAGCTAAATCCCCAACCTCCCCCCCAGAATTTTTTTTAGCACTTAAATATCAATTTAGTTTGTAAACAAACAAATGAAACTTCAAGCATTTTAAAAATCTTTATTCTCTTTCTTATTATAAAAATAATAATGTTCATTATAAAAGTTTTACATTATAGAAAATCGAAATCTAACATATTCCACTAGAATCTTACCCCAGAAGTTACTCTTTGGTAAGCATCTTTAAGCATGATCTAGTGCACAGCAGGGTGGGATCTCATTGCACACAGGTGGCATTTTAAGCATGATCTAGTGAACAGCAGGATGGGATCTCACTGCACACAGGTGGCATTTTAAGCATGATCTAGTGAACAGCAGGGTGGGATCTCACTGCACACAGATGGCATTTTAAGCATGATCTAGTGAACAGCAGGATGGGATCTCACTGCACACAGGTGGCATTTTAAGCATGATCTAGTGAACAGCAGGGTGGGATCTCACTGCACACAGATGGCATTTTAAGCATGATCTAGTGTACAGCAGGATGGGATCTCACTGCACACAGGTGGCATTTTAAGCATGATCTAGTGAACAGCAGGATGGGATCTCACTGCACACAGGTGGCATTTTAAGCATGATCTAGTGAACAGCAGGATGGGATCTCACTGCACACAGGTGGTATTTTAAGCATGATCAGGTGAACAGCAGGATGGGATCTCACTGCACACAGGTGGCATTTTAAGCATGAAGATCCAACAGCAGGATGGGATCTCACTGCACAGAGATGGTAGTTTATTCTTGCACATATTTCCAAGTCATTCTAGCACGTGGACTGACCAGTTTTTCCAGATGCTTAAGCACTAATCTTCAAAGACTACATCACAAAGTAGATGAGAAAAACAATTAAGATTTCCTTACTACTCACTCTTTAATAGTTAAGTATTAAGTGACAAAGTTTTTTAAAAATAGAAAAATGCACACATACAATGAACTTTAAAAAAAAAAAAGACAGAAAAATCACCCCGTTTTTAAATAAAATAAAAACTCACAAAATCTCGTTCCAGCATGTATCATAAACTGGCTTTAAAATTCACATACGAAAACAGTTACTTCTTTCCCTAAAATACACAGAAAGAGTCTGACCACCCATTAGGAACAGGGTGGGGCAGGTGGGGTAGGAGCAGCTCAGCTGCAGCAGCCAGCAAAGGACAGTTTTGATTCAACCTCCCACAGCTTCGTCTGCAAGGCCTTCAGGACGTCTTCCATCTACCGGATTGAAAGGCATGAAGAAACCCAAGTGTGAGTGTAATTAATTGCTCAGTTTAATGGTTAAAATGAGTCATGCCACTGTGAATGTTATGCATGGCAGAGATGAAGATATTCGGCCTAACAAAACTCTTTAGACGAGTGAGTCTCCGTGAATGAGACATACTCATAATCTTACTAGCTTTAGTCACAACCTGACCCACAATCTACAGCTACACAGGAATTTGCCATCCTGTCAGTCTCAAGAAACATGAGTGCTCAGCAATGAGCCGAATAGCAGGCAAGCCAATCCGCTAAAAGCCACAGGATGGTTTAGCAGGCAAAGGTACCTGGTGCTGAGCCTGACCACCCTGGTTCAACCCTGAGACCTGACTGGGGATCCGACACCCTCTTCCAGCCTCCACAGGCATCAAGCACACCCATGGTGCACATGCATACATGCAGGCAAAGCACACAGACACATACAAATATTTTTAAGCTGGGCAGTGATGGCGCACGACTTTAATCCCAGCACTCGGGAGGCAGAGCCAGGCAGATCTCTGTGAGTTTGAGGCCAGCCTAGTCTACAGAGGGAGATCTAGGACAGCCTCCAAAGCTACACAGAGAAACCCTGTCTCAAAAAAACCAAAAAAATAAATAAATTTATATATATTTAATATATATTTAATATATATTTAAATATTGCTTTGCTCAAGGCTACATTTCTGGTTTAGAATGAGCACTGTTTTGAGCTGAGCATGGAATGTGTTCGCTGTTCCCTTGACACACCTTCAGCTCACAGCTCAACTCCCTAATAGATGATGAGCACTTTCTCACTGTTAAAGTGCTAAAAGCAAAACAGAAGACATCACAAGGTCGTGTGGAGGGGTCATCTGGTCACTGCAGGAAACTGTTCAAACAAAGGCAAAAATTTAGAGTCAAATTACCTGCTTTATAGACTTCTCTATTTCAACTCTGCTTTCCAGATTGAAAAGCTCCTTGTCTTCCGACACGATTTGCTTTTCGGAGGACCCTAAAGTGTAACTGAGATGTAGTACAATACAGAGTTACAGTCTGGAAAGGAACAAGCATCAACTCTGCAGCCTGACACTGCCAGCTCCAAGGCAATTCCTCTATCCCCAAGTAACTGAAGACAGCCGCTCCCTGTTGGTGGAGACCTTCTGAGGAAGCCGTACCATATAATCTTATCCCTCCCTAACGGCTTTGTCCGGCTAGCCCTATGCATCCAGCTTCCGTTATAAATATTTCACTGTTGGAATAAGCCGCCGCCGCCTCCTCCTCCTCCCCCTCCTCCTCCTCCTTGGTGGCGGTCAGGTGGCAAAGTGCCACCACAGTTCAAGGCTAAGGGCAAGCAGAGCAACCATGAGAAACCAAAGCTCACTTTATGGACTTTCCAGAAGCATAGGGATTTTCAAGTTGGACTTCTAATAAGTAGTAATTTGTGGAACCAACTCTTGATTATCAACCTCAGGGTTAGAGAGATAGTTGTAGGTAGTTACGAGCACTCGCTGCTCCTATAGGAGCTGAGTTCGGTTCCCAGGATCCTATGGCAGCTCACAACCCTCCAGTTCTAGAGGATTCGATGACCTCTTCTGGCCTCTTCTGGCTTCCAGGGAACCGGGCTTGCATACATACATACATATGTGGCACACATACATACGTTTAGGCAAACCACCCATAAACACACCATAGAAATAACTAAGTCTGAAAAAATGAGATTTAGACAGCCTCGACAGTGTCCTCCAGCTTGTGTTCCCCACAGCTCTCTAGGGCCGTGGAGGGTCACTATTTTAAAGAGTACTGAAAAGGTACTTTTAAAGAGCAGCAGCCTGGGCCACGAGAAAAGGAAGTCTGGTGCCAGCTCGCACAGAACTCAACGTGAGGAAGGACAGGCAGTTTCTTCCCTTCTCTAAGTCCTTTATCCATGTAGCAACTCCAATCATCTGTCAAATATCAAGCCTTCCGGAGCTGCTGAGACGGCGCAGCAGGTAAGAGCACTGGCTCTTCTCCCTGAGGACCTGGGTTCGATTCCCAGCTCCCACATGGCAGCTCATAGCTGTCTGCAGCCTTAGTTTCAGGGGACCTGACACACTCACAAGGACACATATGCAGGCAAAACAGTAATGCTCAAAATAAAATAAATAATAATCCTTTTATTTTATATAAAATGAAAGAAAAGAAAAAAAGAAGAGAACTAGGAAAAATCCTCCTGTAAAAAAGAAGACATGAAAAGACTGGTGGCATTTCAGTCATTTTCTGAACTGTAACTACATGTCACATGGGCAAAGACCTCTACAGTGAACCCAGACTCCTCAGCATGGAAACCCTGCCCCGAAAAGGTACCATGACCCTAAATTTAACTTTTAAGGAGAAAACTAACTTCAATATTGTTACTGGACAAAATACTCCATCCCTTTCTTTTGCATAGATGGTTTCACTTTGAAACGTTTTGGTGGTCCTAGCACTTGGAAGATTGAGGCAGGAGGATCACCGAGTTCAAGGCTAGCCAGGGACACCACCACCCTCAATCTTAAAAGTCTGAGAGGAATAAAGGGAACTGGGGATTCCTCTCTGTTTTCTGACTGAGATGTAATGTGACTGTCTTTCCCACTGACTGACTGGACCCTCCAAGTCTGAGTCCAGATAAACCATTCCTTTTTAAATGGAAATGAAAAGCACATGCCTTTACTTCTAGCACCCGGGAGGCAGAGGCAGGAGGATCTCTATGAGTTCAAGGCCAGGCTGGTCTACACCACAAGGCCTACATAATGAGACCCTGTCTCAAAAAACCTAAAACAAAACAAAACAAAAAAAAAATCAAACAAACAAAAAAGAGGGTTGTTCCAACCTTACTGGATTAAAATTTCTATCTTCCATTTTATAATTATTATTGTTTTGTTGTTCAAGACAGAGTTTCTCTTTGGAGCCTGTCCTGGAACTCACTCTGTAGACCAGGCTGGCCTTGAACTCACAGAGATCCACCTGCCTCTGCTCCCCAAGTGCTGGGATGTAATGCACGGGCCACCACCGCACAGCTTTATCATTATTACTTTTAAGGAGAGAGTTTGCTGGGAAACCGAGGTGCCTTAAACTCCTGACCACCCTCCCCACCTCAGCCTCTGGAGTGCTGAGGTTATGGTGCATCACCACACTTGGCTTGAAAGGACCTCCCTTTCATACGCATGCACACCCTCAGTTCTTTCTCTCACGACTTTTCAAGTGATCAAAGCTGTGGATGGCTGACAGCTTCTAGAGAAGGGAGTCAGTTTTCTCTAAGGGTGAAGCCCTGGTAGATGGACCGTGATCCGTGGACAGCCACACACACGGAGGACAGAAGCCACACAAATTGGACTTGACAGGTTAAAAAAAGAGGCCTGAAGTTTTGGAGGGAAGAAGTGGGAAGATGGAGCTGGGAAAAGTTAGAGTGAGGAGAGTGAATATGATAAACACATTGCATGAAATTCTCAAAGCATTACTAAACATTTTTTAATTAAAAAACTATCTGAAATTAGGGGCCTGTAGCACCTAATTCACATTCTTTCCTAATGTTTTTTTTAGAAATCCTGCAGAATACAAATATTTCCTTGCACTTTTGAAAAATACAGAAAACAAAAACAAAAAACCAGACAATTCTTTATTATAGTAAATAACTAAATTTACATTTCTAGTCTTCTAAAATACCAAAGGGACTCCTTTCTTAACCAATTTTGAAATGCCAATTCCTCATGACATTCTTTTTGGGAGTCAGAGGGCATTCTGAGAGTCTCATGGATCCCAAGGCAAGCTCTCTATGATCCTCCTGCCTCCACCTGCCAAGTGCAGAGATGATGGTGTACACCACCGTGCTAGCTCTGAACCAAGCGTTTGTACATACTGCACTCTACCCACTGAGCTACCCACATCCCCGGCCCTTCTTCCTCATTATCTAAGGCAGAAGTTCTCAGCCTGTGGGTCCCAACCCCTTTTGGGAGTCGAATGACCCTTTCTCAGGGGTTGCATATCAGATATTTACATTATGATTCATAACAGGAGCAAAACTACAGCGATGAAGTAGCAACAAAGTAATGTCGTGGTTGGGGTCACAACGCGAGGCACTGTATTAAAGAGTCCCAGCATTAGGAAGACTGAGAACCACTGCCTGAGAGGTTAATAATGGGGATAGGAAAAGTGTGGACAGTGAGAACATCTTGCTAGGCATACTCATATCCATGATCCCAGCATCTGGGAAGCAGAAGTAGGGGATCCTGACTTTGAAGTCAGCTAAGAGTACGTACTAAAACTGGTGGTGGTACACACCTGTAATCCCAGCACTCGGGAGGCAGAGGCAGGCGGATCTCTTTGTCAGCCTGGTTTACAGAGTTCCAGGACAGCCAAGGCTACATGGAGAAACCTTGTCTCGGGAAAAACAAAAACAAAAAATTAAAATTGAAATTAAAAAAAAAATTAAAAATAAACAAAAAACTCAATCGATTTTTATTTAAAAAAAAAAAAGTCTCACATTTTCTCCTATAATTGAGTGTCTGACTTTCCCAATACTAAATAAAATAGACACAACGTATGTATCGGGGTGGGAGTAACTCACTGGCTTTACTGTCAGAAACTTCTACTCTAAAATATATTTGGACCCAACAGTGTTGATTTAGTAGCTGTCCTCGTACCACTTTCTGCAACCCTAACAGTGGGAAATGAGGCAGCCACTTGGCTATCAAACCTACCTTTCAATGGCCTCGACGCTGAGGCAGAACAAGTCCCTCTTGTAGTCTAGGTTCTTGGGAGTGCATCTGTACACATAGCCAAGGTGGAGGGAGCAGCCTGCACAATACAGAGTCTCAAGAATGCTGCAATACAGAAATGGCACTACTTAGGGAGAATGTACGAATTCATAGGATAAAATCCACAAGCTGAGGGCTGGCAAGACGGCTCAGCAGGTAAAGGTGCTTGCTGCCAAGCATGACAACCTGACTCGATCCCAGGACCCATATGGTGAAAGGAGAGTTGTCCCTGACCTCCATAGACAGAGACGGACGGACGGACGGACAGACAGACACACATGATTTAAAGAATAAAAATGAATTAAATGCCATAGGCCCTGAGTTGCCTCAGGTGAAAAGGAGCTATTCTGACCACTTCGTGTTATTGTTTTCCTTTTTTGTTTTGGGGGGACAGGGTCTCACTATGCAGCCCACCCCAACTTCAAACTTTCGGCAGTTCACAAACCTACACACAATTTAAAAATAATAAAATAAAATCTTTTTTTTTTTAAAGAACTATAAAAACAGCTTAGGGGCAGGAGAGATGGTCCAATGGTTAAGGGCACTTGTTGCTTTTCCAGAGAATCAGGTTTAGTTCCCAGCACCCACATGGCAGTTCATAATCAACCATAACTCTAGTTCCAGGGGACTTGATGCCCTCTTCTGACTTTTGTGGACACCAGGCATACTTGTGGCGCACAGAGATACATGCAGGTAAAATACATACACACATAAAATAAAACAATAAATCTTTAAAAAAAAAAAAAAAAAAGCAAACAAAAACATCTTAGTAGATTCCAAGTAGAAAACCCCACCTACACTACCAACAGTGAAGAGGCAAATCTATATTAATATATATAAAGGAGGCTACAACACATTGTCAATACTGTAATCAAGAAAAAATAATTAGAAAGACCTGAGATTTTAACTCCTAGGATATACTGATAATAAATGGATACTCTGAATTTTCAAAATCAGTCACAACACCTGCAAGAGCTCACGCGAACCCCCTCACATCTCGGTACCATTTGAATGTGGTCTGTCTTCCCAAGCTCGTGAAGAAACTCCGGTGAGACAGTACATGGCCCTCAGCACTGGGGTCTCTTGAGGGGACTAAGGCTGGACAAGTCATCAGGACAGAGCCCCAATGGCTTTATAAGAGGGAGGGAGACCAGAAGAGACACACACCCACCCAAGGTTCCATGTTGACACAGTACACTCTGCACCACCTGGGGCTGTCATCAAGAAGGCTACCACTGAACGTGGCCCTTAGACAATGTACCCCGGAACTGTAGTCACAGCAAACCTCCTTCCTTCATAATGTAGCATGGTCAGGTTCTTCATCACAACCCAACTGACCCAGACCTGGAATAATCTTGGGGAAGAGCAGGAGCGTGTGGCCACCATCAGACCATCACTGAGAAGCACTACCAGAAACCATAAATGACTTTCAGCAAGGAACCGGCTCAATCCTAAAATCCTCAACGAGGGATGGATCAGAAAAGCAGGGGAGCCCACCCCTGGGCTCCTGCTGACCACTTGAATGGCTAGCTTGACACTCAGTAGAAAGGACACCCTAAAGCAATCCAGTATTTCACAAGGCCTGGTGAGACCCAGGACAACTGAAGGCAATACAGATGACGGGGTCAGGAGACACAAGTAAAGATGAGTAACTTCAGCTCACTGTGTGAGAAAGACGGTTCCCTTCTCAACTCTCAACCAGTTCTGATTGCTAAAGAACAGTCAGCTCCATGTCACACTGCTGTCAACAAGGCTGCACACTGCTCAGCACCCCGAGAACAGACCACAGGCTTAGCAAGACAAGCAACCACTGTGTGATCTACTGTTTGCTCCACTGCAGCCAGAGCTACCTTCAAGCTGATTTCAGGAAAACATACTAAGCACAAACCAGTGGACCTGGGACACAGCCACGACATAATGGAGGAGGTTACATCAGAAGCAGAGAGAACAGAACACTGCAGAGCAGTAAGGCCACCACCAACACCCTGGATGGCCGCAGCCTGGTGAGAGGCTAACTCCCAGGCTTGTTTTCTTCAGCCACAAAATGAGACGTGATCTGAAGTTGAGATTTCCAGGAGACAGCCGCTGAGATGGCTCAATGGTTAGAGCACTGGCCACTCTTGCAGGGGACCAGGTTCACTCCCAGCACCCACACAGCAGCTCACACCTGTCCACTATTCCGAATTCCAGGGGATCCGATGCCCTCTTTTGACCTCTGTGGGCATCAGGCACACACATGATGAACATACGTACATACGTGTAAAGACTCATATACACAAAATAATAAATAAATCTAAAAAACAAAGGTGAGATTTCTAAATTGTAACCATCCACCTGCTAGCAACATAATCTGACACGCCTACATATATCTTTACCAATACCAATGAAATTTCCCTTGAGTTTCTTACCACTGCACTATACTTTACTTGAACAGGATAGTCTAGCATTATTAAAGCTCTAATGTCAGTAACCACCTCTGCTTCTCTGGGCACTACCTAAAGTTAATGTCTACACCTCAGCAAGACACGGTTCCTATTTGGGGCAGCAGTTACAAACGGGCAGCGGTGGGGGGGGGATGGGGGGACGGGACGGACTACACGGACACAGCACTTGCAGCCACTAGATGGCAACCATGACGAGGGAGGTGGCTGTCCTTCAGCCCCAGCAGTGGCCACAGGGAACCTAGGACTGCTGTGCTGTGGTTGGGACTGCTTGTTTAGGGCCACAATCACCTGTCTGTGTCCCCAGTCAGCTGTGGACCTGGATTCTGGATCAGTACTTCCTGTCTGTGCCAGGACAGGGAAGAGGTAGGCAGCACTTGGGGAGGGCACCCCACACTTGGAGATTCTGAGGTGGATGTGTTCTACATTTACTTCCCATCTTCTTCAGTACCAAACCCAAAGCCCTAAAATCGGTGCCAGCGACCCCTTCAGAAACTTAGAAACTTCCACTTTCCTATCTAAAGAGGCTCTCACCACTGAATAATGAGTTTTTACTTCTTTTATATGTGTTCAATGACCTCGAAAAGTTACATCTCAAGCAATCTCACAGAATAGTAGAAGACTTCCTTAAAAACATTTTCTATGATGCAATATTCACATCAACACCTTACTTACCAGCCATCTTCGCCTTTGCACTTGGACAGCTTCTGTTCTTTATCCACAGACACATTAGAGGAAACACCTGGGAAGAGAGCAGCAACCATTTATCATGTGCTTTATTATAATACACCTGAAGACAGACAACTTTAACTCAACTTTAACTTCTATTTTAGGAATCAGGGGGATAGGGAAAAAGAGGAGCCCACAGACATGGTTCAAGACCAAAAGTGCAGGGGCCTTCTGGGAAAAGAAGGTGGAGTAAGAATTACTTCACATCCTTCTCTGAAAACTAACAGTATTAATAAAGCGAACAAAATTACCCACGAACATCAACGACAGAGCTTGGACTGTGATAATCACAAGCTACAAAGAACAACTACCAGGTAGAGAGAAATCGGGGTCAAGACCAAGGAAGATGGTCATCCCTGTACCTCCAGGTCCAACAGAGCTCCTCTAAAAGTAATGGAGCAGGTCCCCATACATCTTGAGCTTGGACACATCACAGTTGGACCAGAGAAGCAGTGTAAAACATTCCCAGAGGAAAATGAAGAAGCAACTTCTCCATTTCACCCTCTTCCTCAGTCGCCTTAGTAAACTCCATGCCCACATAGTCAGTTGCTCCGATTAGAAGCGGGCACTTATTCCATGAGTTTATTTTGGTTTTTACAGCTCTGGGTATCATGCCAAGCAAGCTCTGCCTCACAAACCTTCCTCGGGCCCTGAAACCTCAGCACCACCTCTTGCCTGGACAACGGCGACTGTAGCTACAGTAGTGTTAGCCTTCCCTCCTTGCTTGTTCCAGAAGAGTCGACTGTCACTCCTCTGCCCGGTGTTCACTCGTCGGGGAGATTCTCCAAGTCCCTCCATTTCCTGGCCCCTTTCTAAAGCTTGTCTACACCTAGGCAACACAAGCCCGGGTCCCTTCCTGGGGGCAGGGAGGTGGGGGAGCAGGACCCAAGTTAGTATCTACGTATGAAGATAACAAAAAGGAATTTTCCAGCACCCAAACTTGACATTTCCGTGGGAATTGGAAAGGCACCGGTGATAATTATACAAGCAATGGGGAAGTCACACATTTTAAAATTTTTTACTAATTTATTTTTGAGTGTTTTGCCTGCATGCGTGTATGTGCATCGAGTATGTATGTGCATGTGTGGTGTCATCAGATCCCCTGTAACCGGAGTTACCAACAGTTGTAAACCAGCCCGTCAGTGCTGAGAACTGAACCCTGGTCCTTTGCAAGTGCTCTGGGGTTGAGAAATGAGTTTACAAATATACTAAGAAAGTTGCCATGGGAGGCAGAGCCAGGCAGATCTCTGTGAGTTGGAAGCCAGCCTGGTCTACAGAGCTTGATCAAGGACAGGCACCAAAACTACACGGAGAAACCCTGTCTCGAAAAACAAAAACACCACCACCAACAACAACAACAAAAATTCCCATCCCAATTTTAGGCTATCCAAATTAATGGTGGCAATGCTGGGTGGATCGCCCAGCAAAGACATCGCCTACTCATTGGCCATACAGCCTTCATGCACTCACTTAATCGTCCCCGTAATCGCACGTATTAGCCCTCACTTTGGCACAAGCTGTTGGGACAGCTTGCCCAAGGACACTTAGCTAAGTCGATGGCGGCCCACAAGTCCCCTCAAAGCAGCTGGATGGTCTTAACACTTGGAACTGTAAGGGCCATCGGCTAACAGAGCCCACCAGATCTGAAAAACCTCGACACGCCCCTGAAGGAAGCACCTAGCTAAGACGCGCGGTCGTTCGTGACGCTGCTCAACCGCGGCTCAGCCCTGCAGGGGATGGCCCCTCCTCCCCTTCCCCCGCCCCCAGCCACGGGAACTCAGGAACCCTCCAGCCCGCGGCCCGAACTCACTGCGCAAGAGGATGCAGTTGCTGTCCTGGCTGGCCACCCAGGTGAGCGAGTCGCCCAGCGGCCGGCGACAGCGCGAGCACAGGAACACGAGCGGGTTCTCCGCGGCCGCCGCCGCCGCCGCCGCCGCCGCCGCCGCCTTCTCCTCGCACCGCTCGGGCTCCGCCTCCGACGCGTCCGCGCTCGACATGCTCGCCCACTCCTGAAGCAGCCGGTGGCGGCTAGAGTCTTCCGAGAGCCGCTTCTCCAGCAGCGAGGAGTCGCTCCCCTTGCCCTGGCGGTTACATACACGAGAAGTAGAGGAGCTACCCAGCGGGCAAGAAGCCGCCATGAGACAAATCTGCCGCGCCCCAGAGCCCCACGGGAAAAACACAGCTGGGCATGCGCGAGGACCGAGAGGCGGGGCGCCGCCCGAGGGGCGGGGCCGGAGGACCCGACAGCACCTAATGCGCATGCTCGTCGTCCTGCCGGCGCTCACTGCGCCCACTGCGCCTGCGTTCTCACGCCTACCTTGGCTGGAAGTGTTGGCGGGATACCTGCGTGCACCCTCCGCCACCATTGAGGAAGTTGAGGGTCTCAAATGAGCAACCGTTGGCACGAGTGGACACGCCCGTGCTGGGTTAGCAGAGCACGGCGGTGGTGGCGCACGCCTTTAATCCCAGCACTCGGGAGGCAGAGGCAGGCAGATCTCTGTGAGTTCAAGGCCAGCCTGGTCTACCGAGCGAGATTCAGGACAGGCATTAAAACTACACGGAAAAACCCTGTTTGTTTGGGAAAACCAAAAAAAACAAAACAAAACTCAGGCCTAGTGGAGGCTGGGGCCAGGGGAAGTCTAGCCATGGTGTTGCTGTGGTCCTCCAAGGACCAAGCATTGGAGTATGTGTGAGGATACCATGCCTGAATTAATTAGCTTCCAAGTAAAAGATTCTCCAATTCTCCACCCAGCGAATTGTCTTTTTTCCTACTGCTTTTGTAGAGTGCGCCTGGCCTACCCGATCTGTGTTTTGTGAGTAATGCAACCCACATAAGTTGTGGGAGTTGGGTAGTATCTTTGGAATTCAGTGGGCAATTGTTCGCCTCAGCCGTCGGGATCCTATGATCAGTACTTATATCCCAGTTCAGTGATCCTTCCTTCTCAGCGAATACATCTTGTTGGAAGAAAATACAGCTCTCACCTCAAAGTGACTTAAGGGAGGGTTTATTATGGAGCCAAGTATGAGTGGCCATGGCCCAAGAACACAGATCCCATGTTCCAATGTGGCATCAGTTACATGAGGTTTTAATTGTGTGTGAGGGGTCACAGGAAAGAAACCATCAAAACGGCCCATTTGACGATTAAAGAGAAAGGTTTTTATTGTAGGTAAGAAAGAGGAACTGTCAAGGCATCTGGGAGAGTTCCAAGCAGAGAGAGAAAGCAGCAGACTGGACATGGCCAGGGCTATCTACAAGAAGGAGGAATAGCAGGAGAGAATAGTAGAGCTGGTGGAGATTGGGGGTGAGAACGGGACCTCGCCATTGTATAGAGAAGGAATCGGTATCTGGGAGAAGGGAAGCCTGTAAGCTAGAACAGGCCTAGGAATTTGGGGTAGAGGAGGAGGTGAGAAGGGCCAGAATCCTAGAGTTGGGGGTTTGAAGTGTATGGCAGGTACTCATGAACAGGCTCTGTAGGAACCTGGAGGTCAGCATGGGCTTTGATATGCAACCATGGGCATATGTCAATGGAGAGCTGTATGTCCCTTCTGCCAGAGAGGCAGGGGAATGACTCCTTTGGAACCTGTTTCATACGTTCCTGAGGAATGCTGACTTTTATTTAACTGCCAGAAATTCTTCTGTGGTCCGTCTGGCTTAAGGTGGACCAAGACTGTCATTTCTGGATATATGCATTTCCTGAGACTTAACATTAAGGGAACAGAACAAAGGATTGCATAAATCAACAAACTTTTCAAATACACTGTAAGTTGTATCAGGAAGGTGGGTTACAGAAAAGCAATGGGAACCCTCTTCTATGGACCTCCAATGCTATCTGGCATTGCTGTTCTTAGCATTTGGGTTTAGAAGCTAGGGATCTATTTGTATAGATGTAGCATGAATTGTTAGAAGGTCTTGTAAATAAAAACAAACCCAGGGCCTGGTATTGGGGTGAATTCTGGAAGATCGGAGAAGCAGAGCAAGCCACAGCTTCCTCATCTCAATTCCTCAGCTGATCCTGTTTCCTCAGACTGGATGCCTCTCAGCTGAACTGCTGCTCAAAAGCCTCAAAGCGTAACCAGCACTAGTTCCTGGTCATCACACCTTATATACCTTCCTGCTTTCTGCCATCACTTCCTGGGATTAAAGGCCTGAGTCACCATGCCTGGCTGTTTCCAGTGTGGCCTTGAACTCAGAGATCCAGGCGGATCTCTGCCTCTGGAATGCTAGGATTAACGGCATGTGTGGCCTCCATATCTAGTGGCTGTTCTGTTCTCTGACCCCAGATAAGTTTATTAGGGTGCACAATATTTTGGGGAACACAGTACAACCACAATATATCAAAGTCTTTACCTCATACGGGGCGGGCAGTAAATGACCATAGAAGGGGACTAAAGGTAATCCAAATGATTGGGCTCTGAACTTAACAGCATTTCAGCCTCTGCAGTCATTGATGTTCTGATCCCTCAATTGAGAGCCTTTGTGGTCTCTGCCTCTTTCCAGGAATTTTCATTCAGAGTTCCAATGCCCCTGGTGGAGGCAGGAAAAGCAGTCATTGCAAACACTCTGGAACTCCTGCTTTGCTGAACTTGGCAGGGTGGGAGAGGAAGGGAAAGAGCTTGGAGTCAGAAGAAAATTCAAGAAGAAATGAATGGATGAGGCCTTGGCCATTTTGCTGGAAGAATTGTGGATTGATTTTTATTTACATTTATTTAAGGGGGACCTGCAGATGTTGGAAGGCAGAGGACAACTTGGAGTCAGTTCTTTTCTTCCTGGAGTTTAAACTCAGGCTTTGCTGCCAAGCACCTTTAACCTCTGAGTCATCTCTCCACCCTGAACTAGAGATTCTCAGAAGTGCACTGGAAGCCAAGGGAAATGAGAAATTAATAGCTGCTGATTACAACCACAGACTGATTTTAATTGCATGCACTTCCTAACATTTGCACACCAGAATGACAATAAGATGTGATTGCAGGTCCCCAGAGGCGGTGGCTGACTTCTTTAGTAGGCAGGCTTGATTGCGGTCGTATTCAAAGACCATTTAGATGCGGGGTGGGGGGGGGGGGGGGGGGGGGGGTGTCCCAAAGGCTGCCTTCCCTGACCAGCTGGTACCAGGAGAAGGGCACACTCTGCGCTCAGCCCCCAAGGACCCTCTTTCACCATAAGAGCCCTTCTTAGAGGATACGGGATACAACCCACTACAGGTTAAGCTGGGAGCAGGGAGGTGGTGATATTTATATCTGTGTTCCAGACAGAACTCAGGAATATGTCTCACCTTCTTAAAAGCCTCAGAGGCAGGACGTTCTTTAAATAGGTTTCTTCTCTCTTCTATGTGGTGAGTAGAATCCACAACTTCCCAGCCCTCAACCGATCCTTGGTTCTTGTGAATGTTAAAAACAAGTAGGGAGAGCATGTGGTTTGCAGCAAAACCATACTACAGTGGCACTGAGAAACCCACATGTCTTAATTGATGCATCTCATTCTAACGATGAAAAGGCTGAGGTCTATGGGGTTCATGAGTAACTGTACAGATGACCGGCAGAGATTTGTGAGAGCCTGGACTGTTAAATATTAAGCACACCCTTCCCCTTCCCCCACAGAAACACTTAGAGAAGTACAGCGTCACCATCCATATCTTGTTACAATTTTAACCGGAAAGAAACAATGCTAACGGTCAAGGTCGTGGAGGCATTTGTCAATATCAGTGTGTCATTGTTATCTCAGAGTATCTTTGTGGGAATATTAGTTTTCTCTAATGCCAAAAGGTGGGAGGAAATGTTTAATTTGTTTTTCCCCCTGGTTCTGTTTTAAATCTAGATTATTGTCACACCAGTAAGTTCACCATAATAGTTAGTAATCCATTAGACGGAAGTAAAAATTTCAAACTAATCTAATTAAATTATGCTCAATTGGAAATGAAGGAAGGAGAGCACGAGGGTGGAAAGGTAAATATATATAATTCCTCAGTCTAAAATACCTGCACAAAGACATGAAATCCTCCCCTACACTCCACCTGACCTGTATTCACCGCATACACTGCCATGAGCAGTAAGGTGTCTATCTCTTTTATCTACACCAGTCGCTGGCACTTCCTTGCCTTCCCCTCTCCTTCCTAACTTGACCTCTGAAGGAGACCGGGAAGTCATTTTGTTGGACATCCTTGAGTTAGCTTTTCCCAATGTCTTAGTCGGAGTTACTGGGGTCATGTGTTTAACAAGAGCACCACAGAGGTCATGGGCCCCTCATGCACACGGTAAGGGACAAACACAGTCATCACTGTTGGTCAGTGATTTGAAATGTAGCACCTGGAGGTTTCTTGTGATTGTTTTTCTCTGTCTAAACAGTGTTGTTTTATATTGTTATTCAGATTAGTAATTAACAATTTGGAGATTCTTGTTAAATTAGGCAAATATTGTTTCTCCTCAAACTTTCACCTACAAATTTGACATCCATCTTTACATGCCTGCTAGAGTCTTGCCCTCTGATAGTTGTGCTGTGTTTCTTCCCATCCTGTAATTATGTTAGGATGAACTAGCCATTGGGTAACTTGTTTATTTAGTCAATCAGTTATCAGTATGGGCTCACCTGTAGCTATCTTTTCTATGGTATGCTGTGGGCAGGGTTTTTTTGTGGGGACCATCAGTCAGCTCTGTCCCACCAGCTGGCTTCCCAAATAACCACACAGAGACTTATTATTAATTATAAATGCTTGGCCAATAGCTTGGGCTTGTTACTAACTATCACTTATGTCTTAAATGAACCCATATGTCTTATCTACATTCCACCATGTGGTAGGACAGTTTTCAGCATGGCATATTCATCTTGCTTCTCTCCGTGTCTCCTAGCGACCGTGACTCTGCCTTTCTTCTTCCTCACACTCTCTTTTTGTCCATAAGTCCTGCCTAAATTTTTCCTGCCTAGCTATTGGCCAGTCAGCTTCCCCCCCGCCCCCACCCAAGAGCTGAGGACTGAACCCAGGGCCTTGTGCTTGCTAGGCAAGCGCTCTATCACTTAGCTAAATCCCCAACCCCTAGTCAGCTCTTTATTAACCAGTGAGAGTAATATGTATTTACAGTATACAAAAACATTGTTCCACAGCAGTATGCCCTCTAATACTACCACTACAGATTTTTATACTTTTCATTTTTATACATTTTCACATTCTTAAATTTTTATGTTATATTTATTTTAATTATTTTAATAATGGTTGATTTAAGGGCCTTGTCTGCTAATTCCAGTATCTGGGTCATCTCAGAATTGGCTTCATTTGCCTTCATTTTCTCTAGATGGAATGCCTTGCTTTTTCTGAGTCTTTTTGGAGGTAGAGTGATCTTTAAGGTACAGTGATCTTCCCGCTGTATGTGATGGCTAGCTTTATATTTTAGTTTTCCACAACCTAGAGTCGCCTTGGGGTTCCTTAGATCAGGCTGTGGGCATGTCTGTGGAGCATTGTTTTGGTTGCCTTACCTGAAGTGGGGATAGAAGACCCACTCTGAATGTAGGCAACACCACTTCAGGGGCTGGGCCCTGGACCATGTAAGAGTGAAGAAAGGCAGCTGAGCAAAACCAAGCAGGCAGCATTTGTACATCCGCTGCTCTCCACTCTCAGGTGTGATGTCACAAGGCTGCTTTGTGACCCTGCTGCTGTCTTGACTCCCGATCAAGGACAGAGTGAATCCTGGAGCTATAAACTGGAGAAGCCTTTCCTCCCCCAAGTAGTCAGGGTGGTTGTCACAGCGACAGAAAGTAAACTAGACCACTGTCATAGAAGGTGACACACGGAGACTAGAGTCTGCTGCCTCCTCTGAACTGTGGGTTTTTGCCTATTATGACCTATTTCATTTTGATTCTTTTCCTCACTCAAGGATTTGACCGAGGTTATTTGTTTTTTAAACTGTGGAATGACGGACTGAACCTAGAGCCTGGAGTACCGATAGGCAAGTTCTGTCTGTATCACTGAGCTAACTAACACACACCTTGAACCATATAAACAGGTTGGGGCAAGGGGAGGGTTCTGTGGGATGTCTTTCTGTACACTGTGAATATGTGTTGCTCTGATTGGTTGATAAATAAAGCTATTTGGCCAATGGCGAGGCAGGATAAGGTTAGGTGGTACATTCAAACTGAAGACAAGACAAAGAAGGGTGACATCAGGGGAGACACAAGCCTGCCACCCAAGGAGCAACAAGATGCCAACAGACCAGCAATGCCACAGCCACGTGGCAACATATAGATTAATAGGAATGGGTTAATTTAAGATGAAAGAGCTAGCTAGCAAGAAGCTGAAGCCATAGGTCATACAGTTTGTAATTAATGTAAGCCTCTGGATAATTATAAGTGGCTATGGGACCATGGTGGGAGAGATTTCTCTGGACCTCGGGGCCAGGTGGTACCAGAGAAACTTCTGTCTACAGGGTGGTAACTATGGACGTTTACCCTCTAAGATTCCTCTCCCCATGCCCATTTAAATACTCTCCTATGCCAAGCTCTGCCCCCTGACTCCCAAAATCAATTAAATTTTTGTTTTCTGCTTGAGTTCACACTGGCGTATGCTGTGATGGCTGGGGGATGCACCCAGGAAAGACATCTATGAATACAAACCTCACCCCTGCTGTTCCCTTACCTTGGTGTTACCTATCTTGTTTCTGTGGTTTTCTGTCCCTGTCTGGTGCCTCTGACTAGTTGTCTTATTATGTCTTATCCATATTTTGCAGTTATTACCTAGAGATCTATTAGTAGGGTATGTGCTACAATTATAACAACAACAACAAACAGACCGCCTGATTGGGGTTTTAGCTTAATACTTTTATATGTAAACAATAGAATGGTTGACAGTTACCGCATTTTTGCAGCTTCTTAAAAAATTTTATGAGCCAGGCAGCGGTGGCACACACCTTTAATCCCAGCACTCGGGAGGCAGAGGCAGGCTGATCTCTGTGAGTTCAAGGCCAGCCTGGTCTACAGAGTGAGTTCCAGGACAGGCACCAAAACTACACAGAGAAACCCTGTCTCGAAAAACAAAAGAAAACAAAAACAAAAAACAAAAAGCAAAACAAAACAAAAAATTTACAAAACATGTTTAATCTGATTGATATTATCAATAAATTCTGACAATAAGTAAATCATGGTCTTTGTCTTAAATATTTTGCAAAGCACCCAGAGATGTTAAGACAAATATAGGAATGAATTAAAAATTCAGCAGAAACTTACTAGAACAGGTCAAAGTAAAGGAATTGAAACATGTAGATGTAAAGGAACTGGACCATGGTTACTCATCAGTCACCTCATGCCGTGTATGACAGCACCCCAGGATTAATGACTTGGAATAGCCATCTGGGCTCAGGAGATGCCCACTGGGAATTGCTGCTTGCCTTGCAAACATAAGGACCTGAGTTCAATCCCCAGAGCCCATGTCAGGAAGCAACCAGGTATGATGGATGGTGCATGCTTGCAGTCTCAGCACTGGGGAGCAGATCCAGGCACCCTGGGTTTCACTGGCCGGCCAGCCTAGTCTACCTGGTGAGCTCTGGGTCAGTGGGAAACAAGGCGGATGGCAGAGGAATGATTCTTCATTGTCCTCTGGCCAGCACACACACACACACACACACACACACACACACACACACACACACACACACCAGGAAGGATGGGGGAGAGAGAAGAGACAGGGAAGAGGGGAGAGAGAGGAAGAAGGCATATTACCACACACAAAGAACAACCATTCTGGCAGCTGGGGTTTGCCTGGCTCTTAACTGGGAAGTCTGTCCCTGCATCTAGTGATGCAGGAGAATGGGAGTGTGTCAGACCTCTTAAGACGGTGGTTCTCAACCTTCTGAATGCTGCGAACCTTGAATGCATTCCCCATGCTGTGCTGACCCCCAACCATAAATTATTTTGTTACTACTTCAGAACTGTAATTTTGCTAGTTATGAATCATAATGTAAATATCTGATATGCAGAATATCTGATATGTGGCTCCCAAGGGGGTCCTGACCCAGGTTGAGAACTGTTGACTTAAGACCTTGGCCTGGAACTTGCACATCTTTGTGTTTTGTTTTTTCAGTGCTGGGAACTGAATGGACCCAAGGCCTTGTAGATGCTCTGCATTGTGGTCTGCCATTGAGTCACATCCCAGGTCAATATGACGTCTCAGTTGCTGTATCAATTATTCAAAGCCAAAACAAGTCACAAGGACAGCTCATATCCAAGGGCTCGTCACTGTGGGGAAAATGAATTGCTCAGCATCTCTCTAACACTACCTAGGAACAAAAAGGAGTGATTGCTTCATGCAACATGTTGACAGAAGAAGTAGAGCTGAAAGGGTGTGTACGAGGCTGAGTTTGTGACCCATCACATCTAGGGGTCTTATTGGAACTTCTGGGTGAGAGGAGCCACACACCAGCTCCCTTGATCTGTACCTGGGCTTTTAAGCTAATGGGGTGATTTGTGGAGACTCGGATTGTCAGAGGATCCAATCACAAGCTAACAAGAACTGGAACTGAGCCCACTAAGGAGGGAAGGCTACATCTCACCTTGAAATTGAGATCAGCCACTTGGACTTAGTGATGTCATGCTTCACCTCTGTGCCCTATAACCTCCAGACCCTGTACAGGGAGGTTGGGGTGTGGGAAATGCTGAGGGTATACATGGAGAAGGCCAGGAAGCTTCCTACCTCTTCCTATACCTCAAAACCAAGGGAAATGCCAAATAACCCCCCTTAGCTTCCCTTGCTTTTACTCACATGCATCTAGCACCAGCTTTAGCGGGCACACAGCTAAGCAATACCTCCCATGGCTTTGCTCTAGGTAACTCCTCTGACTAAAGGTTGCTTAAGTTGTTGTTCAGAATTTGGAGGACGTTCTCGTCTGTCTTCAGTGAGCTGGCACACTGCCCCTCGACTTGCTCCTGCACAGAGGGTGATGTTTTGACGTCAGAGAGCTGAAAAGTCCACCCTTTGTTCTGAACATGTGACCTCTGAAGAATCCTGAACTGGACCACACATGCACAGGCACAGGCCACCCATCACTCCATCACCCCATCACCGCATCACCCCATCACTCCATCACCCCATCACTCCATTACTCCATCACCCCATCACTCCATCACCCCATCACTCCATTACCCCATCACTCCATCACTCCATCACCCCATCACTCCATTACCCCATCACTCCATCACTCCATCACCCCATCACTCCATCACCCATCACTGCATTACCCCATCACCCCATCACTCCATCACCCCATCACTCCATCATCCATCACCACATCACCCCATCACTCCATCACCCATCACCCCATCACCCCATCACCCCATCACTCCATCACCCCATCACTCCATCACCCCATCACCCCATCACCCCATCACCCCATCACTCCATCACCCATCACCCCATCACTCCATCACCCTGTCACTCCATCACCCCATCACTCCATCACCCCATCACTCCATCACCCCATCACCCCATCACCCCATCACTCCATCACCCATCACTCCATCACCCCATCACCCATCACTCCATCACCCCATCACCCCATCACCCCATCACCCATCACCGCATCACCCCATCACCCCATCACCCATCACCCCATCACCCATCACCCATCACTCCATACTCCATCACCCCATCACCCCATCACTCCATCACCCCATCACCCATCACCCATCACCGCATCACCCCATCACTCCATCACCCATCACCCCATCACTCCGTCACTCCTTACCTCCCATCACCTTTTCCCTATTCTCAGACCAGCCCGCTTCTTTACACCATAAATGTCCCTGTCCTCAGGTTACAGAATTGAGGTTTGTGTAAACGGAAGGCTTTTCTCTGTCCTGCCCTGTCCTGCAGCTGTTTCCAAATAATCACTCAGAGGCTTATATTAATTATAATTGTTTGGCTGATGGCTCAGGCTTATTACTAACTAGCTCTTACATTTAAATTAACCCATTTCTATTTATCTATTTATTGCCTCATGGTCCATGACTTACTGGTTCTCTCTGGCATCTTGTTCCTTGGGTGACTGGCTGCCTGGTGTCTCTCCTGACTCCTCCCTCCTTCTTCCCATCATTCTGTTTAGCTTTCCTGCCTAACTTCCTGCCCAGCTACAGGCCTGTCAACTTTTTATTAACCAATGGGAGTAATCCATATTCACAGCATACAGAAGGCCATCCCATAGCAGACTTGGGGCTTCTGTGTCCTCCATCTTTGCTTCACAAAAAGATGCTCTGTTGTAGAAACCACTTTCAGTGACTGTCACACCCTGCAGTGTGCACATCAGGCCTGGTTTTCTAGCGATAGCTTCTGTCTGACTAGACCTGAGTTGTATCTTTTTATGATGAGCCGGAGTCCTAGGAACCAGGGGACGGGCTTGTTAAACCCTTCAATGCCCAGCCAGTGGGTCAGACCTGAGGGGACTACCTGGGGTTCAGGATTACAGCTGAAGTGGGGAGAGGCAGGTGACTCTGGGCCCCAAACCTGGGGGATCTGCCAACCTTGGGCAGTTACTGTCAGAACTGAGCTCAATTATAACACAGTGTCTGCAGACAGCGGGAACTTGCTTGGTATGAAAACCCTACACTTCTGCTGAGAGGTAAACGCAGAAGAGGAAAGTTCCCCTGTTCTTCCAGGGAATCATCGCCTCCTTGCTTTGGAAATCCAAGCACAACCTCCCCACTTCTAGACCTCCAAGAGCCCCCAGCAGAATGCCTGCCTTGGCATAGCAGGGTCAGAACTGGCAGGACTCAGGTTGTCTGGGGTGTACCTCTTGACACCCTCACTGGAGACTTAGAAACACGTAGGACAGATGAAAGACCCAGGATCGGTGCATACCCCCAAAGGCAAAATCCCAAGGTGCCTGGCGCATCAGCTGCTCATTCCAGTATTCCTCATAGTCTTTCAGGGTAGTGTCTAGAGACCTTGCAAACGAGTGAGTGCTTAACCTCAGGCGGGCCCCACAGAAGCCTGGATTCCTCCTTACACTGTGTCAGCTCAGAGCTGTGTAGACCCTTGTGCCTTATTTCCCAAGAGCTCAGTCCTGTGGGACACCGACCCAGATACACCGCCTCTTTGGTCTGAACAAATGCAGCTGGCCACCACCCAGCTGGCTCCTGGAGGCTTAAATAAAAGCTGGGGGTGCATTCAGCCTGGGAGTGGGTGGGTGGGTGGGATTTTCCATTTCAGTTAACTGGTTGTGCACAGGACAGAGGTTACAAGCACAGGGCCTGCCTTCAGAATCCAAGTCAGAGGTCTGCTGATTGCTTAATAATGCCAAGAACGGCCTCAGTGTGTGTCAAGGCCATGGCCAGACTTTCCTGCAGTTTTATTAACTTTTCATATATCAGAGGCGAAAACAACTGCTCTGTCTACTCTGCTAGTCATTTTCTGCTTCTGGCATCTGATTTCTTGCCCACTTCCCAGGCCTTTCACGGAGAGGCAAGCTAGAGCTGAATGGGAAGCCGTGACTCTAGTAGTTTTTTCCAGGAGAGGCAGGATTCAGACAGAGGCTGTTCATGGGAACAGCCCCTTGACCTTCCAGTGAAGCTATGATAAGCAGGCCCCACGTCTGGAGACCCACAGATGAGCCTGGGTGACTCTGACAGAAATGAGTTAAGCAATGTCGTCCCTGGGGCCCACAGCCCAGCTCCGGATGTGAGGCGCTAGCAGACACTGGCCTCCACAGCCACAGTCATGGCCAACAGGACCAACGCCTCTGTTCCGTACCCCAGCTATGAATATTACCTGGATTACTTAGACCTCATTCCAGTGGACGAAAAGAAGCTGAAAGCCAACAAGCGTAAGTTGGAACCTGGGAAGGCAGCCAGGCAGAGGCTGGGTCCTAGATGAGGCGGAGTTCCTGGTCTTGTCTTTACTTTCTAACTCCAAAGTCTCACCCGGCAGCGATAATACTGCACACACAGATGGGAAGGAATCAGGCATGGGACTCAGACTGTACCTATAACTTTCAGTAGTAAGTTTAAGAATTAACTTGCTATAAACTAAGAAGAATGTTCCTTTTAAAAATATGCATGTATTCATTTAGGGGATGGGGGTGCCACGGTGCATCTGGGAAGATCAGAGGACAACTTGGGGAAGTTGTCTCTCTCCACCACATGGGTCCCTAGCATGGAAACCCAATTGTCAAGCTTGGTAGCAAGCATGTTTAACCCTCTATCTTGCTAACCCAGCAGAATGTTCTTTTTTTTTTTTTTTTTTGAGCAGAGGATTGAACCCAGGGCCTTGCGCTTGCTAGGCAAGCACTCTACCACTGAGCTAAATCCCCAACCCCAGAATGTTCTTTTAAGACCAATGCACATGTGCACACACATACTTACTTTTACACTTTATTTTTCCATTCATTTTAGTAGTGTATATGAATTGTACAAAATAATGGGTTTTGCTGTAATGGTTTCATACATGTAGATAGTGCAATTTCTTATTTTTGTTTCTTTGAGATGGCGTCTTATTATTTAGCTTTGGCTCCGTTGGTACTCCTTATATAGCACAGATTTTGCTCAAACTCACAGAAATCCTCCTGCCTCAGTCACTCAAGTGCTGGGACTACAGGTGTGCATTGCCATGACCAGCTATGGACTTTGATCATATTCAGCCCCCTGTTACCCTCCCTCACACCTGATTCCTTCCCCCGGCCCTTCTTTCCCCCAAATAGCTGCCCCTCCTACTTACGTGCCCTTTTCCCCTCACCCTGTGATGCTGGGGACTGAGTCAAGCCCTCCAGCTCTCTGCTACACCCCCCACCACACACACACACACACACTTCTCTTTTTGAAGGTCTATTTCTTGATGAAGGTGTTTTGTTTGGGACTCCAGTAAGCTGGGTGAGTTTCTTCAAACTGCAGAGTTCACTTTTTCTCACTGTCCATATTTAGAGCTGGGAGAAGTATTCCTGCCACCGCTAAGGTGGACGTCATAATCTCTGCTAAATTGCCGACAGCTGTTGAGCAGAGGACAAGCATGAGTTAACATCCGTCTCTCATCTGCTTTCATTCATCTCTTGAGCAACTTGGCACTTTGTGGACGATCTTCCCTGATCAGTCCAGCTATCCAGTCAAGGTCAAAAGTCAGCCAAGGTGATGAGCACACAGGCACAGCCCTGGAACTGTGCTCTTGGCGGGGACCTGACTCTGCCTACTCCATAAGAAGTGTAGATATTTCCCCCACTGTAAATGAATTTCTCATAGGGATGGAATGATTTCCATATGGAAGGGAGATAGCTGGTTATATTTCAGCTCAAAACAAATAAATGCTAGTGTTTAAGACAGTAAGCACAAGCCAGGCAGTGCCCCTGAGAACAGTCTTCTAGAATAGCCTGTCGGGCGGAGTTCCGGTTTCATTTCCAACCTGCAGTATTCAAATGCAGGTGCCCAGCCATGTTTCCTGAGGACTTCCCTTGTTCCCAACACTATAGGAAGCCCTCTGTGGGGGCAGGAGGTTTGCTGTGCACTAGACAGCTCTAGTGCAAGGTAGAGTCGTGCCTTCCGGGGGCAGGGTTTTGCACACACGACTCACAAGAAGGAAGGTCTGATCAGAGGGAGAGTGGTAGGGGCTGAAAACACACCCACTTGTAAATATTCTCACAAGTTCAGAGCCCAAGGACACGTGTTGACTGCACAGAAAGTAGGTTTGCCTTCCGATGGCTTTGTAAGACAGAACACTGTTCAGATGCAAAGCTGAGAGACCTTCAGACAATGGAACTTTCTGAATGTGGAAGATGTCCCCTCGGTCACCACCTGCTCAGTAAAGCCGCTCCACTGTTTTGGGTGGGAGGCTTGTTGGCCGTCTTACAGTCTGCGAGCTCACTCAGCCTTGCCTGATGGTTTAAGTTCAATTCCTGGGACCCGTGTGGTAGGAGGAGAGAACTGATTCCCACAGGTTGCCCTCTGACCTACACACACACACACACACACACACACACACACAAATAAATAAATAAATAAATAAATAAATAAATAAATAAATAAATAAATAAATGTGGAAAAGAATATATTAATTTGCAAGCTGAGGAGACGGCTCAGTGTTTGTAGCAAAAGCATGAGAACCAAAGGTTGGGTCCCTAAACCCACATACAAACTGGGTATGGAAGCCCAGATCCGTAATCCCAGAACTCATACGGCAGGATGGGAAGCAAAGAAAGGAAAAAAATCCATGGATACTCATGAGTTAGCTAGCCTGGGGTACACAGGAGCAATGAGACTTTGTATCAAATAGGGTAGAAGGCAAGACCAACAGTCATCTGACCTCCACATGTGTGCCATGACATACACATGCCTTCACACACAATGTTAATTTGCATTTGAAGGGCCCTAGTTTCTTAGGAGGTCAGTTCTAACAAAGGAGAGAAAGGAAGTCAGTACTGAGCTGAAGGCTGTGGGCTGCCATATGCCAGTGACAGGTCAAAATCCTGTTAGAAGCACTTTACAAGGACGTGAGCCTTGTAGTTCTCAATGCGGCTCATGACTGTTTCATAGAGATGTGTCAACCCAGTAGAATATGCAGAGAGGCTTTGGAAGAACCCATCAGAGTTGGAGGGTTTGATTTTGTATCTGTCCCTTCTTGGCTGCCAAGGTAAGAAGAGAACCAATCCTACATTCCGATCTTACAGAGACAAAGGAATTATTCTGATCAGATGAGTCTCCAGTGACTGGCTAGTGTTCCTGTTCAGAGGGCAGTGGGATGGGTGGGGCCTCCTTCAAAAACAGCGGGCTTTAGTGCTCTAGTATCTACCTCCATGGTCCACATGTCTCCTTCCCTTTAATTATGGGTTAGACAGAATTTGTCACAGTACAAACTGACTTCTGCTGCTGCCCTGCCTCTGGCAGTTTCAATAATGCTGTCTATTCACCTGCTTCTCCAAGAGCTCAGGGAAGGAGAGCAGAAACACACCGTTCATCAAACTCTTCCAAAAACAGGGAGCTCAATGGACACATAAAACAAAGGCTGCATAAGACTCTCTTCTTCCATGAGGAACATCAATTTCAGACTTTCCCCATGATTTCAATGTCCTCAGCAAATGGTCCTCAGCAAATTTCAATGTCCCATGCACATGACATAAATCCTGAAAGTGACATTTAAAGAAAGATGTCACAATGTTTGCTTTGGAATAAACTTTCATCAAATGTCCTTGCAAGGCATGACACTTGAATGATTCTGTTACTGGAACCCTTTGATTTGAAACTGATTTAGACACCCACAGCCCAGTTTCTGAAACATCTTTGGAGAGAAATGATGTGCAAGTTTTCAGGGTGATTTGTTTCTGGGAACTAGTTAGAGGAGGGCTCTGAGTATTTGATTAATAGATAAACTTGGGGGAAAATCTCTCTGTGGTAGAATGAGCTTTCATTTGGATTTGTCTTTGTTGTTCTGGTGTGTTCCAGGAGAAAGCCACGGTAAGGACCACTGATGGCAACTCACAGGAGAACAGAGGCAACACAAGTTGGTGGCTCTTTTACACAAGGGCCGGCCAGAGTAGGGTGGTGAGGTGGCCCCACGAAGTCCTTAGGCACTAGGTGACAGGACTCACTTCTCTAGCTTTCCTGAGACATGTCACTCAACTCCATGCTCCAGGCTTTGCTGATGACTTCACCACCCACAGCTGTGCAGAAAAATGGAGAAAGGGAATAAGAAAGGATGCAAAGTACAAGAAGTCTAGCTGTGGCTGGAGGAGGACGCCAGGGCCAGTTCTTCTCATACTCCACTAGATAGAACCTAGCTGAAAAGGAAGCTTGGAAATGTAGCTTTTATCCCAGGTAGCCATGAACCCAGACGAAACAGGGGTAGAGAACAGACCCTAGGATTGATGACTAGCACTCTGTGAGGTCAGAGGACAAGGTGACACTGCATCATTGGCCATAAAACCCTCAACAAAAACAAGGATCTTAATTCTCCTTAGAAATCATAGGCACTGAAGGAGAAACCATACCAGGGACATTTATTTTGTTCAGTCATCTGAATACTTAATATAATAGGCACTATTGGAGACAAACAAGATTTAGAGATGTAAGAAAATGTCAGATTGACCGAGATCATAAATAGGAAATGAAAAGGTCACAATGTGAAATTAAAAGCAGTCTGCCTGGGCTTTTTCCATTTTGCTATTCCCCAACAAAGATAAACAAATAAGCAGCAGCAGCAGCAAGAACTGAAGCCGATTCCTACCAGAACCCTGGAAGGTTGGTGACATCAAACAGAGTTCACTCACTCTTGCTCATACACTGAAGCACCTTCTCTGGGGTGGTTTAATTAACTCCTACGATCATACACTAAAGGTCCAGTCAAGGCCTGAGGGGATGTTGAGCAGTAATGGACCCTCTAAGAGGTGGGGCCTAGCGAGAGGCGGTGAGGTCATTGGCAGTACGTCCGTGATGTGAGCAGTCTTATTCATCATATGCTCTGCACCATGGCCCCCAGCCTCACCAAAGCACCAAAGTGACACACTGAGCAACCCAGACTCAAGTCTCTAAAACTGTGACCAAATAGACCGTGCTCCTTTTAAGCGGTGTGTGTGCTTCAGGGATCTCGTTACAGTGTTGTGCAGCTGGCTGACACACTCAGGTTCGTCAGGGAAGTCCTATACCGTAAGGTGAAGCCCATCCGTGCTTGCTGCAATTTGCCTTAGAAGTGGGGTCTTGCTATGTGGGCCAGGCCAGTCCAGCAGTCCTCCTGCCTCAGTTCCCAAGTATCCGGAACTACAGCATGCAATGCTGCACATGGTTCAGAATCTGGTGAATCCTCTGTGGTGTTCGGTTTTTCACAGTCCATAGTGCAAACCAGGAAAGGGAGGAGTGGAAGGAGGGTGGAAGAGAGGAGGGAACTAAGGGAGGGAGGTCAGGGCAGAGCCGGAGGAGGAAAAGAGGAATGGAAAAGAATGGGCAGGCAGGCAGGGAGAGGAAGCTGGGGGCTCTCTGTATATTAACTGGTTTCATTCCCAGCCCAGCCAGGGGTTCTTTGTAAAAACAAGCCCACGGGTGTGAGAATCTCAGATGCTGGGGATGACGGTTCTTGCCCTTAGAACAAAATGTTCTCTGTGAACACTCAAGATGAACTTTCAACAGAAGAGGAAGAAACTACTATTTTTCTTGGCTTTCTATTTCAAAGGAACATGAGAGGGAATTTAGCATGGAAATTGACTAGTGGCTGCTCATCCTCATTTTGGTCTGACAAAATTTAAATTTCACTTGTCTGTAGGCAATGAATTCCAGGCAAGGGGTCATCTCATTTCCTGCTTGGTATCAGGGATAATGACCAGAGCTCTGGCAGAGGGTTGAGAGGAATGAGGTTCTTGTCTACTAACTGCTTGAAGCTGTTTCCTGTGAATTTACAAGGACCTGTGGACCTCAAATTTTTCATCGTTTTTATGAAGAGGAAAAGAGAGCATGTCCACAGAAATCAGAAATACCCATCCAGAAGAAAATCCCAAATGAAAGTTTCAGAAAGCATATGCTCATACCTGGAAGATTACGAAACAAATTGTAACTCTCTGGAGTATGGGCATGTAACAAGGCATGCTGAGAAAGCCAGAGGGGTCTTTTGAAAGGATTCTGTATAAACTAGCTATGTTGTGGATAAGGAGGTTTTTAGTGTAGATGAGAGAGAGAGAGGACAGCAGCCAGAGGCATTTGGAAGAGTCTAGAGCAGAGAGAAAGATGTAGATGAATGGCCAGCAGATTGGACATGGCCAGGGTTATCTTCAAGAGGGGAGGGAGAGAGAGCTGCAGGGAATAGAGAACAGAGAAAACATAGAGAGAGGCAGGAGCAGAGCGAGAACAAGCGGGGATAGCTGGGCTATAAGGAGAATGAGTAGCTGGGGCAGGGACGCCCATGTGCTGGAGGGAGTTTAGGGTAGGGAGGAGGTGAGGAGGGATAGGGTCCTGGCATGGACTTTGAAATGTGGAACAGGTACTTGCAATGCTGAGGGACCTGGGGGCCAACACAGCATTGATATGTCCCTCCTGCTATAGGAAAGGGAAATGACTCCTTTTGGCAGATTCAGAGGAACTTATCCAACTGCCAGAAATCTTCCTATGGTCAGGTTGAGCTCATTTCTGGATATTTGGACTTGCCTTTTGGGGTTTGGGGAATTGGAGTTTCCTTTGGACTTGACATGTATCAGCTTAGGACATCCACTATGACCTCGTCTCCCACTTCCTGGGAGCCCATAGGTCCCCTTAAACTGTTGAATGTTTCTTAGCTTAGGGGCAGAAAAGGGAAGGATGCAAGAGCCAGCTTGGGCCTTTGCCGTCCTTCCCTTCCTGGAGTATAAATGCTGTAAAGGCTGATAGATTACAAGGCAGGGGCCTGTGTTCATTCTACAAGCACAGCATCTTTTGTGTGAGTGTGTGTGTGTGTGTGTGTGTGTGTGTGTGTGTGTGTGTATGCAGTACAATGTGTAAGTGTGCATATACCTGTGTAACCAGAGTTCAGTGTTGGGTGTGTTTCATCAATTGCTTGCCACCTAACCTATTGAGATAGGGTCAATCACTAGCCCTTGAAGCTCAGCAGCTCATCAGTTGGCCTGGCTGGCTGGCTGGTGATCTCAGGGGATAAACTTGTTTTCACCCCCTAATCCCCAGCAATGGGGTTACAGATGAGCACCTGGTTTTTCCATGCATGCCTGGGATCTGAGCTCAGGTCTTCCTGCTTGTGCGTAGGCTCTTTACCAGATGAGTCACCCCTGTCCTAAGCCCCATTTTTGACATTAACTGTTAAGGTCCAGGGTGTGAATGTTACAGCTCTGGAGGGAGAGGTATCCCGACTTGACAGGAAGCCAGGCTATACCTGGGGCCGCACTAGGACAGCTCTGGAGGCTGGAGCCGCAATAGGTATCCTGACTTGTCGGGAAGTCAGGTGGTACCTGAAGCTGGGGTGCAGAGGGGATGGTCACCCCGCAGGGTATAGCAATTCTGTTCCTCTCCTAGAGAGAGCCCTTACAGCTGAGCTTTGCTCCGCCTCCCCCCCTCCCCCAAGGGGTTTTCCCAGCAGAGCTCTGGTTCTTCTCTCTGGCCCAAGATGTTGCTTCGTCCACTTCACTCTGCTCAAGGGGAAACCCCTGCAGAAATGTAGCACTCTCCCCTACCAGCGAAAAGTTTTACTTTGTTCTGCTCAGCCTTGCTCAGTCCTCCTAGTTTCCGCAAGTTTTTTTTTTTGTTTTTTTTTTGTTTGTTTTTTTTCTGCTCAGTGCCCCTAAGAAATGTCTCAGAATGAAGATCTTCACCCAAGACTCTTGAGAGAGATTTATTTGGGGAGGAGGAGTCCAGGAGAGTGGCTGCCTCTGTCGGGGTGGGAAAGCAGTGTACAACTGAACAGGCAGAGGGGCTTATATGGAGCTTTTTAGGAGCAGAGTTTCTCCAGGGAGATTTTCTGCCCAGGGATTGGTTAGTTTCGTTGGTCAGGGGCAGAGATGGCTCTGATTTCGGGGTCAAACTGTGTTTCGTTCACTGGTCCTTTTTAGCCTTTTGGCTCTAGCTTTAGGGCCAGGGTGTGTTAGTTTCACTAGCTCTGCTGGGTTTCTCTGGCTGGCCCCTTTTCCCTACACAAGGTCCACTTTTACAAATTTTTGTTTTTGTTTTTAACCTGTCTGAGTCATAGGAAGCAGAGATGACACTTTTCAAATATGGCCAGTGCTATATATCCCCAGACTGAAATTATTTTAAAAACAATTGGGCATGTACTAAAAGTGGACAGACCTTTCTCTTGTCCTTATCCCCTCAGAAGACAGCAGCTGTTTGTTTGCATGCAGTCATGTTGAACAGAGTCATCTGGAGATGATTCAAGTTGTGGTAGTCTTGTGCAGGCTATATGCACATACAATGTGGCTTCCATAATGGACATGAGCATCTAAGGACGTTGGTACCCTCGTGGGGGTGGGTGGCGGGGGACAGGGGGGCAGGGCTTGGAATGGCTGGAGAGCCTAAAAAGCAGGGATGCCATTTACAGCCAGAGCTCCACTCCCATCTCCATTTGGATGACTTACACACACCTCACACCACAATCATTCCTTTGGACGGCTGCTCACTTTTTTGTATAACATTCATAAATATCTTTTGTTTTGATATGACACATGGGCCCTTTCGTTTATGTTAGCTTTCACAGCTGTGTAGCATTACAATGCACACTAACAGAAGGTTGCCCTGTAGGGCTCGGTGTGCTTAATAAGTACTTGTTGGATGATAGACTGTCTTAGGGTTTCTATTGCTGTGAAGAGACACTCTGACCACAGCAACTCTTATAAAAACATTTAATTGGGAGTGGCTTACAGGTTCAGAGGTGTAGTCCATTACTGTCAAGGCAGGGAGCATGGCGGCGTGCAGGCAGACACGGTGCTGGAGAAGGAGCCGAGAGTTCTACATCTGGATCTGTAGGCAGCAGGCAGAAGAGTCCCTGGGCCTGGCTTGAGCATCTGAAACCTCAAAGTCCATCTCCAGTGACACGCTTCCTCCAACAAGGCCACACCTCCTCCAACAAGGCCACACCTCCTCCAACAAGGCCACACCTCCTTCAACAAGGCCACACCTCCTCTAAGGCCACACCTCCTTCAACAAGGCCACACCTCCTCTAACAAGGCCACACCTCCTTCAACAAGGCCACATCTCCTCCAACAAGGCCACACCCCCTCCAACAAGGCCACACCTCCTCTAACAAGGCCACACCCCCTCCAACAAGGCCACACCTCCTCCAACAAGGCCACACCCCCTCCAACAAGGCCACACCTCTTCCAACAAGGCCACACCTCCTCTAACAAGGCCACACCTCCTCTAACAAGGCCACACCTCCTCCAACAAGGCCACACCTCCTCTAAGGCCACACCTCCTTCAACAACGCCACACCTCCTTCAACAACACCACACCCCCTCCAACAAGGCCACACCCCCTCCAACAAGGCCACACCCCCTCCAACAAGGCCACACCTCCTCTAACAAGGCCACACCTCCTCCAACAAGGCCACACCTCCTCCAACAAGGCCACACCCCCTCCAACAAGGCCACACCTCCTTCAACAAGGCCACATCTCCTCCAACAAGGCCACACCCCCTCCAACAAGGCCACACCTCCTCACAGTGCCGCTCCCTGAGCTATGGGGGCCATTTTCATTCAAACCACCCCACTACCCTTCAGTAGTCTCTTCCTGTCACTCATTGAGGGGTGTATAGATTCTCCCAGCTTGAACATCTTGTCCTGAGGCTACCATGTAGTTCTCATAGCCATAGGTAACCACCCCAAACCCACCATAGTGACTGTTCCCCCAGCTACCTGTCAAATGATACTGACCAGAGCCTCAGAGACAAACCCTCCCGACCTGCCAGGTTCTGCACAGGATGGAGGAGGCTAAGCGTGTTCCCTGGTTTCCATTTGCCCAGAGCCACACATCTGGCCATGGTGCTGGCTACAACAATCCCTGAGAAAGGGTCACTAGCCAGTTACACCCTGTCCCAGGCCTCAGTCCACTTCTCCACAGGGGTAGGGGCCTTGACCTTTAACAGGACCCATTGGCCCTGTGCAGTTCTCCTGGGTTTCTGAGAATGGAGTCCCTACTGCGGCCTGTCACCAAGGCTCTGAGAGGATCCTTGTTACCAAGCTGCACTCAATGAAAGGGAAGTCATGAAGTCACTACTCAGGATTCTTCCTCCAAGCAACAGTGCAGCTGGAGAAGGCTTGTGGGGAGTCCCAAGATTCTATTTAGTTTGTCATCAAGTGATATCACCCTAAACTGAGGAAAAGCTGCTTGCACACTTCCCTTTCTTTCTGTGGCTGTTACTGGAAACCTTCCCAGTCAACAACTGGAAGAGACCACTTTGGAGACACTGGCTCTGGAATGCCTGGTCTCCTGACTTCTCACTGAGGACGGTTCTGCTGTCAGGCTGACACAGCCGATTCTGTTCCTTCCTGCAGATTCCATCGTCATCGCCTTTTGGGTGAGCCTGGCAACTTTCATGGTGCTCCTCTTCCTGATTCTGCTCTACATGTCCTGGTCAGGCTCCCCGCAGATGAGGTAAGTAGGGAGGCGGGCGTTTGGACAAATGCCCATGTGAAATGGTAGTTGTGTAGGGCATTCGCCCAATGGGACGATACCCAGTCATGCTAAGCATGGCCTAACAATAACCATCAGTAGTTCCACAAGTTTGTGAGTACAGCCTGTGATGTTCGAAGTGGAACCACCTAGTGGTCCACGGCTTAGCAGTTAAGAGCACTTGCTATTCTTCCCGAGGACCAATGGGTGGCCAGCACTCACAATGGGCAGTTTACAACTGCCTGATATCAAACTCCAGGGATCTGGCATCCTCTGCAGGCCTCTTTGGGTGGCATACACTCACTTTGACACACACACACAAACACAATTTTCTATTTTTTAGAAATCTAAGAAGACCCCTGAGACCCTGTGTGAGGACACTCCCCTCCCTCCACACAGATGGGGGGAGGGGAGAGGCAGACAGGAAACAAGTCTCCTATCGCTCCTGAGGCACCTGAAGAGAAGAGCTTTGCTCCCCTCCCGTGCCATCATTTTGTAGCACGGTAGCCACACGAGAATGGTCCTCCAGCTTAGCTAGTCCTGGCCCCTGCTCACCCCGTGCCACTTACGAGGGAGCTCCATCCCATTTTGTGAATAAAATCCAACACAGGCAGAAGCAGCAGCCAAGGTTTATGCCAGGCAGCCGTGTTCACTGCCCCCAGCACTTCCGTGGCCTGGAAATCCAGAAGACAGGTATCCTAGTTAGAGACATAGTCAGTGTAGCCGTGAAGGAGCTGACTCGCTCGGGTCTGTGTAGGCCGCTGTGTGAGCAGAGACGGTACAGAAGCAAGAACGGCACTGAAGGAAGGACTCCAGGCCTGGTTCCCAGGGGCGCAGGGCAGGCATGGGGGGCAGGGGAGCCTCCAGCTGAGAACTACTCTCTAGTCAATCCCTTTGATGTTCTCCTCTGTTTGCTCTGTCCACAGACACAGCCCCCAGCCCCACCGGATATGCCCATGGAGTCACAGCCTCAACCTCCCCTTCTGCCTCAGGAGAGCCTCCCCGCAGACAACGGAGGAACCAGGAAGCAGAACTGGCTCTGAGCAATGGTTACAGCAGCAGAGTCCCTCTGCCTCACCCACTGCACCTCTGCCTCTGCCCTGGAACTAGGCTTGGGATAGGGCTTCCCAGGGTATCAGCTGACCTCAGGAACAAGCAAGGGGGTATAGTGGTGAGCCTGGAGACAGAACTTCTTCTCAACTGTGGGACTGACAAACTGATACACTCAAATCAACATGGACCATTTACAATGAATGTAGCAAAAACTGACCAGGTCACAGCCAAGTCTACAGGGAGGATCATCACACATTGATAGTCCGGCTACAATGCAGAGGCTGCCCCGACATAGCTGATTCTGTTGAACATGCTTAATCTGTTTGCTGCTTACATCTGTTTTGGGATGCGTAGGAAAATAAAACATGGACCAGGATACAGAGTACTAACCTTTGCTTTGCCTCTGTCCTTCCTTCTGCCTGAATACACTTAGCACACAGGTTCTTGAGAGGATGCTGGGGAAGCCTGCAGACCTCCCATGTGCTCTCACTGACACAGAGAGATCTCCAATATACAACAGTGTGTGCCCTCCCAGGCCAGCTCCGCTGGATCACACTTTCTCTTCCCCAGAGCCTTTTTCAAGATAGAGCCCAAAGAGCTTGTCAGAAGCAGGGCCTTAAGCTAGTGGAACCAGCCAGCCTCCAGCACTGTCCCAGAACGTTGACTTCTCCAAGCTAGCAAGTAGCTCCCATTTCAGACGCCGCTTTCTGGGACCATGGCTCTGAGAGCCCCAAACAACTGGGTGTCCAGTACCTAAAGCCCTGGTTGAACAGAGATAGCACGAGGCCCAGAAAACCGGCAGCTGCACCTGCCAGCACAGTCAGGAGCTGGTAGGCTCTGTTCTTAAAATGATGGCTTCCCTTTCCACCACAGCCTTCACGGTAAGGCAGCTTCTTGATACTGACTGGGGTGGAGCCATGCCAAAACCACGATGAGCAAACCCCTGTGTAAAACGGTGCCGCATCTGCACACAGCCTGCCTGCTGAGCATCACTTCTGGCACACTTTAACCATCTCTAGATGCCCTCTATCCCGTGCAATGGGAAGTGAGGGACGCGGTAACTGCGCTGCCTATGGAACGACAAGGCAAATCTTGACATCAGGACAGAGGCAATCCATTTCATATCACAGCTGCAGACTGTGGGTCTAGAAGGCTGCCTGTGTAACCCCATGCCAGGTGTGGAAGACCACGTAGGACCCACTTGCCACAGGGTGGGGGCCAGGCGTGGTCTCACCAGGCTTGGGGGAGGTGAATCTAAACAGACGGAGAGAGCAGGCGCGCTCCTGAGCTCAGGTGCAGCTCTGCCCTGCATTGCTGTCACCACCTAGGGCAGCATCTATCTCCCTGTCTCCAATCTGCACTGGCCACAGACTGCCAGGAGAGGGGAAGGGAGGGAGCATGACCCATGACCTCTCACCATCTCCTATCCAGGGTCAAGGCAGAGGAGGCTGGTACCATCAGACTACATGTGAGCTCCCCTCACAGGAGCAATCAAACCCCACCAAGTCACTGTGACCCATGAATCTAGGGGACGGCTGAGGGCTGGAGCTTGTGAAGAGCTGTGGAAACTTGAGGTCTGGTGGCCCCACTCTGTTGCTTTCAGAGGCCTGGGCTATAGGGACACGCTCCAGATCCTGTCTTTCCAGCCACTGTCCCTCTGCATGCCAGTCAGAGGGACCATAAGTGGGACAGTGTCAATAAACCGTGATCTAACAACACTTTCCACGTCAGTGTCCTTGAGCTTTTGTCCATTCCCTGTCATTAAAGGTAAAGGGCCCCTGTCCTTACACAAGCCTGTCTGTGTGACAGGACGACACACAGGTGCACATAAAAGTGCAAACATTTAAGTTGAGACCAAGGCACTCTCAGTACTACATACACCACACACGACAAACTAAATCACCAGCTCACAAATGGCAGCTAACACAAGGGACCAGCGTAGAGAGTATTTCATCAGCAAAATCTACGAGATTTCATACTGACCTCTACCAGAGACAACGTCTACTAACAGTGAACCATGAAAGTTAAATTCTGACATAAAATGCAGGTCTCCGAAATAAAGTTTGTAAAATGAAAGCAAAGGACAAAGCGACTCACAAAAATGGCTATTTATTATCAAAACATTATAAAACTCAAAATCCTCTTTGAAATATAACTTAGAAAAATAGACTGTCTCCCCAAAGTAGAGGTGAAGGCATTTTACCTTAGGGGTGTAGTACAACATACTTGAATAAAACAGCAAACAGACAGGAGCTCGTCCCCTAGGTCACAGAAGCTACTCCTAGGACTTCTTACAGAGACAACTTTAAACATCTGTTGTGGGCATGTACAGACACAAGGTTTCACATTTCAGCTTTCACACCATGAATCCTTACCAGCACCACTTAGGGAGCTTCCTCAGCCAGGGGCTCCGGGACTCAGGGGATGGCAGCCATCTGAACCCTCCGGGACTCCGGAGATGGCAGCCATCTGAACCCTCCGAGGGCCTCATGGCCTGGCAGTGCCCCAGTCACTCAACTCTGATTATAAGGTCAACACCCAAGCCTCGTGTTGGTCAGTTAAGGCCTCTTAACTTTTCCTGCTGGAAAACAGTTGAACATATCAGTTCACACCTCCTGGAAACCTTGCCCTAAGCTTTCTGGAACCCACTGGGGTGCTGGTGGGCAGGGGTGAGTCAGGTGTCTGGGTCAAGGAGTCAATTGTCCTGCACAGCACAACAATGGCCTCCGCTTCACCATGTGGCCCGTCCTTTGCAGCCTCACAAACCATTCTGACATGATGGAGGAAGGTGTCTGGCTGCTGGGCCCCCAGCCAGATGTCCTTAATGTACAGCGACACCAGGAATGCTGCGGGAGCTGGGGAGAGTTGGATAAGGCCATTAGGATGTGCACTTGCTCAGACGAGAACAAACCGCCCACCCACGATGCATAGGGCTTTGGACAGCTGCCAGATACACTATGCCAAACCTGGGGAAGCACAAGTGAGCTTGTGGATAAACAATGAATTTCCTCTTGTGCTACCCTTTCTCATCATTTTTCAGTTTACTTTCTTCTGATGATTGTGTATCGACCTTAAATACTCCAAGTCCCATCAAGGTCAGAGGCCCCATGCCCAGCGCCATCACTGACTTGGCATTTATCATCTCCAAGGGCATGTTTAGGGAAAGGTGAGGTTCACTCTGCTCCTTCTGCTCTCAGGTGAGGTCGCAGCTCGGCCTGCTGGCCTTTCCATTCTCCCAGATGGAAGACACAGCTGCCACTCCATCTCACAGCCACCACAGGGCAGGTCACTCATCCACTCACCTTTGCATCCAAGCCTCTGGATGCCAGCTGAATGCCAAGCATGAACTGCATGTGTGGGCATGTGCTCACGTGGGTATATCCATGTGGTCATTGTGCAACACAGCAATGTTTTGCTTGGGTGACTTATGGTCAAAACACCCTCTGCTCTGCAGGATGGAGTGTCCCTAAGGTGCTGAGGGGGTGCCTGTCATCATAAACACGAAGGAAGACCTGCTCTCCCTTTACATTCACTCTGTAACTCCCAGTCTTGCTGAGGGCCCAGCTAGAAATCAGAGTACCAACTTGAAGAACTTTCTAACCCACCCTCTCCCACCCGCACGTTTCTCTAGTTCTGACCAAAGAGCCCACATTACCTCGTTGGGTTTCATCCTTTTCGTTCAGATAGTCAAGGCACAGGGCCTCCACCGCTGGATGGAAAGGGTTGTCTATTCGGCCCTGGGCTACCAACAACTGCAGCATCACAGAGCTGAACTCGCAGGCCACATCCTCTGCAGGCTCTGCCAGGCCCTGGGTACTGCAGTGGTGACCATACAGCCTAAAGATGCCACTCTTCACAGCACTGTCCCTGAGAAGGTCAGCCACCACCGCTGGGTATGGCAAAATGTGTCTCTTGAGCCAGTCAAGGAGTCTTGTGGCCTCTGCCCTGCTGAGGGGGTGCTCAGCCAATGACTTCAGCATCCAATTGGCCACCAAGGAAACAGCAGCATGTGTAGAGCCCAGTGTTTTACTTCTGGGGGTAGCCTGTCCGACAGACTCCTGAGTGGGTCCAGGGATGGTCACAACTGGCCCCCAATGAGTCAGTGTGGCCCTCAGGAGGTCTTTGCATGTCTCCAAACTAGACGCTTCCCGCTCAGGCTCAGCAATCTCCTCCACCTCTCCATGCCTCTTCTTTCGGCCTCGTGGGCCTTTGGCATGGGCAGCTTTCACAGGCTTGTTCTTATCCTTGAGCATTTCTGTTAAAGACAGAGAGAAAAGGTGAGGCTAGGGTTGCCACATCCACACAGAGTGTGTGTGTGCGTGTGTGTGTGTGTGTGTGTGTGTGTGTGTGTGTGTGCGCGCGCGCGATGAGGGTGTTGGGGAACAAACTCCGGCCCTTTGACGGAACACTAAGCACTCTTTAGCTAACTTAGTATTTTGAGACAGGGTCTCTCAGAGGACCTGGGCTTACTCATCTGGCTGGACTGGCTGGCTGAGCCAACCCCAGGCATCTACCTGTCTCCATCTCCCCAGCATGGGGATTATAAACATGCTTTGCCATGGTCAGTTCTGTGAGTTCTGGAGAGCCCACTTATGTGTGTGTGACAGTGCTGTATAGGCTGCACTTCCTCCCAGGCCTTCCCAATCTGTTCTTCTGACTTCAGAGCAGAAAACAAGGTGAAAAGAAGCCACTCTCAGGTACCTCCCTTACAGGCGATCGAGTACCTCCTCACTCATATATTACTGTTTGGATCTCCTCCATCCCCCGAAGCCTTTGTGTTTTAGGCTTACTCCCAATGCAGCAGTGTTGAAGTGAATGGTTCAGGAAGGTCCTGATCTTGTGGGCGAAGGGATTAATACACTTATGCACTTATAGCTTAACAGGCTATGGGGAGATGTGGAAACATTGGAAAGTAGGTCACTGGCAGTGTACCTTTGAAGGTGTATCTGATCCCAGGTCCCTTTTTATCTTTTTAGGTATTTTGTCACAGTGCCATAAAGCTAACACATTTGGATACTGACATATCTAAAGGCAAAAAGGCCACCAGGCACTGGGGCTGAAACTCAAAGTCCCCACTTGGCTCTGTGCACGTCAGCTCTGAACTGTGGCTGAGGGAGGGCAGTGAGGAGGTCTAGAACTCACTCATGAGGTCCTTGACTTGGTGCTGCTCAATGACGGCTTTCAGGGCTCCTTGGAGCTTGGTGTCTCTTTCAATGAGGCTCCACTTATATAAGAGGACCAGCACGTCTGGGGTGGAAAGCGTCACCTCGTTCACAGTGAACCGGCCCATCTCCCTGAAGGTCTCTAGGACGGCGGCCCGATAAGTCAGCACAGACTCAAGTGTCCAGAAGAAGTTGATGAGCTGGGCGGAGGCCAAGGTGGGTCTGTTTGGAAGTCAAAGTTACAGACTGAGAAAAGCTGACCCTGTCCTGACTCAGGGTCAGGCTCAGGACAGTCAGGGCCACACAAACTACACTTCTTTTGAAGGCCAAACCAGTCAGGGAAGAGGAAAAGTGAGGCACTCTGGAGAGACCTGGAACCTGAGAAATCTCTTGGAAAGCTAAGCTAAATGGGGGAAGCCAAGAAGGAAGATGGGGGCTGGTCAGGGCCACGGGAGTGCCACACAACTCCACCCTGGGATGCTGAGTCCTCTGCAGCTCAGCAGGCCCTGGTCAGGACCACCTCACAGGAAAGCCTGAGTGGAGGAAGGACAGCTCTCCAGTCTTTTCATGTCATCTGCTACACACAAGGTTGGATGCTAAACCCTCATTCCCAAGGACCACGAGCTGTCGGGAGCAATGTGCCAGACAACCCCAAAGCAAGAGGTCTGGTTGCCAGGCAGTCTTAACTTAATTTGGGACAACTGAAACCAACTGCCCTGTTCTTATCAAAGAATGCCTCCATTCCGAGCCCCATTCTGTCCCCCGACACACGTCAACTCCCAACATGAGAAATCTAAGTACACGTTTTCTCCAACACTGACTCTGAGGAGAATTCAGCTCCCAGTGGAAACTAGCACCCGATTCAAAGAAGCTGCCAGGACTGATGAGCTCGAGGATCCATGTGCATCTCTGCAGGCTGAGAGGTGGTGAGGACTGGCTGAGGTAAGGTCACAGAAAACATGCTCTTCTGTGGAACCTCATTTGTTCAAGAATGTGGGGGTGTGGTGGGGGCGCCACCTAGATGTTTTTCCTGCTAAAATGCCTAGCATGATGCACTGTGGGCTCTACCAGTCTGCTAGGCTTTCAGGGCCTCCGTGAGAGCCGTGGAGACCGAAATGAAAATGAGGATGGAACCACGACACGTCCTGGTGCTGGTGCAGCACTCCGGCCCCATGCACGCACGGCTCAGGCTTCACCTGCCGGGTGCGGGAGAGGTGGTGACCACAGGTGACAGAGAGGAAGAAGCAGCAATGGCCACTACTGCCTCGACTTGCACAGCAGAGTACCTCACGACGGGCTCACCTCAGGTGCTTTGTAAGCGCGATGAGAACATACAGGAACTCGCTGACCATGTGCAATGCAAGCATCTTTTGGGACTCATGGGAGCCAGGCTGGCAAGGTGGCTGGCCGCCCTGCTCCGGTGCTTTGTTGCCCAGGTTGGTCACCCACAGGGTGTGCAGCAAGGAGATCACGTTGGAGAGCAGCCGAGTCTCCACAAATCTGAAAGCAAACATGGCAGCAGGGGAGCCAATTTGTGAAGCTGAGATGGGGGCCACAGAGAAGGCCAGAACGCCAGTGATAGCCCTGCCTTCAGTAGTCCGATCTGTTCATCCCTCACCACAAAGCACATGTGCTAAGTAAAAACAAGGTACCTGATGTAGGAATGCAGCATCAAGCCAGGATGAGGTCGCGAGACCACTTTCTAACCAGAAAACTGTCCCAAGTCCCTGAAGTACAGTAAGAACGGCACTGTGGATACAGTAGCAACTTGAGCTATAAATGAAGTTATTATGGGACAGGCTATTGGCCAATTATGCCTTAAAAAAAAAAAATCTGAAAGTCTTTAAGTTATTGATGTTGGAAGATAAGGTTTAAGCTGTTTCTTTCTTTTAGAAAGATTTTATTCTATTTGTCTTTTTGAGGTAAGGTCTGGCATGGTAGCCCAGACTGGCCTCGAACCCCCTGAAATCCTCTGACACAGCCTCCTGAGTGGCAGGATTACATGCACAAGTCATGAAGTCTGCACAAGAACCTTTAGAAAAGTATCTCTTGAATGCCAATGTCTGGCAGTGCTTATTCCCAGGTATGAACACCCAGTTTTTATATTAGGAGTAAAAGATCATTTAATCTAAGCTTTGGGCAAAAATAAATCAATGAAGGAGCATCTTCGGCAACACCACGCTTATGATGTAACAGTGCCACAAACCTCTTGCGGATGAGGTGCGGTACCCTAAGAAGTCATTTGGTGTGGTGGCAAATAGGATCTTAAGTACGCAGAGTTCCCAGGGCTGCAGCTTGCACATGTGCCCTGGAGTCAGCTTCTCAAAGAGCTGAAATTACTTTGGATAAGAACAAAAAGACCCAGTGGCCCTGGCATATTACAGGTGCCCTGTCACAGACAGAGCCCTCCTGACAGTGTGGCTGTGTCAGGGGCCCCAGCCTTCCACAGACTCACAGTGAGGGAGACGACAAGAAATGACAGACACCTTCTGTCCAATCCTCCACACTGTAGCACCGGCTCCTCCCTGCCCAATCCCCCACCCAGTGCTTAAGAACTCATCTACCTTCACTGGGCATTTCAACAAGCCTTTCAGAACCAGAGGCTCAGGTGACAGGATACTGTGTCAAGCCCTCTATAAAGCTGACCCCAGTGGATGAGTGTGATATAAAGACAGGAAGGCCAGTGGGGTTCTGCCAAAGCAGATGCTGCTGTGCTTCAATCCAAGGCAGACAAGAGACACTGAAAAGCAGGAGTTAATGGAAGAAAGGTCCTTTGGCTGTTACCAGGAGCTGGGCTGCAAGCTCACAGGAGTATCAGTAGGCCACCACTATTGATACTTAAATGCTTAGAGGTATCATGAACACATAGCTCATGCAAACAGTACATACCTGCTCTCAAGGATGTGTAAAATCCATGTTAAAAGGCTATAGTCACGGATGACTTCATAGGCAGATCTGGTGATGTGGGCAACATTCTGCAGAATTTCCAGAATCCAATTCTGCAAAGTCCCAAAAGTCACTCCTTAGTGGACAAACTTACTCAACTAAAAGTGAATCTTCCTTCCCACTGTTTTAACTTTTAATATGGTTTAGATAGGGACTCACACTGGTCCCAGACTCCTGAGGGCTGAGATCATAAGCACTAGCCACTAGGCCCAGCTCCAAAAGAGTGATTTCAAAATGCATCAGTATGCAAATGACAGAAGACAGACTCCCAGCAGTCAGCAGGCCTTGGAGAGAGCCTCACTTCTGATAATCCATCATGGAACTGACCCATAGCAGACATGCACCATGAAAACCACATAGCTCAGATACATGACAGTCCAGGTGGGACACAGTATAGACCCCAGAATTTCCAGCCCAGCTGTGACCTGCTGCCCCTGGGAGCCCATTTTGTCCTCTCCACTAAGAAGGGAGACCGTCAACACAGGACTG